>NC_134857.1:88524892-88824892 GCF_049852395.1 Peromyscus maniculatus bairdii | reverse complement strand
GCACATGTCTGTCCCTTCAGACTGCACCCAGAACTCAGGCTCAGAGAGAGCTCGTCAACAGGTAGCACAAGAATGGGAGCGGGGAGTCCATCAGCAGAGAAAGCGGGGAGGTCCCTCAGGGCTGCACCTTCCCCCGTGGAGGCCATTGGAATATGACATTAATAAAAATGGGAAACTCAGTTCCTCAGCATCAACAGCCCCGTGAGGCCAATGGCTGCCATTTGGACATGGCAGATGACAGACTATTTGGTCATCACAGTAGGTCTAGTAGATAGTTCTTTCATGAACGTTCTGGAGTACTGCTCATTCAGAACTGTGTGGAGATAAGCTGCTTTGGCTCAGAAGAGTGAGGACCTCGCCATCAGGGGCCGTCTTACCCGTTTGTTGTCAGGTGCTCTTCCTTGCCGTACAGACAGAACTCTAACTCGTGCCCCTTCAGTTCCGGCTGCTCCACACACTCTGAGGCGTTTTCTGGACGGAAGTAGCCAAAGTCACTGCAAGAATCAACAACAAGGACGCTTTGGAAGGTGCCTACCAGCCAGCACATGACCGACAGTCAAGTGGAGAGTTGACATTCCTGTCAAGGATGCTCCAACTGAGGTGCCAACAGTTGCTAGGATCAGGTTGGGAAGGCTGTGGCATCTTTGCAGGTCCACGCTAGAACGTGGATCTTAAGGTCCTCCCCAAAGGCCTGTGTTAAAGACTTGGTCCCCAGTGTGGTGCTACTGAGAGGCAGTGGAGTCTTTCCAGGGTGGGGCCTAGTGGAGGGGCTGCAGGTACCGGGGCCCTGTCTTCTTCCTCTTCTGTCACTTTTTGGCCACAGGGACCGATTTGCTCTGCCTCACGGTTCTGTCCTGAAGTGCTGTTCACCATAGGCCCAGGACAGCAGAACCCGATGAAGGCTTTCCTCTGTAAATCAGTTAGCTTGGGTGTTTACTAAAGTCACGGAAAGAAAACGGTCCCTTAGGAATAGCCACAGAGACGGCTCACTGATGAGGAGAGATGGACCAGCCCGGCAGACTCACGAACAGCCAAGATCTCCAGGATAGGAGACCTATACCAGCCCATGCTCAGGGAAGGAACAGAATACCACTTACAGTAGGGCAGGGTCCCTAACAGCAGAGACAGAGAGGGCCACGGCAGATAAGCAACAGATCTACATACACAGACACTTAATTTTTTCCTCCACATGCCATTCATTAACTGCTGCTCTTGGGAATGTGTACGTTCTTATATTTTCTCTTCTGTCCCTCTTAGCTTCCTAGACAGCCAATCCGAACACTCTTTCCTGCCCTCCACCTTTTGTGTATGTGTGTTTGCACTTATGTGTATATACATACACACATGTGTATATGTCCATGCCATGCATGTCGGGATGGAGACCGGAAGTCAGTGTCAGGTGTCCTCTATGACTCTCCCCTTTAGTTTTTGAGGCAGAGTCTCTCACTGAATATGGAACTCACCAACTGACTGGACAAGCAGGCTGGTGAACTCCAGATGTGCCTAACACTGAAATTACAGATGTGTGCCAACAGGCCTTGCTCTTGTGTGCGTGCTGAGGCTCAGATTTCATGTTCTCAAGCCACTGATCCATCTCCCCAGCCTCCCGCTCCATCCTATCATCTCTTTGTAGCACCTCTCGCCCACCTTCCTTTCTGTCTTCTCCCATGAAATAAGGTCCTGCCTTTTCTCCAAGGCTGACCCTTTAGGTAGCATCCACGGCTTTGGTACTGCTCTTCCCACCCACCCTTTCATCCCAGAGTGTGAGAAAGGACAGCCAATCTCTACCACTCACTAGTGCCTTCCCCTCAGCCTACATATGGTTACGCTAGGAATCATCCCCTTCTCTCTTGTATTGGGCAACTCTCTCTCTCCCCACTTCCCTCCCCATCTCTCTCTCTCTCAGGATTGAACTCAGGGTCTGATATATGCTTGACAAGTGCTCTAACCCCAATCTCTAGCCGTATTTCTTGTAGGAATACTTTCAATAAACATTCTACTGCTAAACTAATCAACATCTCTAGTCCCTCGTTTATTTTTTATTTCATGCATTTTGGCTTCAATGCCCTCTGCCACCTTGGAAATGAAATGTCTAAGGCCCCACAAGGCTCACTGGTCATCAAACCCAGTATTTTCTCCTCTGTACCAGTCCCTCATCATCTCCACATCTGTCTACAACAGTACTTTTCTTCCTACCATCTGAAAGGGAAATTTAGCTCAAAAGTCCTCCACCTGGACTCTGATTCCTTCCTTCTCTTTCTTTTTTTTAAAAGTAATTTATTTATTTTTATTTTATATGCATTGGTGTTTTGCCTACATGTATGTCTGTGTAAGGGTGCTGGATCCCCTGGAACCAGAGCTACAGATGGTTGTGAGCCACCATGTGGTTGCTGGGAATTGAACCCGGGTCCTCTGGAAGAGCAGCCAGTGCTCTTAACCTCTGAGCCATCTCTCCAGCCCCCTTTTCTTTTTTAAACGTAGCCCTAGCAGGTCTGGGGCACCCTATGTAGATCAGGCCAGCCTGCAGCTCTTGGGGACCTATCTGCCTGTCTCTGCCTTTCAAGTGTTTTCCCTCTGCATTATGACTGCTCTGACTTCCTTGGTGTGCTGTTGGGTGTCGAAGCTCTCGAGTCCAGTGGCTTCTGTGGTCCACTTCCTTCCTGGATGCACACAGGCAAATGCCACCACTCATCAGCACTTAGCTCGATGCCAACTCCCCAACAAGGCCTTTGCGATCCTCCTCTTCACCACAGGAGGAACCTTCTTCTCTCTCCATCTACCGCTTACTGTGTGTGTGTTTGTGTGTGTGTGTGTGTGTGTGTGTGTGTGTGAGAGAGAGAGAGAGAGAGAGAGAGAGAGAGAGAGAGAGAGAGAGAGAGAGTCTGGTGAGGGAAAATGGAAGAGGCTTTAAAGTGGTGTTATCTGCCTTAAACAGTAAAGGCCAAGGGGAGTTTCCCAGGTGCAGGGTCCAGCAGGGAATGAGGCCAGGCCTTCCTCACACAGGAAGTATTCTCACAACCAAGCCTCGGCAGGACCACAGTGCGTTAGGAAACAGCGGCAGCTCAGGGAAGGAGACCTGTAGGTGAGGTCAAGGGCAGGACAACCCTGTGGAGCAACTTCAGGCTTGACTGTAAGCCAAAGGTGAGCTGAGGGAAAAGTGCTTCCTGTGGGAATGGAGATGGGAGGAGCCACCCAGGGTCAGACCTGGTTCCCTTCAGATCTGCATTTACTGTCCCCGTAGTTCAGGGCAATATGACGAGGGAGGCAAGATGACTGTGTGTGTCCTCTCTCTCTGTCCAAGCGCTCTAGGACCCACTTTTGCTTCCTGTCAGAATCTGTCACAAGTAGTTCTCATTTGCCCCAACTCCCTTCATTTAAGTGACACTGGCCTCGTTCATATCAACACCAGAACGAGTAAGTAACTCTTCATCCTTGGCTGTCCTGAACTCTAGGGAGTCCATCGTGGTGGCCTCTAGACATCAGTGAGACCTAGGAACCGTGAACATACTGATGTCACCTCTAGTCAGGCCCAAACCACCAACGTTCAAACGCTCCAGAGCCCAGCACCTTCCAGCGGGCTTCCTGCGAATCCCAATTTCCACCCTGCCCCAACCACTTTTCCTGTGGTTTTGGCTCAACATTCTGCAGACCACCCCCCTCCCAAACTCTTCTTCCTTTTAAAATTTAATTCTTTTGAGACAGGGTCTCAAGTATCCCTGGCTGTTATCGAACTCGCTATGTAGCTGAGGAGACCTTACACTTCGTCCTGCCTCTACCTCCCAAGTGCTGGGATTATTAGCATGAAACACAGTTTGTTTGCTGCTGGGGATCGAACTCAGGGCTTCATGCACGCTAGGCAAACACTATACCAACCGAGTTACAGCTTATATATATATTTCTGTCCTTCCCACCATGTCCAGGGCAGCAGCTCTATGGCTGGGCAGTGGCTGTGCCCAGTGACTGACTAGTTTGATAAAATAATCTGTCTAAATGTTAGCGATGTTTGGCTCTCTTTCTCTCTGCTTCCCTTTTGTGGCTAACAGGTGGGAGTCAGTCAGTCTGGGGAAAAGGAACGTCAGTGTATTTTAGCTGGATAAAAGAACTATTTGTCACCTCCCCACAGGTGGGACAGGGGCTGACAGAGGGGTCTGAGGGGTGCTGGTACCAGAGGAAGTCCTCCAGGGAACAGGGACAGAAGGATGGCTGCTTGGCCGCCACATAGTCTCGACCATTCTGACAGACGGAGGATTTCCGCAGCCGCAGGAACTGCTCTTTATAGCCCAAAATGCAGCCGTCTTTGTAATCTCCAGGGTCTGTGGAGTGTGCCAGCCACGTGGTGTAGTCATCCTCTTCACCTAAAGGACAGACAGAATGTTCAGAAATCGGCACAACACACAGCCCACCCACAAGAGAGAGGCAGCTGCCAGGCTAAGGGAAGGAGGAGGGACAGGTGGGGATATCTGATTCAAAGTCACTTTAGTCTAGAACCCACAGCAGGTTCCTCATGGCAAGGGAAGACCAGAAGACGGAGAGCCATCTTGCCTTCTGAGCAGGGATTGGGAGAAATCTTTGTTTTAAAGTGTGGCTGTCTAGGGAGCTCTGGAGTCTCTCCAAACCAGGAGGCTGCTGTCTGCCGCGATGGCCAGGGCACTCCAGCCCTGGAGTTATCAGAGACAAACAGTCATGTTTCTCATCCTGGGGCCCTTTGTTTAGTATAAGACACTAACGAGGCAAGAGCCCAGCTCGATGTGGCCACAACAGAGTTGGCTTCAAGCGGAAGGGCACAGCTTTCCTCTCGAGTCCACTGGCTCTCTGATGCCAGTTGTTGACATCTGTTTCTGCTTTAGCGTTCCACATCATCTACTCCTAGGAAAAGACTCACAGGTTGGAACCTAAAGAGTGTCGCCTGCATTCTCACCTTTCGGGACTTGAAGATCGGCAGTGAGCCAGCCTGCTAGGAAGCAGGTGCCTAACAAACATTTTAATGATCCTAAGCTTGAGAGCTAACACGGATTTCCCTGCTCACAAGCCAGCTCCTTCCGCCTTGTTCGCGCATTTAGAAGACAAGGGTCTCCAACCACACGGGAATGTGTTACAGAACCGCAAGTCCCCGCTGAGGGCTCTGCGTCACAGGAGCCGCAGGACTAACCGGACACTTGTCTCTTAAATGACCCACACTTTCAGCCCTGATTATACGGTGCCGACATGTAATCACAGGGCACCTTTCCTCCAGCGCTTTCTTTTAGTCTCCACGTTTCTCACTGTGACACTGTGGCTGGGTTTGTCTGTGACTTGGGGAGCACCACGTGCTGGACACTTTCTTCCTGAAGTCCTTCGAACCTGCCCAGTGTTTATTCCAGAGCCTCAGCTAGGACTCACATCCAAACTAAAACTCCCCGTGAACCTCCCTCCCTTCAGTGTCCGGAGTGACAGGATCAAGGGGGCAGTCCTTGCGAACACTTTCCCCCCAAAACTGTGCTTCTACAGCCCCACTGCATCTGCCTACAGAGAGGCAACCCGCCCCCCCAAAAAGTCACAAAATGATTTTCGACAAACACATACACGTACTATTCTTACAAGGCAGAAGAGTGTCTCATAAAAGGTACTAAAGATCCCTCCTGCAGTGCAAGGCTACACTGTCCTATGCGGCAGCCCTGCCACGTGCAGCTGGTCTGAACTGAGACGTGCTCAGGATGTTGACACAAGAAAAAAAAAAACTATGTCAGCAATCTTCCATACCACTGACGTGTTGCAATGGTGTTTTGGACATCTACAGGTAATTCCACCACGAAGATGCAGTCCACCTTCTATTTTACAGTGTAGCTGACAGGATAATTTGAACTACACAGATGCCCTGAGCGAGCATCTCTTGCACAGTGCTAAGCCCAGGGCTGCTTGGCTATTCCAGTGCAGGATTGCCCACACAGGACATCTCCAGTCGCCTTTCATATGCATATGCACTTGCTTATCCTGGTTGAAAGAGATTCCTCTGAATGGGTTATTTGGGAAAGGGAGTTTACAGATTTCTCCTGGGGACTCCCCAGAGGAGACACTCACAGTTCCGCTCCAGGATATCTTTGAAATCCACGGTGTAGGAGACCCACTGGCGGGTTATGAAAGACTCTGTGAACCCCCAGATGCTGATGTTCATGGACCGGGCTCCGGGCTCCGAAGCCAGGCCGGTGAAGTAGATTGGCTCCTGCGTGAAGACGTAGCTTTGCCAGCACTGGCCCTCATCTGTGGAGAACCTGAAACCAGGGTTTGAGAAGGATCATGACAGAGGACCAGCACGCACTGGGGGCAGCAGGAAAGCAATCTAGCTGTTTGGTCCCCACCCAGAGGAAACCCTTGTATTTAGAGGGTGACGTACTGTCCTACAATACCTCTATGAACAGGGTATGAGAAAGGATTCCTTCCTACAACAAAGCACGGAAGAAAATACCTCTTTCAAAGGAAGAGAGAGCAGTGACCCAGCATGAGTCCAAATTAATAGGAATAGATAGAATTGAAATACCTCACATTTTTGGAACATTTGTACTGAAGTCATTTCTAACTCAGAGTGCTCGGGCATTTCTTTATTTTGGGGGTGGGGTGAAAGAAGATCAATTGTTTTCATTTAGTCGTGGTGGTGTGTGCTACAGCATGGGGTGAGGGTGACTAGCGGAAGTGTGTGCATGTGTGTGCAGGTGTGTGTGTGGGGGTATATGATGGGGGAGGGTCTGTTCTTTCCTTGGTATTGAACTCTGATCATCAGCCTTGGCAGCAAACACCTTTACCTTCTTAGTCATCTTGCTGACCCAAGGAAAAAAAATTCAAGTGATAAAATCCGTAGCCAGGAGGAAGAAAAGGTAGTGTCACCTCATCTGGGATGCTTCAAACATTATCCTTGTGGGAGCCTTTGCTATATATAGTTCTGTGGGATCTAAGAAGGTAAATCAGGGTCCACGACTCTCTATACCATAAGCCCAAGGGCTTCCCCACCACCGCCCTCTACGCAGATACGTGTGGGGAGCTGAGAGCATGCATACTTAATCACATTGATAGGACGATTGCTGTGCTCAATGGCCACGATGATGCCTCCGGAATCCAGGATGGTATAATAGTGGGGTCCTTCCAGCATCTTTGCCCAGGAGTAACCACCGTCATCTGAGATGTACACGTCTGGGACCATCACCGAGATGGCATCTCCCACACTGCCTGCAAAGCAAGTGGCCATCAGCATACATTAGCAATGAAGCAAAGAGGATTTCCTGGCAAAAGAGGACTTTGGAATGAACTTGCTCTATTTTCCACCAGGCCTGTTAGAGTAGAAAGAAAGCCATCAAAGCTTGGGTGTGCCATTGCCAAGGAGAGTCTATTAAAAACCCAAAGCATTGTTACAGTACAGGAAATCCCATCCAATGATCGTGTTCTAGCTACCTTCAGCAGAGGGACTGCCCAGGTCAGATTGGCCCATGCTCACATTTGTGGTTGTCTTGATTAATGATTGATGTGGGAGGGCCCAGCTCACTGTGGGCAGCATCAACCCTTGAGGCAGGTAGTTTTGAGTTGTATAAGAAAGTTGTATAAGAAAGAAAGCTAGGCCGGGCGGCGGTGGCGCACGCCTTTAATCCCAGCACTCGGGAGGCAGAGCCAGGAGGATCTCTGTGAGTTCGAGGCCAGCCTGGTCTACAGAGTGAGATCCAGGAAAGGCACCAAGCTACACAGAGAAACCCTGTCTCGGAAAAAAAAAAAAAAAAAAAAAAGAAAGAAAGAAAGAAAGAAAGAAAGAAAGAAAGAAAGAAAGAAAGAAAGAAAGGAAGAAAGAAAGAAAAGAAAGAAAGCTAAGCACAAGCCCGTGAGAGAGGGAGCCAGGGAATAAGCCAACAAGCAGGCTCCTCCATGGTCCCTGCATTGAGTTCCTGCCCTGACTTCCTTCAGAGATGAAATGTTGATCTGAAAGTATACATGAAATAAATCCTTTCCTCCTCAAGCTGCATTTGGCCGGAGTGGTTTATCATAGCAACAGAAAGGAAATGAACAGAACACAGAGGCCACCTGCAGTGACTTTTTTGGGGCACATGTGCATGTGTGTGTGTGTGTGTGTGTGTGTGTGTGTGTGTGTGTGTGTGTGTGATGCTCAAAGCCTGCACCATCTCCCCATGTAACCTCTGTTCACAATGGTGGGGGCGGTCCTTACCGTGAGCGATGACTATGCCCACGGCATTGGGCTCCGAGAGCGGGGCCATGGGAACATTTAGCTTCTGGGAGATGCTGTAAGAAGCATGAATATGAAGACTGCACTGTGAAGAGAAACCAAAGCCCAGATTAAAACCAAAGGCACAACGTCCTTACATTTCACAGAAGACTTTGAATTTAACTCGAACCTCAGTGGGATGATGTTAAAAAAAAAAACAAAACTGTGGTAAAATTCATTTCATAAAATGTGCTATCTGGCTTTTAAAGTATACGCTTAAACATATTCTCACTTAACCAGTCGTGAGACCCTTCTCATCTTGTAAAACTGAAACCGTCGCTTTTAAAGCAACAAGTCTCTACTTCTGTCTCCCTGTAGCCCGAGGAACTGCTATCCTACGTCTGTCTCTATAGATCTGACTACTCTGGGTCCCTCATATAAATGAAATCACATGGAATTTGTCTTTTTGTAATGGGCTTATTTCACATTTGTCAGAACTAACTTCCTTTATAAGGCTAAATAATATTCCGTTTTGTGTGGGGTGGAGGAGTGTGTACTTTATTAACCCATTCTGCTACTGATGGAGTTACTTCCATTTCTTTGGTTGTTGGAAATAATGTTCCATACATAGGCGGTCCAACTATTTTGTCAAGACTTCTCATTTTCTTCCAGCCAGGGATTGAACCAAAAGCTTTACCCACATCAGGTAAGTACCTTACAACTGAGATACGTCCCTAATCCTTATTTTTAAACGTTTATTTTGATATTAAGTCTTACTACATTGACTGGGCTGGCTGGCAATTCTCCTGCCTCAACTTCCCTAGTGGTTGGGATGACAGACACATGAGACTCTGCCCAAGTGTAATTCTTTTTTTTATGTGAACCCAGAAGTGTAACTGTTTCACTGAGCACAGATGCAAAAGTCTTCACCAACTACTGGCAACTGAATTCAACAGCATTATTATCATTAGCCGTGACCAAGTAGGAGTCCCCTCTGGAATAGCAGGATGATTCAGTGATCTGCAGTTCATTTTTATGATATACCACACTAGCAGAATGAAGGCTCAAAAACACAATCATCTCCACAGATGCAGAAAGTTTTGTTAAATAAAATTCAATGTTCTTTATGCATAAAATTCTCAACAAATTAGGTTGAGAATGTATCTCCAGATAATAAAGGTCACAGGCAACATTATATTCAAATATTAAAAGTTGAGTCCATTTCCTACATGATTAGAAACAAGACAAAGATGTCCTCACTCTCCTTCTGTTCAGAACAATGATAATGACAATAATGTTTTTCCAAAACCTGGAAGAAAGGATTTGAAGTGTTTGTCCCATACAGAATGGATGATGCTTGAGAGATGTTAACCTTGACTTAAACATTATACAATGTTTGTGCATATTAAAACACCACATGGTTCCCATAAATATGTAACATTATTTCATGTTTTATGTATCTGTGGTGGTTTGAAAGAAAATGACCCCCAAAGGGAGTGGCCCTATTAGGAGTATGGCCTTGTTGGAGAAAGTGTGTCACTGTGGAGGCGGGCTTTGAGGTCTCATATATGCTTAAGCTATGCCCAGTAAGACAGACTACTTCCTGTTGCCTGTGAGTCAAGATGTAGGATACTCGGCCACCTCTCCAGCACCATGTCTGCCTGCATGCCACCATGTCGCACCATGATGATAATGGACTAAACCTCTGAAACTGTCAGCCATCCCAAGTAAATGTTTTTCCTTTAAAGATTTGCTGTGGTCATGGTGTCTCTTCACAGCAACAGATACCCTAACTAAGACAGTATCCAAGGAATAATGGTCTGAGAACAACTTTTAAAAATGAACTGTTTAGCCCAATCAAAGAAGTGAATGATTTGTGTGGCGGGAACCACAGAGCACTGTGAAAGTAGCTGGAGATGCAAGAAATGGGAAGGAAATCTGTGTGCATGGAGTGGAGGAATTAACACTGCTAAAGGTCTGTACTCCCCAGAGTGAGCTACAGACTTTACTGCTGAAATACTGTTGCCATGGGCTGGGGGGTGAGGCTGTAAAATTGGGAGTTTGAGGCTAGCCTGGGCTACAGAGCAAGACTCTGTCTCAAAAAGTAAAACAAGCTGAGCAGTAGTGGCGCACGCCTTTAATCCCAGCACTTGGGAGGCGTTGGCAGGTGGATCTCTGTGAGTTCAAGGCCAGCCTGGTCTACAGAGAGAGTTCCAGGATAGCCAGGGCTACACAGCAAAACCCTGTCTTGAAAAGCCAAAACCAAAACAACAACAAAAGAAACTAAAACAAACAAACAAAAATAAAAAAAAAAACAAAATGGGGAAAAATAGATAAAAACTTCTGATAGCATTTTTCCAGGAAATAGTGAGAAAATCCTAAAATTTATATGGAGCCTTTAAAGACCATGAAACACCAAAGCAATCTTGAGTAAAAAAGAATGAAGAAGAGGGTCACACTACCTGGTGTTATAATATGCTATAAAGCTACAGTCATCAAAACAGCATGATATTGCCATAAAAACAAACATATAGGCTAATGGAACAGAACATTCTAGACATAAATCCATACATTTATGGCCAATTAATATTTGACAAAGGAATCAAGAACACATGAGAAAAGCGTAACTTCAATAAATGTTGCTAAGGAAACTTAATATCTATGTGCAAAATAAGGATTTGAATTCTGATTTCATATCTACAAAAATTCACTCTAAACCAGTGGTTCTCAACCTATGGGTCGTGACCCCCTGGGTTACATATCAGTTATTTACAAGTTACGGTTATGAAGTATCAATGGAATAATTTTGCGGTTGGAGGTCACCACAACATAAGGAAATATATTAAAAGGTAGCAGCATTAGGAAGGTTGAGAACAACTGCTCTAAACAGACTTGAATGTAAGACTCTAAACTAAAATACTAGCAGAAAACACAGGAAAAAGCTTGACATAGTCTAGGTGATAACTTTGGAAATGATCCTAAGAACACACACAACAAAAAGTAAAAATGCACGGGCAGAATCACATTAAACTTAAGTGCTTCTGCAAAGGAAACGCCCAGAAGACTGAAGTGCCTGTCTACCAAACAGACAGTACCTGCAACCAACACACAGAACAGGGCTGTACAGCAAGAAACAAATATCTAACTTAAAAATGGGCAGAGAAACGTGCAGCCATTTTTCAAAGATAGCAAATACCAAGGGGTATTTGAAGAAGGTTCAGCATTACTCATCACTGGGGAAATGCACATAAAATCACAACACATCATCACCTCCAACTTCTTAGAATGCTAATAGCATTTGCCTTAACAAAAATATGACAGTGACAAGTATTGGTTAAAGCCACAAGGAAAGGGGAACCCTTGTACTCTGTTGGGGAAATGTAATCAAAACCATCACCACCCAACACAGTGTGGTGTTTTCCTTAAAATTTATAGACCTGCCAGGAAGTCTACTTCTTACTATTGAGCTAAAAGAGATGAAAGCTAGAATCTTAAGGAGATATCTACAGTCTACATCCACTGTGGCTCAACTCAAGATAGAGAACCAACCAGTATATTTCTAACAACAAAAAGAAGATGTATTTAATATGTTTTGCTTTGTCTTTATGTTTTGCCTGCATGTACGTCTGTGTGAGGGTGTCAGATCCCCTGGAGCTGGAGTTACAGACAGTTGTGAGCTGCTTGCTGTATGTGGGTGCTGGAAATTGAATCTGGGTCCTCTGGAAGTACATGCAGTGCTCTTAACCATCTGCTGAACCATTTCTCCAGTCCCCAATCTAAATTGCTGAACCATCTGTCCAGTTCCCAATCTATGTATCTTTTGATGGATGAATGAATAAAGAGAAAATACAGTATATGCCCAACGGGATGTTATTCATTCTCAACAAAGGAGAAGCTGCTGTTTGCAACCACGTGGATGAACCGGGGAGACTGTGTGCTAAATAAAATAAGCCAGGTACGAAAGACAAATACCACTGAATGTCACTTGAATGTGGAATCTCATAAAACACTAAACTCATAAAAGCAGGGAGTAGAGAGGTGGCTGTGAGGGATCAGGAAGCAAGAGGGGGAGGGGTAATGTTGGCCAAAAGGTTCTAAAGTTTCAGTTCCATTGGACCAGCAAGTTCTGGAGAGCTAGTGAGAAACACGGAGAGGACAGTCTATAAACTGTGGAGTCTGCTAAGAGAATAGATCTGAATGCTCTTATCTCACACGATAAAAAGATAACTGAGCTAATGGATGTGCGCATTAATTAGCTTGAGTGTGGTCATGCATTTTACAATGTATCCACACAAGCAGGATGTCATACTGTTCATTATAAATATGTGCTATTTTAATTGACTAATTATAAGTCAATAACGCTGAGGGGAAAAAAAAATAAATGTCAGAAAGTAGGTGAATGTGTGAAAGCAGTTTAACAGCTGGTGCCCTCCAAGAAGCTCGAGTGAGCCGGGCGTGGTGAGACCTGCTTGTAATGTCAGCACTCTGGAGGTGAACTCCCAGATCCGGGTACCTCTGAGCTTAAGATCAGCCTGGTCCACATAGGGCCAGCCAGAGCTACATATGAGATCCTGTTAAACCAAAAACCAAAACCCAAAAAACCTCAAATGGTCACAATAGAAACATTATGCTTCTGTAATTCTAAAAGGCTAAGCCAACTCTTAGTAGGATGAAGAATGATGATTGGCCCTAACTGGGTGGGCACTAAGGGCTAGGATTTCCACAGACTGCAACTAATCGGGGTTTAGGGAGATAGCTATGACTCCTTCAAGGACACTGAGAGGCCACAGAGGAGGAACATGCAGGGTGTGTGAAGGAAGGGCGTGTGAGAGCAAGGGTGTGTGTGGGAGGGGAGGGTGGAGAGAGACAGGCAGGACAGAGCCTTCATTCACCAGAGCTCAGACTTTACCCAGGCAAAGCAGAACCAAGAGAAGGTTGGGAAGGGAGAAGCAGAGGACTAGAAAGTGTCCCAGTAAGAAGAGGCCACCACTCCTGCCTGGGGTGATGGGGAGGTAAGCAGGTGCAGGGCAAGCCTGAGGCAGAGGGACAGGAAAGGGTGAAGAAGATGGAGGGAGACATGGTAAGCATGGCTACAAAGGGGGAGTGTGAGGTGGGGGTGGTGAAGTGCCCTTTGTCTCGTGCCATGGGAGAGCCCCACCAAAAACTCCAGGCTAGAGAAGCAGAATGGCCCTGTGTGGAGCAGGTCTGAGGGGAACTCGGAAACAACCAGCTCGCTATTGTTGAAGCAAGCTCTCCCAGGGTGTGCTGACCCACGCCTGGACCATGTGATGAATGGCTGCTCTTTGGCTTCTAAAGGACTTCTAAAGGTCTTCATCACCAGGTTGACAGACCCCTAGCTAACAACCAGCACATCTGTCCATTCTGTCTTCACTCAGAAATTTAATAAAATAAATGGTTGGTACTCCATCTTGATTTTTTTAAAAAGACAACCTGTAGTATCTTAGCCTCTCCATATAGTTTCTACTTCTCAAATTCTAAGTGAATTCATCATTCTCAAGCCTTCTTCTCCCTTCACCTTGGACCCTGACTGAGAATGAGATTTTGTTATGTCAAAGCTTAGCCCTGCTCAGCCCAGGGCAGACTAGCTGCTCTTCTGACACACAGACGACGGTTGGCGCCAACAAACCTCGTTCTTGTTCTTCGCGGTAGCATCACACTTGCTGTTCTCCGGCTTCCGCAGATGCTCCCACCGTCCTCCCTGGTCAAAAGTGATCATGCTCTGAATAGAGTTATCTGAACAGGGAAAGAGTGACGTAAGCCCAACACACAGGAGAGAGAGTGACGTCCCAGTCAGCCCACCACAATGGAACTCTCTTCTGAGAAACATCATTATCATTTATTTGCTTACGTTTTTATAGAACTATATATTCTACGCCGAGCATATTTCCCTTCATACCCCCGCACCCTTTTCTTTCCCCTTCCTACTCTGCTTTGACTCTGGAGTCCTAGGAGCTCTTAGCGCCGTACACAGTGGTTCAGCTCAGCACCGGTGAATAACAGGCCTGCAGAAAGTATGCCACTTCAACAGGGCATCCCAGCTAATTCCAGATGCCATCTGGAACGGACACTACTGAAAAACCCAAAAGCACTCTTTCATGCTTTGAATCTTAAATTCCTTCCTCTTCTCTACTGCCCAGATATCCACAGCTTGGCTGCTGGACTGAGATGAGGGCCAATGAGAGGAAGTTAGGTCACTGGCTGTGTCCTTGAAGGGACATCAGGATGTTAGTCTCTTTCTCTTCCTACGTCTGAGGTGATGGGTTTCATCTACTATATACTTCCACCATGATGGTGGTGCCACAGACACAAAACAGTGGGGATAACCAGCCACAGGCGGAAACCTCTGAAACTGTGAGCCAAAACAAACCTTTGCTCTTTATAAACTGATTGTCTCAGGCCTTTTGTTTTAGTAAATGAAAGTCAACACATTTTAACTCCTGACCAGTGTGAATAGGCTAATGTCCATTCTTCTTCACTGTTTGATGCCTTAGAAGAAAATCTACCGAAGGCAGGGATCCTAATTTTTACTCAGGCAAAGACATGACACCAAGCTTATTTTAGGGATTTTCAAGATTATTTACATTTAACCCTGGACTAATAATTTCTAATTTGAGTTTTTTCACCATCCCATATCCTATCTGTCCTTATTAGGGTTACTATCGCTGTGATGAAATGCCATGACCAAAAGCAAGTTAACAAGGAAAGGGTTTGTTTTACACATCTATATCATAGTCCATCACTGAAGAAAATCAGGACAAGAACTGAAACAGGACAGGAACCTGGAGGCAGGAGCTGAGGCAGAGGCCACAGAGGTGTGTTGCATCCTGGCTTGCTCATCATGGCTTGATCAGCTTGCTTTCTTATAAACCCCAGGCCTACCTGCCCAGGGGTGGCACCACCCATAATGAGCTGGGCCCTCCCCCATCAATCACTAATTAAGAAACTGTCCTACAGGCTTACCTATAACCTAACCCAATCTTACGAAGGCATTTTCTTTTTTTTATAATTATCTATATATTTGATGTGCATTGGTGTTTTGCCTGCATGTATGTCTGTGTGAGGGTGTCAGACCCCTGTGGAACTGGAGTTAGAGACAGTTGGGAGCTGCCATGTAGGTGCTGGGAATTGAACCTGGGTCCTCTGGAAGACAAACAAGTGCTCTTAGCCACTGGGCCATCTCTCCAGCCTCCTGGAGGCATTTTCTTAACTGAGGTTCCCTTCTCTCAGATGACTTCAGCTTGTGTCAAGCGGACATAAAACTGCCAGTACACTATCCCTCTGATGTCCTTTCTTTTAAAAAACTTTACATCGCATTTATTCAATTATTTGTGTGTGCCATGTGCCATAGTGTGCACGTGGTTGGATGACAACTTCGGGAATCTGTCCTCTCCTGTCATGTGGGTCCTAGGGCTCAAGCCTAGGTCATCAGGCTCGGCAGCAAGCTGAGCCACCTGCTCAGCCACCTCCCAGTCCTTCTCTTTTTACCCTAGTGTCTCCTCCCTGTGATCTTTTCTCAATGACAAACTGCTACAGGCTTAAGTACAGAGATAATAATAAATATACTTTGAGGTTTCAAGGAACATCACCCAGGAAGGCAGATGAAGGAAAATTCATTAATTCAGCAAGCATTTATTGAATGGACTGTGTGAAGACTACTGTAGGCCTCTGGAATAAATACACCAGTGAACAACACAGAAAGCCTTGTTGGGGACCGGTGGGGTGATGCTTTAGGAAAAAGCACCTGCTACACACACCTGAGGGTCTGAGTTCGATCCCCAGAACCCATAGTGGAGGGAGAAACCAACTCCTGAAAGTTGTCCTCTGGCGCGCGCGCGTGCATGTGTACACACACACACACACACACACACACACACACACACACACACACACACACACACACAATCATCATCATCACCACCATCAGCAGCATGAGCCTATGAAATGCACATTCCAGCAGGATGAAACAGCAAATAAGTGGATCACATAGAATCAGTGCTGTTGGACATCTAAGGTAGATTGGAAACGTGTGTGAGGAAGGGAGAAGGTTTCCATTTAAAACAGCCTAATCCAGGCAGTTCTCACTCAGAAAGTAACACAGGAGCAAAGACCTGAAGAAGCGCTCTGCCTGGCAGACATCCGAGGAACTGCCTGGCAGAGGTGTGATGAATGAATGTGTGCAGCTGGTACATTTGAGGACTGGCAGCCGTGGGGCAGCTGAGTGCCACAGAGCAAATGGAAGAGCGAAGAGCCGGAGGTGAGGTCGGGGAGGAAAAGGGGAGTCAGAGTAACTGAGGACCTCATCGGCCATTGCAAGCTATTTACAGAAGGAAAATAGCCCTTACCTCCTGCCAGCCATAGACACATAAAAAAGCTTTAAGGACCGGGCGGTGGTGGCACACGCCTTTAATCCCAGCACTTGGGAGGCAGAGCCAGGTGGATCTCTGTGTTCAAGGCCAGCCTGGTCTCCAAAGCGAGTTCCAGGAAAGGCGCAAAGCTACACAGAGAAACCCTATCTCGAAAAACCAAAAAAAAAAAAAAAAAAGCTTTAAGGGTCTTTGTCCTTGGAAGTAACGTGTTTCCTTGCATAGAGCCTTGGTAGAAGGGGCCTTATGGTAGAACACTGGAAGAAGTTTGGCTGGCCTAGTACTATGCGCTCTGTATGAAAACCAGACGTGATTCTAGTTCAGGTTCATTCCCCTAGGCCTCAACCTCCCAATACAGGAGACTCATAGCATACACTGCCCGATGTGGACCCCTCTTTCTTTCCATGCTTGCCGCCCCGCTCTGTCTTACCGCTATCCCCACAATATCTTTACACAATGAAGCCACAATGTAAAAGGGTCGGCTTGTTGGCAAGGCCAGCGCATCCCTGGGGGAAGGACCGTCAGCTTCCCCCGAAGACCTGGAATCCTGACCCACTCAGCTGAAGGGGCCAGGTCTATGCCGAGTCTCACCTTCTGAGAGCATGCTCGTTATGTAGACTCCACGGAGCGAGGTCACGTTGGTGAAGTCTGTCTCGCCGCCTGTGGTGGTGTAGAGGTGTCGGTCTAGAGACTTGGAGTAGACGATGCCTCGATCGTCGGAGGTAAAGATTGTGCCAAATCCAGTATCTGACAGGAGCAAACGAAAACACAGAGTCTTGAAGCAGAGAACCAAAACAAAACAGAAGTCTGGTCGTGACTGCCTGGCCCAGCACACCTGTTGTCTTCACAGGCAGACTCGGACCTGAGTGTTCATCACGGTTTCACACTCAGTCTTCACGCTCGCTGTCTCTAATCCTAGCACTCAACTTAGAGGCTGGAACCCAGAAGACACTGCATTGCCGCATGACGTAATCAGAAAAGCTCTTCCCAGGTATATTTTGCTGGCACATGCATTGTATTTAGATCCATATTTCATACATTTCTAGATCTTTGTACTTTAGAATGCTTCTTAAACCCTTTTGTGAAGAATTTTTTTAAAAATTCTAATATATCACAAACTGATAGTTTTATATAAAAAATTTATCACTAGAAAAGTGAAATTGAAAAGAGACAAAATGTCAGCCCTAACTTTCTATCATTATGTTCAAAAGACATAAAGTTGCTTTATCCAGTGGCTATGAGTCTCTAAGCTGGGCAAAGTGGTACATACTTGTAACCCCAGCATCCAGGAGGTTAGGGCAGGAGCATCATGAGTTTGAAGCCACCCTGGATTATAGAGTGAGTCCCTGTCTCAAGAAAACATCAAACAAACCACACTAGCTTCTGAATCTTTCCTGTACTTACCTGGTCACAGCTTGAGTTCAGCAGACTGAGCGGTCTGCTCTGGGAAGCACTCAGCCACCCCCACAGACCACCGTGGGCACCAGAACAAGTGGCCTTTTAAAGGGTAGTAATAAACTTCTTGGGGTAAGAGGAAAGGTCGACATGTAAAAAGGAAAGCTCAGAGCAGAGGCCAAAGCTTAAATCTACGCATTCAAGGATGGATCACCAAATGGCTCTTACCTCCAGGTTCATCTACGTGCATGAATACCATGTCATCATTGGCCGCCAGAATAGAATAGAATTGCTCCTGTCCCACAGAAGGAAGCTGCGCCATGCTCCATGTGTCCCCTTGGTCTGTTGACACGTGGATCCTTCTGGTTGTATCCTAGAATAAATATGCCAACATTTGTATTTTTAATCTTCTGTCAGAGTGTCATGTCAAGGACATGAATAGAAACATTTTTTTTAAATAGTTGTATTAATCATTTCCTCAGTGGGTCCAATTATAACAAAAGGTCCTGCGCCAGTTCTCAAAGCAGCTTCCACTCTCCTCCAGGCAATGAAGTGGCCCATTCTATCTCGGCTTTCTCTAGCTCCTTCCTTCCTATGGTCCTTCCAGTCGCTGGCATCCCATCCCCTTCGACAGAGCTAAGGGTATGACTAGGCTGGCTTTATAACATTTGCACATGCTCGCTTGAAATTCTCAAAATGACTGTCACTTAAATGCTTGGTCTCTTTGAGATAACCCTGGCTTTAGACAATTAATCCAAAGAACTAGATAATTGATGGTCTAGAAGACGAAGGTGAAATCCATGTTGGGCGACCACAGGAGAATCAACATGAGACGTGCCTCTAAGGAATTCTCTCCATAGCCATGAAGGGAACATGCATGGGCTAGGGAGAGGCCAAGGAGTCCAAGATTCCTGTAAGGATATGGGTCGGCGAGTATTCGGCTGGTAATGGGGTCTGCTAAGAAGCAGTTAAGTCCTAGTCTCGGCTGATTGATTTAAAACAGCGGCTAGAGCTCAGCAGCTGCAGTTCAGTGGTAGAGGCCGTATCTACTTCCCGTGCCCAGTTCCCTCTTTTAACCTCACTACTCCAAAGAAACCGATTCTCCCAAGGTCGCCAACACCCACACTTCCAGCCCAGGGGCTCACTCTCAGAGTTCACGTAACTCAACATCTCACTGAGTTTGCCCAACTGACAGCTGCCTCTGCCAGCGCTTTCTTCATTTCACTTTTACAACAGCGTGGTGTCCTGATTTCCCCGGCCTCCCCCCCTTCCTCCCACCCAGGCCTCTCAGCTCAGTTCTTCTTTTCTTTGCGACCTTCAGTGAGGAGGTGCTTAGGCCTTGCTCAGTCCTCCCATCTCTTCTCCACCTACTCACCCAGAAGAAAGCACCCGGTCACATGGCCTTAAACACCATGGAATTTCGGGAGATTCGTACACACACACACTGACTTGACGTTTCCTCTCAGATATATACTAGGCATTTCGTATCCAACACGCTGAATCCTTGGTTTTCTCCCACAAACCTGCTCCCCCTATAGTCTTTGCTACTGCAGGGAACAGCACTGTCATTTACTCGGTTGCTCAGGCCAAAGACTTGAATGTTTCTTACAGTCTCACTTTGTTTTTCTTGTCTGACAAGGTACATGGAAGGCACCGGCTTGTCCGATTGGCAATATACTGAAACACACACATGCAGTCTCACCATGTCTCCCCTCACCCACCGTTAACAGTCTGGCCCCAGCTCCTTTCCTTGAATACTTGGCAGCCTCTCGGCGCCTCTTCTTGCTGCCCCCACCCTCGCCTTCTCCCAGGCATACCTGTTCTGCTACAGTGGATCATACTACAATCCACCTGAAGAAAAAGAGTGCCGTGGGCTACAGCTTCTCACTCCCTACCCCACCCCACCCCCTCCCCGTCCCAGGCTTCCCTATGCTCCGGCCACACTGCCACTCTCCCTGTCTTCAGGAGGTCTGAGGGTCTGTCTCGGTCCTTGCCGATTCCACACTTGCTTTCCACCCAGATGTTCACACAGGGACGCCCTCCTCAGGTCACCTAGATCCCACCCAAGCACAGGGAGGGTCTGTAATATTGCTGCCGGTTCCTGTTGCTCCTCACCTCCATGCTGCTTTAATTTTTCATAGACGGACCTACTTGCTGTGGTGGTTGGAACAGGAATGGCCCCATAGACGCATGTGTTTGAATGATTGGTCATCAGGGAATGGAGCTATTTGACATGATTAGGAGGTGTGGCCTTGTTGGAGTGGGTGTGGCCTTGTTGGAGTGGGTGTGGCCTCGTTGGGTGGGCATGGCCTTGTTGGAGTGGGCGTGGCCTCGTTGGGGTGGGTGTGGCCTTGTTGGAGTGGGCGTGGCCTTGTTGGAGTGGGCGTGGCCTCGTTGGAGGAAGTGTGTCACTGGGAAAGGCTTTGAGGTTTCAGAAGCTCAAGCCAGGCCCAGGGTCTCTCTTCCTGCTGCCTGCTGATCCAGAAGCAGAACTCTCAGCTCCTCCAGCACCATGTCTGCCTGTGTGCTGCCAAGTTTCCCACCATGATGATAATGGGCTAAACTTCTGAACTGTAAGCCACCCCAATTAACTGTTTTCCTTTCTAGGGGTTGCCGTGGTCATGGTGTCTCTTCACAGCAACGGAACACTGATTGAGACACTTGCTTAGCATGGGCTTCCCCACGTGAACACAAGCTCAGAGAGCAGGAAATGTATCTATTTATTCACTGCTATCTTGTGGGATTTAGACTAGTACCCAGTATGTAACAGACACTCAACTAGCATTATATCTTTTTATTATGATTATAGAATAATGTGCATAGGAACCACTTTCTTCCCACTTCAGATATTCATGTCTGAGTAAAGCCAAACACTGGGCCTTCAAGTCCAAAAGCAAGACTAGTCACAATGACAAAAAGGTTAACGTCCACGGTAGCCCCTGAGAGTCAGTCAGCCTCTGTGGACAGAATCTCTCCCAAGCTTTTACTAGAATATTTAAAATCACAGGGCTAGCCAGGCAGTGGTGGCACGCGCCTTTAATCCCAGCACTTGGGAGAAAGAGGCAGGTGGATCTCAGTGAGTATGAAGCCAGTCTGCTCTACAAAGCGAGTTCCAAGACAGCCAGGACTATTACACAGAGAAACCTTGTTTCAAAAAACCAAAAATAAGTGGGGCGGTGGTGGCATATGCTTGTAATCCCCAGCTCTTGGGAAGCAGAGGCAGGTGGATCTCTGTGAGTTTGAGGCCAGCCTGGTCTACAGAGCAAGTTCTAGGACCACCCCAACAGGTACATAGAGAAACCCTGTCTTGAAAAAAACAAAGAAAAATACAAATAAATAAATAAATAAATAAAAAATAGAATCACAGGGTTGGCAAGCTGGCTCAGTGGGTGAATGAGCTCACCACCAAGCTTGGATACATAGGTTCGATTCCTTGGATCTCCACGGTGTATGGAAAGGATAGACTCCTGCACACTGTCCTCTGATCTCCACACATTTGCCATGGCGTGTGTGTGCCCAACACAGACATCACACACGGACAAAATAAACAAATACATGTAAAAAAAAATTTTAAATGCAAGAGGACAAGAAATGCTGTCAGGACTACACAGTAAAAGAGATGCACACGGCGTGTATGAGCGGGGACATCGGACCCCGGAGAGGCAAACACTCACCTTATCAGCCATCACAGAGGCAAACAGGAAACGGCCCCCAAGGCCAAACGAGTAGATTTTCACACCAATGGTTTTGAAGGTCTTCCCCAAGTCAGATGTTCTCCATAATTCCAGTGCGCCAAGGTCAGCTTCTTAAACAAGACAAAATACCAATTAAAATTTCACTTACAGGTGAGACTCCCATTCATACAGCTGCTCTAGACTTGCTCCTGGTTTTGGTTGGGAGCCTCGCCTTTAATGGCTCAGCCATCTCTCCAGCCCTAGAACTGCTCTTATTTTAATGCAGAAAAAGCACTTTTAATCCAGTGAGTGCTGATCAAGGACAGCATAGATGTGACATGGCCTGTTATACAGAGACTTTGCATTTGGGTTTTATTTATGGGAGTTTTCTGGGTGTTCATGACTCAAACACAGTGTTGTGTAACAGCAGCAGTGATAATTTGTACTCTCCGTGGCATACTTTAAAATGATCTTATTCTGTTTTAAATTGTCTTGTTGGAGATCTTCCTTTCTTGTTTATCATCTAACAGCCCTACGTTACTGTTCCACAATGCAGATCCTGGGTGTTTTTTTTTTCTCATTGCACTAGTGTGTAGCCTACAGCAAGGACTCGGGTATTTGTTGCATGAATAAAAGAAATATTTTTTTTCCTGCTTGGATATTGCTGCACGGATTGGGAAGCCAATAGTTCGGCCAACATGAAAGTGATCTATCTTCTACAGGAATCATTATGCCCGTGAGTTTCCTACTGTTTACATCCTAGCGTTTGCTGTATCTACACCGCTGTAATGGTTTGGATATGACAGACTACCCCACAGGCTCATGTGTTTAAATGCTTGGCACCATTTGGGCAGTTGTGAACTCTTTGGGACTGTGGGTCACTGAGGGCAGAGCTTGAAGGTGGCATTTACTTCTGATTCTGGTACAAGCTCTCTGCTCCCGGATCTACTAAGATGTGAACAGGCAACGGCTGTGAGCTCTCACTGCCGGGCAGGGATGCTCCAGCTGCCACGCTCTCCTGGCCATTGTGGCCATTGTGGACTGCGCCCCAGAAACTGTAAAGGAGAATAAGCCTCTCTTATCCAGGCCATGCTGCATACTCACTCCCGCTGCCAGGGACAGAGCTGCTTCAGACACTGTGTCTTCCCCACCGTGACAGACTGTGCCCTGGGAGCCAAAGGAACCCCTCTTCCTTTAAGTTGCTCCTGTCGGTGTTTTGTCAGTGTGGTGGTCTGAGTAAGAATGACCCCCATACGCTCATATATTTGAATGCTTAGTCATCAGGGAGTGGCACTACTTGAGAAGGATTAGGAGGTGTGGCCTTGTTGGAGGGAGTGTGTCACTCAGGGGGCGGGGCTCTGAGGTTTCAGAAGCCCAAGCCAGACCCAGTGTCACTCTCTCTTCCTGCTGCCCACTGATCCAGGTGTAGAACTCTCTCAGCTACCTCTCCAGCACCACCTGCCTGTGTGCCCCTATGTTCTGTGTCAAGATGATAATGGCTTGACCTCTGAAACTGCAAGCCAGCCCCAGTTAAATGCTTTCTTTTATAAGAGTTGCCATGGTCATGGTGTCTCTTCACAGCAATAGAACATGGACTAAGACAATCAGTGATGAGAAAAGTACTTAGTACAGAGATTTGGAATCAAAGAGTACACTGTAGTGGTAGCCTTACCATGTGACTTTCAGAACTGGCTAGTTCGGGGAATGTGGAAGAGTTTGGAGCTGTGGGATGAGCACCAGAATGCTATAAGCACAGCTCAATGGGCCCTTTTAGTGGGAGCTCATGAAGACCAGAATTCTGAGAGAAACGTAGATGTGAAGGCCAGTTTAAGATGAGAACCAGATCTCTATTGGGAACCGGTTTAGAGAACATCCATGCCACACTATGGTAAAGAACCTGACTCTAGTCTGCCTATGATTTGAAATTTTGAGTGAGGCTCATCTGAAAACTAAGGGAATAATTTATTTGGCAGAAATCTCCAGGCAGCTAACATTCAGACTGTGTTAGGGTTACTGCTCCCCATGTGCGCAGTCAGGTTTACAGGGGAAACTCAAAGGGAGAGTGGAGGTGGAGGAGGATGTGAAAGATACTCAGTTTGCTGAAGACAGGGACAGGAGCAAGTTTAAAGCTGCAGGCAAGGCAGGGAGACAAAGTGGCTGTAACAGGTAAAGAGACAAGTGGTGCCATCACAGTGCAGCCGAACAATAGGAAAGGTGCCGTGAGGGCAAGACTCCACCCAACGAAGGCTCCAGGGCAAAACCACAAAGCCATGCCTGAGAACACAAGCCTCCAGGACACACAAGAAAAAAAATTGGGCCACCTGGTCCAGCTGCAGGCACTTAGAAGCCACTGCGGCTGTGGTCCAAGGTGGGAGGGGTGGATATATCTCTAGACAGCTGCAGATTTCTGGCATTGTCCACGTGGTGCTTTTTCAGGTAAGCAGAATGTATGAGTGATGGGTCATCAAGATTTGTCTCATGAAAGAGCCCGTGAGGCCAGGCGATGTAAACTGGGTTAATCTCTGCAGGGAGACCCTTGGGGGCCAGTGCATGAAGTTGTGCAGGTAAAGGATAAGCTACAAATGTAGATCCCAAGATGCTGGAAATACAGACATACACTGCAGAAGGCTGGAGGCCCAGGTGGAGCTGTCTCAAGGAAGAGGCCACATGGGCCTCAGGTAACAAGAGCTGTAGAGGAGGGGCCACGCAAGGTCACTGAAGTTCCGATGATGCCACCATGATTCCCAGATGTGGGCATGGGGCTTCAGAGTCAGTTTATCTGATGGGTTTGGTCCTTGGCTCCCATCTTCCTATGCTGTCCTATGCTCTCTCAGAAGCACACACCCTTGTATACAGGGAACATGCAACTCGAGTTTTGATTTTTATAAGGCCAACAGCTAAGAGACTGTTCTGGGTCTCAGAAGAGACATAGGATCTTTGACAGCAGTAACTTGTGATGTTGGACTGAACGTATTTTGCATTATAAGATGACGGTGAGCCAACAGGGGCTGAGGTGGCACATGACAGTTTAAATGTGGAATGTCCCCCATCGACTCAGATGTCTGAGTTCCTGGACCCCAGTTGGCAGAACTGTTGAGAGGGTGTGAAACCTTTTAGGCTGTGGCCTCGTTAGCAGAAATGGGTTGCTTACAGATGGCATGGATGATCTTTGTTTCTCATTCTGACCTGAGCTCTCTCCTTCCTAACACACCAACATGTGTACAGGCCAGACAGCAAGATGCTACTGCCAGGGACAGCTGCTGCAGCCTCCCTGCCTCCCCCACCACAACGGACTGCGCCCTCTAAACTGGGAGCTCAGCCTCCATGCCTCCCCCACCAGGACGGACTGTGCCCTCTAAACTGGGAGCCAAATAACCTCTCTCCCCGTAAGTTGTGTTTGTCAGGTACTTGGTTACAATAATGAGAAAAGGAATACATATGATTGCCAAGATGAGCTGTATCATCTCCAGGCATAGTTACATTTTTATTGACCTGGGCATGATGAAGGAATTTAGTTGTAATTTCAAGATTTCATTTCATTTCATTTATTTATTTATTTATTTATTTATTTTTGGTTTTTTGAGACAGGGTTTCTCTGTGTAGCTTTGTGCCTTTCCTGGATCTCGCTCTGTAGACCAGGCTGGCCGCAAACTCACAGAGATCCACCTGCCTCTGCCTCCCAAGTGCTGGGATTAAAGGCATGCGCCACCACCGCCCGGCCCAAGATTTTAAAAGTAATTAACGGTTTTGAATTTTCAGTAGCTACTGAATTGGCAGGAGCATGGGAAAATCTTTTATTTCTACCACACACAACCCAGAATGTTCTACCATGAATGGGCAGACAGGACACTCTTTTCTGGGACTACAATGTACTTACTGCAGGAGCCATTCACATAGGTGGTAAAGAAGATGATGTTGTCTGGTCCCCTACAAGGAGGCAAAGACAGGGATAAGGAATGGGTTAAGAGACCATGTTAGCCTAGTCACAAAGCCCCCGGCAATGGCGGCCATGCTGCTCACTGTGTTTAGTCAGGTTTACAGTGAGAATTCAGAAGGGAGAGTTTGAGCTGGGCTGGGAGGGTCCACTGGTGGAGCTCCCCACAGCCTGGCTCCCTGTCCCCTCCATTCATCTACTTCATTATGAGAACTCTTCCAGTCGCAGTGATGTACTTCACTCCAAACCAGCCTCTGGGCTCAGACCACCCCCCACCCCACTACATGCTTCTCTCTTGCGTCACTAAATCATAACCTCACAATCTTTCTGCACTGGCTTACAAACTAGGCCTCCTGTGAGGCCCTCACTGCAAAATATTTCCTTTTAGCTGCAAAATTTTAGAGCAATGGATTCTCAGCAATGGCAAGTTCTGCCTCCTTCAGACACTTGGAAGTATCGGAAGACATTTTTGGTTGCCACAATTGAGGAGGGGAGAGGAGGAGGCAGAGGTTACTCCTGGCATCTCCTGGGTACAGGTCAGGACACTTCCAAACATCTCGAAGTGCACAGAACAACCCCCTCAGTAATGACTCATCCCAGTATGTTGTTGGTAACCAAGATAAGAATCCCTGTTCAAGGACCGTGTAGCCCAGTGGATAAGACGCCAGCCTGCAGGAAGCCCTCTTCTAGAGGCTGCACACTGTGGGCCGTCACTTTGTTGCCTAGTCGGCTGTTGTAACCGCACAGTGTGTGCCCCTTGCCTCTGTCATACTGATTGGCTTTTTTGGGTCAGCTGCTAGGTTTTAGGCTTTGTGGCTTCCCATCTGAATTTAGCTCAGTAATTTTTATGAGCTAAATAATTTAGTTCTTTCATCTCAAATAGACAACTAGTTCAGAGGTTGAATTATTTAAAATGAAACTTGGAGAGGCAGTTTGCAGGGAATGAGATCTGATAGCACTTATAGATTACCATCAGCAAAAGGTCCTGGGTTTGAGCATGCTTTTTTAGAACTTCAGGCTGTAAATGCCTAGAGATCAAAGATCTAAAGATGGGTCATCAGCATCAGTAGCATAGCTACCTTGAGTTTAGAGCTAAGCAATTAAATGTCGTACAAAAGTAAGATACCAGGGCTGGAGGGATGGCTCAGCAGTTAAGAGCGTTTGTTGCTCTTGCAGAGGACCTGGGTTCACTTCCCAGCACCCACATGCTGGCTCACAACTGTCTGTAACTTCTATGCCAGGGAGTCTGCTGCCTCTTCTGACCCCCGTAGGCACCTCATGCACGTGGTGCACATACACACACATAGGTGAAAGTCCCATGAGGAAAACAATTGTAAAGGTAAAAAACCTTGTGTAAAGCTGGGCGTAGTGGCGCATATCTTTGATCCCAGCACTCAGAAGGCAGAGGCAAGCAGATCTCTGTGAGTTTGAGACCATCCTGGTTTATATAGCAAGTTCCAGGACAGCCAGGGCTCCATAGAGAGACCTTGTCTCAAAACAAAGAAACCTTACATCAGCAATAAAATATCGTTTAAAAATAGCTTTTTATTGTAAAGATGAATTTCAATGACTAAGATTACCATACCTTAAACTGTTTGAAGGGATTTGTTAACTTAGTTACCATAAAAGTGGCTTTCTTGCTGTCAAGTCCTATCCAGTACCAACACCACTGATTAAAATACGTAACAAGAAACCAGATGTGGCGAGTGAGTGCACAGGATCACTCTAAAATCCTCACTGAGCGACTGCTTCTGGAAAAGGCCCACCTCACTTAAGTCGCATAGCTAGTATTTTAACTGATTTTAATAGACATGTTTCAAATACGTATGATTTATTCTTCTGGCTCCCTGAGTAGAACGCATTAAACTCTTGGGATTTGGGGTCATCACCAGGAACATTAATCATATCAAGCCATAATACAGTGTTCTCCCAGATGTTGCTGAAGTGAGTGTCCTCCCCTGATCTGGCACAGTAGTTTGGCCCTGGGTTTTGTCTCTGTTTTTTCCGTGGCTCTCCTGCCTGCTTCCAGCTCTCAGGCTGTAATTCTAACGTTGCTGTGGACTTGCTACTAGCAGCCCCGTAGCTCATCTCTGGCAGCTATCTGCTGTGGACTGGGAACCCAGATCACCAGATTTGTTGAAATTAGTCAGTGGAAAAGAAGGGACTCAGAACACGGACCTGAGAAGCAGAACGTGGGAGGTCTGAGCTGCTGATTCAATTCTTGCTTCCACCCTCCATATTCTGCAAAGGAGCCTCCTTTTACCAAGAGGGAACTGAAGCCCAGAGAGGGTAAAGCCACTGACTAGCAACAGAGCCAGGCTGGAACAAAAGCGACTTTGCTCCTAGGGCAGAGCTGCCTCTGGTCCTCGGTCTTTGGGCGGGCGCGGAGGGGCAGGGCACACTGCCAGCGGAAGAGAGTGTTTTCTTGCTGCAAATGGTGGCACTTGCGCAGTCTGGAAGCCCTTTCAGCTCTTCCTGAGTTCGCACTATGTTTTACGCAACTGAAGTGGAGTGCTAGACGAGGAAGTGTAAGCCTGGCTCTAGAGACGTACCACAGACCCCACATTAAAGCTCCATTTTGTGTCCCAATGGATGTCACCAGCTAGGGAGAAAAACCTCTTTGTAGGCAGCAGTCACACGTCTAATAACATTCACTGAGGCAAAAATCCTCCTTCCCAACACAGACAGCAGCTCCCCGAGGGCCGGGTCTGTGTCCCAGACCTGTGTCCCCTCTCTCTTCCCTCACGGGACCCTGAAGAGCACTTGGCACACAGCAAGTGCCTGCTATTTACCCATGTGACTTTGGCGGCGCTAAGGTTAGGGCCCCGCACAGATGGAGTCTTGTGCTACTCACCATTTGGCCAAACATACTGCTTTGTGGATTTCTTCCCATTTTTCCCCAAAATTCTTGGACACCCACAGGCCATTCTGAAAGATTAAAAATGACTTATCAAAATTCCAGCTTTATTCTTTGCAGCTGTTTATATGACCTTTAATAATTCACATCCAATCAGTCAGTACATTAGAAACACACACTGGAGCATTCTGAGCAAAACACTCACAACACACACTCATGCATGCACATGTACACACACACACACACACACACACACACACACACACACACACACACACGCGCGCGCGCGCGCGCGCATCACCCAGACTCCTTTGAGTCTTGGGATTGAGAACAACAAATTCATATAAAGCACCCCGTGTGCCAGGCGGCGTACCAGACACTGCATTTCCGTCTCTCAAGGCTCTCACAGTTTCACAGGGGACACAGATGAGAAGAAGACGCACTACCATGTGGTGTTATGGATGAGGTCCAGCGGAGGAGGGGGAGGGGAGGGGAAGGGAGGGGGGTGCCGTGCGCAGCGACAGTTGACTGATGAAGAACACCGCGCTGACTGATGGATTGATGGGCGGCGTGATCCAAAGGAAAGACAAGTGAAGCCTGGCAAAGGCAGGAAGGGGACAGACATGGAGGGGCAGGAAGGTCAAAGGACATCAGTGGAGCATCATCATCCCAAGGCGAGGGATGCGGAGCTGGCGATGAGAGGTGAGGTGAGGAACCTGGCTTTACTGTATGTGAGCTCTCGCCAGGAAGGCACGCTGGGAGCGCAATGACAGCTTCAGAGCCAGAGATGAGAATGGGGGAAGGGGCTTCGGAGCGTCAGTGCCAGTCAGTTCTGTGAGAGTTAATGACGTCTTCAACCGTGGCCCTGGGGAATGGGGTCAGCTAGAGATGAAGCCAGAAGAGAACCGACTTTTCCAATAGTTAGTCGAGTGTGTGTGTGTGCGTGTGCGTGTGCCTGTGTGTGTGTAAGTCAATGACGTCAGGTGTGGGTGTGGGGTGTGGGGGTACATTGTATCATTAATTACTATAAATACTGTAGGATCATGCCAAGAGAAGAGCAGAAAAGATCTGCTGGGACTGAGTTTGAGCTGCCCGTGGGACACACACCTGACAATGTCTCTGGGGTCAGCAAGACAGGAACCTGATGGCCTATGGGAAAGCCAGGGCCAGAGGTAAGGATCTGAGAATCTTCACAGGATAAGTGGAAAACAGAACAGAAGCGGTTGCTCAATGTGAAATGAACAGACGGCAGTTAAGGGTAAGCTGAACGGAGTCTAAGAAAGAGACCAAGAAGGACCATCTAGAAAGGTAGAATCAAAGGGAGCGGGGTCACAGAGCCATGCAAACAGGATTGGCCCCTGCTCTGAAACGCAGCAATTAAGAACACGATGTCCGCCAATGTCAATTATATTGACAACGGGAGCTCATCCGAGCCGCCTCGGTGGGGGTGGGAGAGAAAGATCCTGGTCCAGCAGACACTGACTGGGTCTCCTCGGGTAGAATCAGTCTTCAGTGCTAGTCTCCTCAACTTCCTCTCCTCTGGTAACAGTGACAGTCTTAGGAGGGTGACAATTTATACTTGTCCTTTGCAGCTCGAGAATGATGACTGCAAACTGTTCTCTACTTCGTTATTCCAGCAGCAGACATTCATTCATTAAAAAAAAACATAGAATGACAACTATACATCACACATACCTAGAAGAGATGGTATACGGAAGTCATACCCAGATGGGAACAGGGTGTAAAAAACACACATTTCGTCATAAGGAGACTTTGGGGAAAAGTCTGATATAACGTGCTAGAGGATCCTTTAAAGCCGGTATATTATGATGCTATAAACAAGAAAAGGCAAGTTCAATGAGGACTCACCTCTGTGCTGAGAGCTAGCAGGTAATCCGAGTTCTGAGGGCTGTACATCATCTGAGTCAGAGGATGGAAGGGGAGGTCTGTCTGCACAAAGTTCTTGGCAAAGTCTGATGACCTGAACACTCTCCCTCCTCGGCTTCCCCCAGACACCTCGGCTGTTAATATCACCTGGCCAGGGAGAGGAGAGGTCAGGGTTAGGGAGGAACACGGTGAGAGCAGGGGAGGGTCCTGCAGGGCGTGTGTGTGTGTGTGTGTGTGTGTGTGTGTGTGTGTGTGTGTGTGTACAAGTTTTAGTCTTATAAGAAAGATATCCTGCCAATGCATCATACCTATGATTTTTTTTTTTTTTACTCTGGCTAGTTTTGAGATGTAGTTTCCCCAAAGACTACAGTGTTGTCAAAGGGAGTACATGCTGCAATGCTGAACAACTACCAGCTAAGTATGAAGGGTTTGGGTGCATCTTGGATGTGAACCAGAAAAAAAAAAGTCTGTGCGAAATCCCATTCTATTATGATCAGTGTGGTAGTTTGAATGTAACTGCCCTCCATATGCTCATAGGGAGTGGCATTATTAGGAGGTGTGGCTTTGCTGGAGGAAGTGTGTCACTGTAGCATGGACTTTGAGGTCTCCTTTGTTCAAACTTCACTCGGTGTGACACTCAGACCACTTCCTGCTGCCTGCAGGTCAGGATGTAGGAATCTCAGCTCCTTCTCCAGCACCATGCCTGGTTGCACACCACCATGTAGTACCATGATGATGATGGACTAACCCTCTGGAACTGGAAGCCACCCCAATTAAATGTTTTTCCTTTGTAAGAGTTGCCACGGCCATGGTGTCTCTTCACAGCAACAGAAACCCTAAGACAATCGGTATCAAACTATGTTTAATTTTAAAATACAGCAATACCAAACTAAAATGCTGTCCTAAGTTCATTTATGCTGCTGTGATGAAACACCCTGACAAAAAAAACAGGTTAGGAGAGAAAGAGTTTATTTGGCTCTCAATTCCAGGTTACAGTCTATCACTGTGTGGAAGCCAAGACAAGAATCTGAAGCAGCTGGTCACATCCACAGTCAAGAGCAGAGAGTGAATACACACACATGCTTGCCTGCTTGTGCTCAGCACCGTTTCCACATTTACATGGCCTGTGATCCTCTGCGTAGGGAACTGTGCTGCCCACACTGGGCTGGGTCTGCTTCCCACAGCAATTAATGCAATCAGGATGATCCCCCCCAGAGACATGCCCACGGGCCAATTTGATCTGGACAACCTTCCACTGAGGCTCTTCCTGAGTGATTCTAGATTGTATCATGTTGACCATTAAAACTAAGCCTCATACATGCAATACTGTGAGCCCCTGGGTCATTCCAGCACTAACAGCTTTCAGGTGGCACGGAGCACCCACTTCACATGCAGGGAGGAGTCTCACCTTTCCGGAGTTCTCAGGACCAATAGCCATGCCAAATTCAGTCCGAATGAAGGTGTTATTGATGAGATTTGTAATATCCTTAAAGTTCTTTCCATAATCCTCACTGAGAGGGAGAAGGAAAAAAGAAGGATGTTTAGAGTGTAGAGGAGCAGGCCCGCCAGACTTCTTGGCCTTTACTCCCCTGCATGACTTTCTCAGTCAGGGTGGGATTAGTCTAAAGGACATGTTACTTCCCTTTGCCAGGGACAGATTCCAGAGGGGGCGTGACCTAGGGTCGAGCCAAAGAGAGAAGAAGGCCTTCCCTTGAGATTTTCTAGGAAACACATTACAGATAAGCCACTTGCTAAAACTGGTTAGCCTTCTTTTAGACCAGTGGTTCCCAGCTGGGGTGGATTTGTTCCCCACGCCTACTTGTGGGACAGCCAAGCACAGTTTTGATTATCAAAATACAGATACTATTTAGGCAATGAGGTTACTGAACATCCTGCAACAGAAAATTATCTGGCTCCAAGTCTCGAAGCATCATTGTTGAGAAAACCCTACAATGTGGTATGTGAATACAGACCAAAAAAAAAAAAAAAATTACTATTTTTTTTCACAATGAAAGGGCAACTGAGGTAACTCTAGAATCCCAGAAAAGCAGAGTATACAACACTGACCAAACTGACCCTGAAGCATGTAGTCTCCGTCTTTAGTTATGAGAATCAACAATTTCCTTGTTATTCAAACTAGTTTGATTTGGGCCTCTGCAGTGGCCCAGCCCCCTGGCTCCACCCGCCAAGACCACATCCAGCCAGCGTAAGTACAGCAGGTGGTCTTGATGTTTTCCTGTGAGAGGTTAGCATCCCTAACTCAGGCACAAGTTACTAACTCGTGGAGCATAAAAACTACAACTAGAGAAAGCAAATGACCAACTTCAACTCTTAGTTTCTCAAAGTTTCCCCCCAAATCCCATTCCAATAAAGCCTCTGGGAAGCACTGGAATCCATGTGGAGATTTTTGAGAAGTAACAGAACCAGCAGCCTAACGACAGGCCTAACACTATGCCCAACTCTCTAAAAAACGGCACTAATCCTCAAAGTTGATATTGATTAATTTAAAGGGATTGGATCTGACGCAGGACCTGGACTTTCAGCCTCGTCAGAGCAGATTGTTTATGCAGTGGGCAGCGGCTGATACGGACATACCTAAGTAGCCGAAAGGCTGAGAAGAGACTGAGTGCTCAGGCCCAAATGGGGTATCTTTCTCAGCTCCCCACCCTCTGCCAAGGCTGGGGAACATCACGGAAAAGTCAAAAAGGAATGTGAAAGCTGGAAGATGGAGAGGACTGCTGGGAAATGCTGGAAGTGACAGGGAAATGACACCCAGAACTCGCATCAGCCATGGCTACCCGCACAGGAGCAAGCTAGCCAAAACTCCCATACAGACGGGGCCACCCTTCCTGGAGGAGCTCCTGGCAGCTGGCAGCTGCTGGGGAAGTTTCTTGGCTAGTGTGACCAGTGGTCAATTTCTCAACATTCCAGTGGGTGGCCTCACACCCATGCACACATGGGCAGCGACCATTGGCCTTACTGACTTAACCAAAAAACAAAACAGAAAGAAAAAGGAAAAAAGAACAAGACTAAGTCTGTAGGGATGTCATTGGGAGGGGCACAGGGGGGCTGGAGGGAATAAGTGGGGGGTTTATATGATCATTATATATACACATGTGAAATTATCAAAGAAAGATATATATATCCATTGGTGAAGACATTGCAAGCCAGTTTTCCAGAGCCAGAAGAAATCTGCAGCAATGTTCACATTTCTTATTTAATAAGACACTACAGATGTGGGGAGAGACCTCAATAAGTAATCAAAAACTAAGGAACATAAGAGATGCAAAGGGCTGAGGAGACCATTCTGTGGACTCCTGTGTTCACAGGGGGATGTGCAAGGGGAGGCAACTTATCAAAAGTCAAGCAGCTAATTAAAGACAAAGTTGAAACCACAGTCCAGTTCTTTCCATTCTTAGCCCCAAAGTATTTGCGAGGAGTCTTTTATTCTGACAGCTTGGGAATCATCATTTCTCTTGTTAGTCTCTCCTTGGCAGTAGCAGCAGCTCCAGGCACGAGGGACAGGCCTGTGCCTGCCTGAGCAGTCTCCAGGGATGATAAAGCAAACCTCGTCTGTCTCCGAGTTACTAGGGTGACTCCTCTACACCCCACCCCCCAGCGCCCCACCCCCCTCCACTTCCTAGATAAATAAAACAGAGACTGGGTCCCATCCAGCCCTTTCCTTTACTGTCCCATCTCTGGCTTTGGAGTACAGGATCTTTTCTTATCCTCTAGGCAGCCAGCAGGAGACATGCATTAGCTCCGCAGGGCGCAGACCATCAGCAGCAGCTCAGACAACTGCCCCAGGAGCTGCAGCAGCTTGAATAGCCCGGGTTTACAAATCTTCCTTCCTTCCTTACATCCCCAGGGAAGCTTCACAAACCCGCTGGCGTGGTTGTTTGCTTTTTAAGAACTTGGTGCGATGAACGCATCCCTGCCCTCCAGAAAAAAAAGTGAGTGAAACAAACAAACAAACAAACAAAAAAATCCATGACAACCCTCCACTACTTCAGCGGGTCAAGCAAGTGGAGAAAATGGACTAGAGCTAACCATTGGGAGTTAAGTGGGGTTCTGTCAGTATATTATACGCATCAGCATGAATGGGAAATTAACAAAACATCCTGAAAAAGAAATTTATTTCTCAAACTCCATATGACAATATAATTATAAATAGTAATCAAATGATTGCTAACCATGAAAACCCTGTAAAAACCATCTGCTTTAGAAATAAGTCTTCTTAATAACAATTCCAGCCACATCTTCTGGTTGCCAAAAATAAGTGATCATTTTAGTCTATGCCTGTGGTGTGAACATGGGCACTAATGGTTTCAGCTCAAGACATTGCCAAGCACAAATGTGTGTAGAACAGAATTTGGCTAAGTCACTTGGTTATGATAGAATACCATATTCTGGAGGCCGCGAAACCCAAGTCAGGGCACTGAGAGACTCCATGTCTGCTGAGGCCCAGTTCCTACCAGCTTTTATTTATTTGTTTATTTGTTTGTTTTTTTTTAAATTGGGGTCTTGCTATGTAGCCCACCAATCCTATCAGTAAGGACCTTGCTCTCATGTCCGAATCACCTACCTACCTAGGGTCCCTCCTCGTACAGTTCAGGAGCTCCTGCTTAAGGAATGGTGCCACTCAGGGTGGGCTGGATCTTCTCACATCAACTAACCACCAAGAATATCCCCCACAGGCCTGCCAAGGGCAAACTTGACGTAGACAACTTTTTTTGGTTTGTTTGTTGTTTTGTTTTTTCGAGACAAGATTTCTCTGTGTAGCTTAGGATCCTGTCCTGGAACTCGCTCTGTAAACCAGGCTAGCCTCGAACTCACAGAGATCTGCCTGCTTCTGTCTCCCAAGTACTGGGATTAAAGGTAAGTGTCACCAGACCCAGTCTAGACAACTCTTTAATTAAGACTTCCCTCTTGCTGGGCATGCCTTTATTCTAGCACTCAGGAGGCAGAGGCAGTCAAATCTCTGCAAGTTTGAGGCCAGCCTGGTCTACATAACAAGTTCTAGGCCAGCCAGAGCTACACAGTGAGACCTTCTCTCAAAATAAGTAAATACACAGACTTTCCTCTCGGGTCATTCTATTGTATCAGGCTGACGATTTAATATGATCACAAATATCATCTAAATCAGATATGGGTGAGGCCTAAGGTACAGTGCACCTGCAGCAAACCTCTCTCTAGCCAAGAGATGAACCAAGCCTTGTGCTTTCAATGTATAAGGGCTCTGAGTAGCCTGCACCCACCACAGCTTCAGGTGGAAGACATCTGGTCCACTAAGTCTGTGATAAATACCCCTCCTCCCCCCAATTTTGAACCCGAGGAAACAATCTTGATGATCTCTGAACTGCTTCCTCCTGGTCTTGCAGAATAGTCTGCATTAGCTGAACAACTCTAGTCCTATCCTATCAAATTCAACAAGTCCAGCGGCCTTCCTTCATCCCTTCCCATTTGTCAGTTTTCCTGCGGTGGTTAATTAAACTCTCGCTTCACATGCATATTAATCCCCTTCATTAAATGGCCTCTTCATGTTTACAATTTTTGGAGTATGTGTGTTACAGCTCTGGACGGAAAGGTATCCTGGCCGTCAGACGCCTGGCTATACCTACAGCTCTGTTCTGGTGGGGCCCCCTTCACCTCCCTCCACACACACCCCCTACTTCCAAACACCCCCTCCCCAAGAAATGTAGCAATGCAGTCCGGCTGGTGAAAATTGTTACTTTTCTGCTCTGCTCCACTCGGACAAAAGAAGGTTTTCATCCAAAACTCACTCAAGAGATTTACTGGGAGGGAAGAATCCAGGAGGGTGGCTTTTCTGCTGGGGTGGAAAGGGCAGCTCCCAACTGGACAGCTACATGGTTTATGTGGGGCTTCTTAGGGGCAGTTTTTCCAGGGTTAAGATTTTCAGGGTGGGAATTGTTCGAATTTCAATCCCTGAGTTTGGACAAACTCAGAGACTGGCTGGATTTTGTGCTCAGGGATTGGTTGGTTTTCATAAGTTAGTCAGGGGCAGAGTGTGTTTCTTTGGGAAAGTGTATTTCTCTCACCGGCTTTGGTTTTAGGGTAAGAGTGTGTTTCATTGGCCCTTTTACACTACACTACGGATGGACTGAGGATTTTCTGCTTAAATTCTTAATCCTTAAATTCTGCTTCCTTTCTTCTTAACAATTCTGTCTTAAGTCATTTCTCTCTCTTTGCATCTTACTATCAGCTGTCAGGAAGCCAAGCTGCAACTTCAACACCTGGCTTAGAAATGCTTCAGCTGCATTTCCAATCTCATTCTCGCTAGTAACTTCCATCATCGGCATTAACAATACCTCATGAACACAGCTCAGCCAAGTCTTTGCCACTGCAGAAGACAGCCTTTCCTTTTCCACTGTCCATAATGCATGCCTCGTTTCTGACACCTGATCACAGTGGCTTTTCATCCATGTTTTAACAACATCCAGTCATGAGTCTAGAAGCATTCTAGAACATTAACGTTCCTTATTTTCTTTCTGGATCTTCAATAGAATCACTTAAGAAATTGTACTCACAGCAATCCAGGCTTGCCCAGAACATACCTCAAACTTTTTCGACCTCTATCCAGTCTACCTCTTTTACTCATTTTCCTATGATTAAATCACTACAACAGATCCTAACATGAAAGCAATAAGGCTGATGACTAATTAAAAAAATAATTAGTTTTGTAGTTTTCACTAATGTTTATATGGTTGGTTTTCATTTCTCACACATCATTTGCAAATTGCCTATTTACTTGAATTTATTTGTAATTTCAAATTCAGTACTCACGGTACTTTTGTGGCTCTCTGCAGACACTTATAAGAAAACAAAACACAGCAAACCCACCCTGGTCATTTGTTTCCAGCTGAGATTAAACAACATGATATTTGGACAAAGAATGGAGCTCAATCAATGATAGAGTGCTTGCCTAGGTGTGTAAAGTGCCCCCCAAAACATCACCACCCCAACAAGATACCGCTCTGCCTTGTGGTGTCTACTTTCTCACTATAAACAAGGAACCTTTTCGTGCCAACGTGTTCCGTTTTTGTACTTTTTTGCTGTTGCTCTCTCTGTGTGTTGTGGATGTACTGTTACACCTAAACACAAAGAATCTTAGATACGTCCCCCGCAGGCAACATGGGTGGTAGGTAAACTTCATTTGAGTAAGAGTTAGAGTGCTATTGGCCATAAATTCAAATTTAATGAAGCAACAACGCACTTTAAATTATATATTTTTAAATATAAACACAGTGAAGTAAGGTTATGTGTTGATCAGTTGGTGAATATTATGAACAGATATTTGCAGAAAACTCACTATGTATCTCCTGTAGGAGCAATGACTCAGCATTTGCTGGGTCAGCTTTTATTTTTGTTTGGTTTTACCCCCCTCCCCTTTGAGATGGGGTCTCACTACAGAGTGCTGGCTGACCTCAGCCTTGCTCTGTAGACCAGGTTTGGCTCATACTCACAGAGATCCACCTGCCTGTGCCTCCTGAGAACTGGTATCCAAGGTGCGTGCCACTACACTCAACTGATTCAGCATTTGTGACAATTTAAAAAACCTAACTGTCACAACCATCTGAACCAATTACATTGAAATTTTCAGTTAAAATATCAGCCAGGAGAATGTGGCTCATTAAAATGTGTCAAAGGAACTGTGGACCTGAAAGAGAAGCCAGGTAAAAATGGCAGAATTTGAATTCATACTAAACCTAACTCCCCCTATTCTAATCTATTTTCTGACTGTGTGATGCTGCTTTATGTTTTTGTTTTTAATACTTTGTTGTGCTTTATAATTATCGGGAAAATATGTGTCTTATGGGAATCATAAAAATATGATGCAAAAATAGAGTAAGGCACAGAAAATAAAACCATAGAACTGTTAAGATAAAAGGAAGCTGAGTATCTGGGACCTTTATTTTCCTTTGATTGAAAATTCTTGACTATATAAAATTGTGTTAAAAGCAATAGGCCATTATGTATTTTCATGAACTTTCCATCCATGTGTTGACATGTGTACATGTATATACATAGACATGTTTGTTGCTTGTGACAGCGTCCCCTTTAGGCTGGCACAGAAGAGTTTCCTTGTCCTCCATCTCCTCTGGCTATTCCCGTCTTCCCCCGCCCTCTTCCACAATGGCACCTGTACGGTGGGGGGAGGGGGTGTGACGGAGATGTCCCACTTAGGGCTGAGCTCGTCATCGTCTCTTACTGCACTGTGACCAGTTGTAGGTCTCTCTATTAACTGCCATCGAATTAACTGCAAAAGGAAGCAGCTCTGACGCAGTCTGGGAGATGCACGAATCTATGGGCTTAATAGTAAGTCACTAGGAATCGGCTTAAGTCCATTTAGCAGACTGATAGTAGTAGGTTCTCCCCTAGGGCCTACAACCTATCTTGCTGAAAGTTCTAGGCACCAATAACAGTGCAGGTGTGTGGTGTGGGTTCCATCTTGAGGAGTGGGCTTCAAATCCAACTGGAAGCTGGTTGGTTCCTTCTGTGACATTGCCGCCACTGTTGTACCAGTGGTCATTATTGTAGCGTGCAGCGTTCACCACTGATTAAGACCGATACCTGCTTTTCTCCTCTGGTAGCACGCATAGCACCTCCCAGCTCTATAAAAGCTGCCTGAGAGATGAAGTTTCCAGGTCAAGACCAGCTTGATCTCTCCAGGTTTTATGACTCAAGCATGTGGTACCTTTAGCAATAGGATCTTGCTATAAAGTTTTGGAGGGTAACCAAGAGAAATGGCAATGTGCTCGAATTTGAGGTAGCCTATATATTTCAGGAAGCTTCTGTGGTAGTAGTTTTCATATGACTTTCTCAAAAGATTGTTAGTGTTAGTTATTCCTCCTTGTAGTCCTCTTCTACCTCCATCCTATACATTCCCCATTTAACCCTTCCTGCTCCAACTTTCCCTGTTCTATCACTGGGTTCTCTCTTTCATCCCGGAAAGCCTCCCCGCTCCCCATGGCCCTTACTAATTTCCTGACTTCTGTGGATATTCCTAATGAAACAAACCTATCTGAAGATTCAAAGCTAACATTCACACATGAGAGAAAACATGCAACATTTGAGTCTGGGTTACCTTGCTCAGAATAATTGTTTTCATCTCCAGCCATTTACCTTCACACTTAATAATTTTATTTTTCCTAGCAGCTGAATACTATTCCATTATGTAAATGTATGACATTTTTATTCCTCTACTGACAGATATATAGGCCGTTTCCATTTCTTGCCTGTTGTGATTGTAGCAGTGATTGTGGGAGCCCGTTCTCGGGTTCCTTGTGGCTTTACCCAGCAGGTCCGCATAAAGAGGATGATTAGGACCACGGGCCTGAGTGCAGGTGTCTGAGATGATCTGCACTTGGCTGTGCTGGGGGAGGGTCTTTTGCTCCACCCCTTGGCGTCTCTATAAAAACCCTGGGGCAGAGACAGTCAGGGCCCGTTGGAAAAGGTTCCAGGCCCTCTTGAGGCTATCCTTTATTTCCTATCTGTTTATCTCCGCAATATAAATCCTTCTGTCCAATATTTCCTGCTGTTCACACTCAAGAAAACTCTGGGGAGCTGTGGGGTTGGTGGGTGAACGCCCCACAAGCGATGAATGTGAAAGAGAATGCTAGCTGCACATCTGAACTCAACGGTAGTTGTGACAATTTGCACAGACCTGTGACAGCTCAAGACAGACAAACCCCAAGCCAGAGGGTGGTGGTGGTGGTGAAACCCCATCCCTAGCTGAGGCGCTATTGGGAACTGATAGCTGCTGAAAGAGAGGAAGCTAATTTTCTTTCTTTCTTCCTTTCTTTCTTCCTTCCTTCCTTCCTTCCTTCCTTCCTTCCTTCCTTCCTTCCTTTCTTTCTTTCTTTCTTTCTTTCTTTCTTTCTTTCTTGAGGACACAAAGTTGGGTGGGTATGGAATGGGATCATGGATCTGGAAGGAGTTCAGGGAGGGGAGTGAATATGTTCAAAATACAATGTATGAAACTCTCAAGGAATTAACAAAAATACTTTTTAAAAGGCTGGCACATGGGACTGGAGAGATGATTCAGTGCTCTTCTAACTTATGATTGGCCTATTCTATTCCTTCACGAATTCCTTCTCTGCTCTTCTTTCTCTAACATTATGGAGGCAGCAGAGACAACTTCCTTGTGTTCTGGTAAGCCTTCGAGCCTAACTCTACCCAGCAGGAGGCACACATTTACCTATTACTATCCTGTAATTTGCATACCAAAGGAAACTTCCCTAACAAAGGCAATACGATAAACTATGGTCATCAAAGCTGTGGAAAAACCAAGGAGTCGCTGGAGTGGATTCTGCCAGCTCTGGTTTTATTTGTGATTGGGCAACCAAACCATATTCAGAACCCCTTCTGAGTAAAGGGCCCCTCCCTTTTCCATTTCTGAAGCAACAGGTGCCCTTTGACTGGTGTGTCAACAAGAGTCATTTCAGGTCAGGCCAGGCCAGCCCAGTGGGAGAGGCAACGGGGCATATTTATGGTTTCCCTAAACTCCGGGAGAGGGGACAGAATCCGACTTCACTGCACAGCGAGGAGAGATAATGAATGTTCACAGTGACTGGTAGAGACCATGGCAGCAATAGTGAGGTGCCAAGAAGAAAAAGAGCCTTGGTCACATGACACCGTATCACAGCCGAGCAGGACTGCTCTCTAGTAAGGGGTGTGTTAGCAAAGCGGGGTTTCAGGGTGAAAGGCTCAGGCAGCCTGTGGGCGGTATTTAAACAGTGACTGGGGCCCTGTAAGCACCTCACTGACAAGGAAGAGGATCAGCTTCACTGCTGGAATTCATTAGCTCCAATTCCGGCCACACGGCTCACAAGCAATGTAGTAGACAAACACAAACACAAACAAAAGAGAAGAATTCGTAAGGCATGAAGGAAACACTGGCTGAAGCGTTACGTATGGAAGACAGCCCAACACAGAGAGGGGGGAGCTTAATACAAAGCCTTCAAAATAGGAGGCCGTCAATGATCGGAGAAGAGGTTTCCATTTGCTACTAAAGGATGAACTGGAAATGAGCATTCCTGCCACACAAAAGGGAGACGCAGCATAGAAACAGTAGTTTCAGTGAGAAAAAAAAATGGCTACATCCTAACTGTCCAACAGAGTATCGATTAAGTAAACTATCAGTCCCACAAAAAGCGAGGGTGACTAGTACAGGAGACCTATGGGCAGGGACTAATGGGGATGGGAAGTCTGTGAAGCCGAGGCTTAGGAACACGGACCTGCTGGCAGGGGCTTCGGCATTAGCAGAGTAATGGAGGAATGGGGGGGGCGGGCAGACCATCACTCTGTACTGTCACGGAAGGTCTTCCATTCACTCTGACAACTAGTGCAGCCCAGTGGCCGGCCACCTGCCACCCGTGGTCACTAGCCCAAGCTCTCTCACTTCATGCGGAGCATTCCAGAGTCCTCAGCGCCCCCCCCCCCAGGTGAGCACCAGCATCACACTCCTTAACAGATGACGGAAAGGTCTTAGGGGGTCACGTGACGTGCCAATGACGGTGTGGAGAGTCAACCCCCGCCTGCTTGCCAACTAAAACTCGGCAGCCTTTTGCTTTTCTATGTTGCTTCCCAGGACAACAGAGCTGCACGACAGATCCAGGCCAGAAGGAGAAAGTCAGGATAATCAACTGTAAATAAAGGAAGACGGCACTCTGCTGCGGTCAGCCGTTCTTCCCTCTAGATGTCCAAGTGCATTACACTATGATGCTATCACTTCTAGAGCGGAAGATGAGCTGAGGAGGGACGCTGTACGTGGGGAGACTCCATCGTCGTGAGGATTCTTAAATGCTAGAAACGCTAATGAAACCAACGTACAAAATTTTAAATATACCTTCTCCTCTCCAAACAGGGGACTTTGCCTCTATCTATAATTATTTAGCTTCTGCTCTAATTACAGAAACAAAGGCACCTGCTGTGGGCCTTTTTTTTTTAAACACCCAGATTCTACAGTATACTGCCAATCTATAAGAAACAAACAAAAATTCTCAGTATAAAATCTCCACGGAAGTCAAAGCATTCATTCATTCATTCATTCATTCATTCCCTAACACTTATGCCTGCCTACCACGTGTTAGTAACTTGGCCAGAGAGTTTCTGGTTAATGCAGTGCCCAACCTTCATGGAGCTTTTGGCAATTCTAAGATGTGACTTCTTCTGGGCTTAAAGGAGTATTTGCTTATTTTAAGTCAACATTGCCGTGCTGAATAGAAAGCTCTGGCTCCAGGCCCCTGGGCAGATGTCAAAGGTCACACCTGCTGGGAGAGGGAAGTTGGGTTGATGCATTTCAGACTTTCAACATCAGTTCCCTGCACCTGGGCCAAGACCAGCTGTGAAACAATCCAGTGAAGAAACCTTAGAACCTAGCAGGGCTCCCCGAGGCTTCTGGCTCTTGTGTTTCTGCAATGGCTGCTGGGACTTTGTGATTCACTTAGGTTCCTTAGGAGGAGACACACATGGTAAAGACCATAATCGCTTACTTTGGAGCGTTAGCTGCTCTCGATCCTGCTGAGACAAAGAGTCTACTATTTAAGCTGCAGGAGATGTACGGATGTCACAGACACGTTTCCACCCTCGTCTAGTGTGAACTGTAGTAACTGAGGTAGACTGGGGTAGGGTGATGTAAGCAGCTCCTTCTTGTGCAGAAATGATCGCCCACCATCTTATATACATCTGAACAACCTGTTTAGACTTCCAAACATTAGATAAAGACTTGCTTGGAAGAGATATTAAGAAAATCTATTCATAACATATAGATGCAGAAAATCCACACTGCCTTCCTGCCAGTAAGAATCCATGAGATTAAGATGGGCGCATAGGTCTGCAAGCGCTCCCTGGAGCTTGCGGTATTCCAGCCCTCTGGCAGGCCAATTCCATTTCCTTCAAGCTAAATTCCTTCTCATTTCCTTTAGGTTGCCAAGTTGTCATCCAATCGTGGGCTGAGCAACCCAGTCTGCTGGAATTTTAAGATCGAAATTAACTGTTGAACCACTGTGACCAGAAACGGTGGAACCCCCGACCCCAGTGGGTTCCTTGGCCACATGTCCCTGAGATGAGTTATCCATCTCACCTTCGATATAACTTGGACTGTCCAAAACTCACAATCACCAGTGGCACTTGGAAAGTAGTCAGGACAAGAATAACCTGGAGAGGGACAAAAGCATTCTGTCAGTAAGAAATGAAAGACACAGCAACCACATGCTGATCGATGTCAACACTGAACTGCACTTCCAGGACTGATAACAGTCCTGCTTTCTAGAAGCCTGTGATGCAACACATCTAAAAACCAGGAAGGACCCAGGGACAAGGAACGTGAGGTCCCCACCTCATTGCATTGCCTACCCTTGAAGCAGTGAGTCAGGGATGCTCAAATACACATACTACAGGAAGGTTTATCTAATTTGTATCTATATAATCATAAAATGCTCTCTCTCTTCTGCCCCTGGAGGTTAGCACAGGGTGGGTGTCTCCCATGGGCCACCATATCACATATATCTATGTGTCTGTTCCTCCAGGTTGCTAGTTCTCCATGGAATTCATTTTGTATGTAATTATTTTTCTATGCAAAAACATGCATGAGAAACAACTTGCTTTGCTTATGTGTGTATGTAGAGGGTTTATGTGTCTGTCCATGTTCACGTATGTCTGTAGAGGCAACAGATCAACGAGGGTATCCTCTTCCGTTGCTCTCCACATGATTTTGTGAGACAAGTTTTCTCACTGTACCTGGCCCTGCCTGACTAGACAACATGAGCTGGCCATCGAGTTCTGGGGGTCCTCCTGCCTCTGCCTCACCGAGTAGGATTATACGTGTGTGCTACCACATCCAGCTGTTTGTTTTCAATTTTTATTTAAATTATGTGTCTGTGTACCTATGTGGGGGTATTTGTACACAGACATCCTCAGAGGCATTGACCCTCCTGGAGCTGGGGTCCCAGGTATGGTTGTGAACCTGCTGACATGGGTGTTAGGGACAGGAAGCAGGTCCTCTGCAAGAGCACCGTGTGCCCCTAACTGCTGGGCCATCTCTCCAAGCCATGTGCATTTTCCCCATGGGTGCTGGGACCCAAACTCAGGTCCTTAGGCTTGCACGGCACACACTTTACTCACTGAGAATCTCTTCAGCCACGACAACTTGCTGTCCAAAACCAGAGTTGTACTTTCATGGTTTTTTGGTATTGTTATTGTGTGCCTCACACTAATGTAGTCATTGCTACTTAACACCCCCTCCCACCCCACCCCGCCCCCACTTTTATCAAGCAAGATAATGGAGCCAGTGATACCAAGCTCTGACTGAAGACCCAAGGTCCATGCATCCACATCCTCCACATAGAGACCAGCAAGCAGTACATTTATTTTTTTAAAGATAGCCCAGGCTTGCCTTGAACTCAAGATCCTCCTGCCTCAGCCTCCCAAGTACTGGGTCACAGGCAGGCGCACCAACAGTATACCTATTTTCTGTGAGGACAGGGACAACAGGTAGAGTTGACATGGGCCCACAGACACCACAGTCCTTCCATACAACTGTGGAAAGGGACAGGAAAAATACAGACTAGCGGGAAAATGCCAAGATGCACTGCGCCTCCTTTTCTGCTTCTACACAGAGGCTTCTTGAGCAGTTCCCTGCTTCCTCTTGTTCATCTTGATGCTGAGGGGCCCAAGGACAGAAGGTGTCTGTTTTCCTGCTATGGACCAGTGAGCATCTCCTTAGCCCTGACAACTGCCTTCCCACACCAGAGTGTGCTTCCATAGTTTTCTGGTATTGTTGTCAGGTCCCCTGCACTAATGTAGGCATTCATTAATTAGTTAATTGATACCTACCCCCCACTGCCCTTATCAAGCAGGATAACAGTAGTCTTAAGACTGCTTTCAACTGGTTCCCAACTATAATTTCCTGAAAGGTTGTCCTGAAACACACATTTTCTGTGACTCAGGTTGAAGCCACGTCCAGAAAGTATTTAGTGTGCACCTGCCCCAAACGACATGATCTTGGTGGACTGAAAGAGTTGAGAACGTCACTTACCCCAGTGCTGTCTCCAACCCAGGACAAGGACACTGAGCCACTGAGGTCATCAAAGACATGCTATTCGGGAAAAGGAAACGAAATGCATTTAGAAATGTCATCCACTCCCTTCAGTCCTTGGTTTCCTCACATATTCAGAGCTTTATTACCGTTTTACATTTGTTATTCTGAGAATGCCGTTCATGAGTACTGTATTTACATAATTTCCATCATACTCTCCCGTCTCCAACTCTTCCCGTTGCCCTTACCCCCTCTTAATGTCATAGCCACACGTGTGCGTGCGTGCGTGCGTGCGTGCGTGCGTGTGTGTGTGTGTGTGTGCTCGCGTGCGCGCATGCGTGTGCGTCCTGCTGAATCCATTTAGTGTTGCTCAATAATGAGCACGGAGTTCCCACCCCATGCCACATCTATAACACAGCCCCCACACCTAAGGCTCAGGGCACATCATGGAAGAGAGAGCGGAACCATGGAAAGAGCCAGAGGCTTAGGAGAGTTGCTACAAGGACAAGGAGTTGCTGCCATGAAATCTTAACAGTATGTCCACCTAAACAAGAGCTCCACAATGACAACACTGGTTGAAATCTCAGAAGGCTCCATCCCTAGAGGAAGAGCTACCGGCAATTGGTGGCTGCTAAAATAGGCAGAATCTGTCTTCCCCACGGATGAGCTAGCTCTCTGATAGGCCAGCCAATCCTTTATTACTCTTCTGCATAATTAAGTTCATAATTACAAGGGGACACAGATTCCCAGAATAAAATTCGGGAGAGACAGACAGGATTTAGCTACTTCATCCCAGTTGCAGATGACTTAGAAACTTCAATTCTCTCATACAAAGTAAGGCAAGCAGACGAGTTATCTTCGCTGCACCAGACGGGGTGATGGGGAAGTCTGATTGCTTTCTCCAACAGAACTAAACATAAAGAGATAGCAAAGTATTCCTGGGGTGCTTTAAAACAAGAGATCAGAGCCTCCCCTGACACACATAATTGTAACCCAGTAGGCATAACTGAAGCTCTGCTAAGCAGCCCTCTCAGAAGCGCTGAACAGTTCGTGGTCACTCCTCCTGCTTCCAGACGGAACTGCTAAGATGATGGAGGCAGAAGCAAGGAGCAAATGGGTCTGTTTTGTCCGTTTGGTCAACAATAACAGATTAATAATAAACCTTACTAGAGCTGCGGGGGGAGCTGGGAGACAAAACAGGGAAAGACGGTGTATTACATTTAAACTACAGAAACACGTAAAAAGAGCAGCAGCCATCTCCTCTCTGGGATACTTTTCACCCAAATAGTTCCATCTTCTAGTTATAAAATGATAGGTGTTCATCACAGAAAATGTAAACAATATGAGGAAGTACAATAAAGGATATAAAGTCAATTCGTAATTCACCACGCAGAGAGATTCTAGGTTAATGTTTAATCTTCCAGGCTTTATCACTTATTAAACTAATAAAATAATTCAACAGAGGCACTGGTATCATTTGAAAAGACTTCTAAGCGTGCAGAAACGACATGATATATATATGTATGTGTATATAGATACGACAAAAATGAAGGTCCTTCTTTTCCCCTGACACTACCCTCAGCCCCACTCTGAAGCAGCTCAGTATGAATTTCTACAAAGGTTGACAACTGTGCCTTTTCCTTAGGAAGATACATCCACCTCCACCTACACACCCTCAACATGTCCAGCCTTCCCAATGTGAGCCCATTTCCAGCAGAGGGGGAACTTTATGTTTCTTGGTGTTCTCTGTGCACACTCAATAAGCATTTGTTGAAAATGATTATAACATATCCTTCCCAAACCACAACCTCCAGCTCAAAATAGAGCATGCCTATAAACGGTCTGATGCCAGCTACTTGGTCCCTCAAGCCGCCGATCCCAACAGAGGAGCAGGGGAGAAGGGACTCTGAAGGCAAACCGCTTCGCTTATCTCCTAATTTTCTCTGTGGTCCTGACTGGCCTTCTGAGTCCGTCTGTGCTATTTCCCCTCTGGATGGAAAGTGCCTTTGAGGTCAAAGGGCCCCGCTGAACACGCTCCATAAATAGTACTGTGCCGCACACAGGGCCCGCTCAGTAAACGCTGGTTAACTCTCAGATGCTTGGGCTGAGCTAGATGCTGCCGAGGGACAGAAAGCCTATTCATACACAACTTGCTGAGGATCTGGGGAAAAGCAGGGCTGCTAGAGACTGCTGGAACAAGAACCTCACAGAATGACACACCAGTGTGCCTTAAACGTCTCACACAGAGCAAGACCATATGCTCTCTTGGGAGGCAAGAGAGTGCCTGAAACTGCAGCAACAAGTGCTTTGAAGAGAAGCAGGGCTAGCCAGGGCTACCACTTGTACTAGTCATCACTTAAATGGAAGGGTGTTTTTTTGTTTTTGTTTTTGTTTTTGTTTTGTTTTTTCTTTTTTCCACAAGGGAGGTTCTGGTTGCAACAGCTGATTAGAATAAATGAAAACTCCCGGTAACCACTGCACTAGAGTTCTTGGTCGTCTTCATTAGGCCGTAGTATTGTTAGTTTGAAACAGTAAGGACCAGCACTTTGCACTTTTTATACAATACTCTGCACACATGACTCAGTCCGTGAACACACACTGCCCACATCTTCTTACTGCTCAATCTAGGAACAAGGGTTGCTGGATGCCATTGGCAACCTCAGCCTCATCTAAACAACTACAACAGTAATTGACCTAGCTTATTTTAAGAGCTCCCTTGAAAATATAGGGCAGACTTATTAACTGTAATTGTGGTTTTCTGTTACCCTTGACCTTCTGTCCCACCCCTTCCCATGAACTATTTAACATTTGCTTTTGAAAATGTACGAGCTCATCGGACGCTCGTCTACCTACAAAAAGTGTGACTCATCTGTTGTACTGCATACTCTAACAAACTTATTACATTCTGAAATGAAAGGAGAAAAATGCAGTCAGATCCGACAGCATGGCCAGAGCTCAAACTGGGGTGGGGGTGGGGGGGTGTGTGCCACAGGATGCAGATCCAGGAGATTGCAGGCTGTGGTGGCTCCTTGTCAACTTAACACAAATTAGAAACACCTGGGGAGAGCAGACCGTAATGGAGGAATTGCTAGACGGGATTGTCGGGTGGGCAGGACGGTGGGGGCATCTTCTTGATTGGTAATTGACAGACGGAGGAGGACTTGGCTCGCTGTGGGCTACACTACCCCGTGGAGGCGTTCCCCGGTTGTATTAGAAAGGTCGCCGAATGTGGTCTGTTTCAGTTCCTGTCCTCGAGTTCCTGCCCAGTTCTCTCCACCATGGGCTGCAAGATGAGATAAACCCTCTCCTCCCCGGGCTGCTGCTTTGGGTTGTGGTGTTTGTCACAGGGACAGAGAGCCAACTAGTGCTGGCAGCGAGAGTGCAGATCCCATCCCTCTCCTTCACAGGGAGGGAACATGTCAAGGAAAGGCTGGCCAGCCTGGCCCCGTCAGGGAACAAATCACTGCTGTCAGCAAAAGGCCACAGATACTAATCTAAGGTCACAGATACTAATCTAAGCAGTTGTCCTGCGTGTGGGTGTTACGTGTGTGTGTGTGTGTGTGTGTGTGTGTGTGTGTGTGTGTGTGTGTGTGTGTATCTTCATGTGTGTGCACATATGGAGTTCAGAGGCTGACATCAGGGGTCTTTCCCAATCACTCTCCACCTTATTACCCTCACTGCCTTGTCTGTCCTCTCACAGTGACTGAAGCTTATCTGGTACAGAGACGGAACCTCTGCATTTTAACAACTGATATATACAGCAGAGTGTGTGGGAAGTGCTCAATAAATACGGAGTCTATTTTTCTTTCTTTCTTTTTATTTTTATTTGTTTTTGTTTTTTCAAGACAGAGTTTCTCTGTGTAGCCCTGCCTGTCCTGGAATTCTCTCTGTAGACCAGGCTGGCATCGAACTCACAGAGATCCATTTGCTTCTGCCTCCCAAGTGATGGAACTACAGGCGTGCACCACCATGCCCGGCTCTTCTTTTCTTTTCTTTTTTTTAAGATGGGCATCTCACTGTGTAGCTTTGGCTGATCTGGAACTCAATTTGTGAACCAAGATCTTGAATTCATAGAAACCCACCTGCCTCTGCCTTCCTCATCCTGGGATCAAAGGCATGTACCACCATGCCTGGCCAATCCATTTTCTTTAAGAGCCCTTTGAGATGCCCTAAGAAGGAGGAAGAAGTAAAAACTCAAGCCAGATCTATTTAATTTCCCCCCAGTAATCATGAGGATGGGATTTAAGATCTCTGCTCCTAGATGGGGCTTTCTGCTGCTGGCCAAGAGGATGACAGGTGCATGGCCCTCCCACGAAAACCCAGCAGGAACAGTTCCCGTGACAAGTGATGGAGCTGTCACACACCAGGTGAAGGATAATGGTCCATAGAAGGAGACAAACAGAGGCTCCATAAAGTCCACGGCTTACTCTCTGGAACTTCCAGGTCCCTGTGTTAGAAAGGGAACCTATGGTGAACGCAGAGGTCTCCCAAACTGAATAAATGACACGGGTAGCCTGTGGAAACCAGAACACATGTTAGCTGGGCAGTGGTGGCGCACGCCTTTAGTCCCAGCACTCAGGGGCAGGGCTAGATGGATCCCTGTGAGTCTGAGGCCAGCCGGGCTGGAGAGATGGCTCAGAGGTTGTTCTCATGTTCCATCTCATTACTGGCTGTTCTTCCAGAGGTCCTGAGTTCAATTCCCAGCACCCACACGGTGGCTCACAGCCATGTGCAATGAGATCTGGTGCCCTCTTCTGGCCTGCAGGGATACAAGTAAACAGAATACTCTATACATAATAAATACATCTTAAAAAAAAAAAAAAGCCATGTTTCTGTGGGGGAACCAAAGGCCAGAGCTCACAGGGTAGAAGACGAGAGGGGAGATGCACAGAAAGAGAACTCTGGAGGGGCTGGGGCGGTTGACTACATTCACCGAGAGCTTTTCAAATAATAAAAATTGGGAGAGGCCTATGATGACATTCATAGCTTCCCACGAATAGGAAAACTTGCAAGCCAGAATGCTTGCTGTGTTTCATGAGGAGATGACGCCCTCTGCATGATACGATGCAGCTAGAAGCAATCACCGGAGGTCCTTACGCTGCCCAGTGTCCACAACCCTGAGCTGAACACACATCTATTCCCTATGAGTTATCCAGCCGGCCAGCCAGCCACGTCTTTGATGAACTGTACACATACATGTGAGGAGAATACCCAAGAGCAGGGAGTCAGCTGTGAGGCCTGGAGAGGGCAGTATCTGGACCCCACACAGAACCAGCAACAAGTCTTGTTCCTTAAACCACAGAGAAAAACTTCCCATGGCAAGGGGATGGAGCACTTAGAAAACGTTCCTGTAGCATGTAGCAACAACTGTGTCCCAAAACAAAGTTCAGGGACAGCAAATTTACGGGACCACAAGATATCTCAGTCAGCATTTACCACCAAGGATGAGGACCTAAGTTCAATCCCTGGGACCCACATGCTGGGAGGACAGAATGTACTCCCACAAGTTGTCTTCTGATTTCCCTGCATTCATGTGTTAAATATATATTTTTTAATTAAAAAAAGAAAATACAAAAATGCCTAAGTCTTATCAAGATAAAATTCATAATATTCTGGGCTGGAGAGATGGTTCAGTGGTTAAGAGCTTGTACTGTTCTTCCAGAGGACCTGAGTCTGAGTCCAAGCCCTGATATTAGATGGTTTGCAACCACCTATAACTCAAACTCGAGGGAGATTTGATACTGATGGCCTCTGTGGCCACTTACATGCGCGCGCGCGCGCGCGCACACACACACACACACACACACACACACACACACACACACACACACACAGAGAGAGAGAGAGAGAGAGAGAGAGAGAGAGAGAGAGAATTAAAAATTTTAAAAATAAATCTTTAAGCCGGGCGGTGGTGGCGCACGCCTTTAATCCCAGCACTCGGGAGGCAGAGCCAGGCGGATCTCTGTGAGTTCAAGGCCAGCCTGGGCTACCAAGTGAGCTCCAGGAAAGGCGCAAAGCTACACAGAGAAACCCTGTCTCGAAAAACCAAAAAAAAAAAAAAATCTTTAAAAAATATCACAATATCCAAGATCCAATAAAAAATGCAGGCATACAAATCTTGTATAATATTAGCGGGACCAGCCTTAATATTATACATCCCAGGGGCTCAGGAGAGAGAACTACTAACGGCGAGGACTATTTTCAGGAAACAGAATCTCAGCACACCGAGCTCTATCGTCCACTTGCTTTAATTCCTCTGGCATAACATCCTTTATACACAGCTTCAGTTCTGTTCCCATATCTAGCTCCTTTCTTGCCTGATTTCTCTCTATACTTATCTACTGCTCCCTCTAAGTTCTATCTTAATTCTCTCATCTTAATTCTGCCTCATCTAGGTCTTTTTCAGCTTGTTCTTACCCAGCTGGTACTTCCCCATCTGGCTCTTCCTCATCTTCCATTTCGTTCCTCTAGTTCTCTCTTCTAGCCCCTAAATCTAGGTCTTTCCCATCTCAGTTTGTTCCTCAAAAGTTCTTACCCGTCTAGTTCTTCCATACTCGTTTCTCTCCTCTGTCTCTCCATGCCCTGGAAGTCCTGGTATATATACACTTACGAGCAATATTCCCTTAGCAGTGCAAAGCCAGGCTTCCAGGGTCAAATGGAGGGGTGATAAGAATCACACAGGGAGGCAATAACCGTTAATTATCATTTGCAACCCCAAAGGGAAGTGACCAATGGGGAAATGAATTAAATAAAGGCTAAATTCAGATAATATCTAAGAAGAGGGCTCTTATGTGCTCAACTATAATCTTAAACGTGATTGGTAGAAAATGTTAAGAATCTGTAAGTTGCTAGGTTAATGGGAGAAATTAAAACTGCCTTCTGTTTTTCTGTGGCTCCTATCTGTCCAAGCTATCTGCCGTTTTTCTGCAGGGTGGGGGAAAGTGTGCTCAGTCGCTAGGCAACCTGTGTACAGCTAGATGCCTCTGGTGATAGTTAAAGGGAGATCTGGAACCAGAGGTAAGACTTGGGAAAGGAGGAAGTAGAGCTTAATTGGCACATCCGCCAGGCCTTCTCAAACAGGTAGCCTGGATGCTTAAGTCTGTTCTTAGAGAGTACAGAGGTATCTCTGATAAGGTACTTTCCTCCATCTGGGGATGGACCTGGCCAGATGCTGCCAATGACGATAATTACAGGGAGGCTTGAACTGGGGTTCTGGCTGAGCATACCTGTTAGCACAGAAGGTTATCTAAATATTCCTAGAAGTGGTTAGATAAGGAGTTAGAGGTCTATAAAGTTAGTAAGGTGGTAAGAAAGGAGGGTCTAAGCTAAATTGTGTAAAGCTATTACTTAACGTCCACCTGACATAGGTGGTGTCTCCTTGTGGAATTTCCCTTAAATCAGGAGACTTGCAATGTGGACTGTTATTACTGCTAGTACTTGAAAGTGGCCAAGGGAGATATCTGATTCCAGAGAAAGCCTTTCCTGAGGCTGTTCTCCAAATACCTGGAATGTGTATGTCCAGAGAGTGATCAGTCCACGCTGTTAGCCCTTCTTAGGGGAAAGTCAATTGGGAAAACTATGAAGGCACACATGATTTTCATAACAGAACACAGCTGATATATAACAAGCCAAGTAACACTAAAAACTCCTTGGGATTTGGCTTCCTCTGGTGGAATTCCCTGATTCTTCCAGGTAGTGACTTTGTCATAATCAGCTGAGTTCTTATGATATATTCCTGCGGCCCGCAGCATACAAAGAGCAAGAAAACAGAACCAGTAGTAATGAAAAAAATTAAAATTACCCATTATACAAGTAATAGAATTAGCCAGGCGGTGGTGGTGCACGCCTTTAATCCCAGCACTCGGGAGGCAGAGGCAGGCAGATCTCCGTGAGTTCGAGGCCAGCCTGGGCTACCAAGTGAGTTCCAGGAAAGGCACAAAGCTACAGAGAGAAACCCTGTCTCGAAAAACCAAAAAAAAAAAAAAAAAAAAAAAAAAAAAAAAAAAAAAACAAGTAATGGAATTAGTATACATGACACCAAAACAGTTGGAACTGTACCCCGGGTGCTGAAGAATTGGAGGGCAGGTTGACTATGTTAAGATAAAGACACACAAGATGTATTTTAAAAAGACCCAAATCTGTCAGCTGTGGTGGCACAGGCCTAGGACTCCAGCCCTTGGGAGATGGACGCAGGAGGACCTCAACTCTGTGGTCACCCTGTACTTAACAGGGAGACAATGTCTAACAAAGGAAAAGAGGAGAAAAGAAAGACAGAAGAGAACAGAAAAGCCAATGCCCAAGCCAGATTTGTGGAAAGAAGAATTACCAGGTTTATAACAAAAAATAGACAGAGATGGATCAAAAGGCGGTTAGATAATACAGACAAGATTAGAGAACTTGAAGAAATACCACTATAACCCAAGGGAGGTGAAGACAGAGAAAGAGGGTGTAGAGCAAATGAACAGAGCTTGAGCTACATGGCAACGTCCAATGATGTAACATGTACACAGACACAGTTATACAGATATACTAGACACCCAGAGAAGGTCAGGGGTGTAGGGACCAGAAAAAAAGAAACAAACAGCCCTCAATTTAATCCCAGCATTCAGGAGGCCGAGGCAGCAGATCTTTACGAGCTCCAGGCCAACCCATGTTACACAGCAAGACCCCAGCTCAAAACCCAACCAAATTCCTTTGTTTTGATTCAAACCATAAAAGCAGAGATTAGACAAGCTCACAAACCCTAAGCATAGGAAAGGAAAGGAAAACCACACCACGGCTCATCATACTCAAGTAGTCTGAAGCCACTGAGGAGAAAAATCTCAAAAATGTTCAGAAGACGTCCACATACACAGGAGTAAAGAATGGCAGTAGATTTGTTTTCTAAAGAAAAAGACAACCAGAAAGCTAGTTGGGGGTGGGGGTGGGGTGGGGTGGGGTGGGGTGCCAGACATGATAGCCCCGTCAAAATCCTATCTTATAATCTAATATGCATATAATTGAGACAGGGTCTTGCTATAGTCCAAGCTGGCCTTGAACTTAGAGATCTCCTACCTTGGCCTCCTGAGTAAAGGGATTACAGGAATGGACCAGCTTGCCCAACTTGGATGTTTCCTTTTGAAGTCATAAGAAAGGGGACTGAACCAGTGGGGAAGATCTGAAGGGAGCTAAGTCCAATCTTGCTGAAAATAAATAAATAAACAACTGGCTCTTCTAGTCCATAACCATCAACGCTCAGTGTGGTCTCTTTCTAGGTATTACTCTCATAGCTCTTATGGTCATCTCTTGTATTAAGACTATTTACGTGTTCGCCCACTTTTCAAATGACATTTTTTCCTTTTTTTTTTTTTTTTAAACCCAGTGCTGGGTATTGGACAAAGGGCCTTGTTTATGCTAGGCAAGCACTCTGCACAGAGCTACACCCTCTGCTCTATGAATTCTTAATGGCAGACATCACGATGTGGTACAAATGAAGATCTGTGTACACAGACGTAAGACCTTACAGACAGAAGAGGGAACATGCCAGAAGGCAGCTGCTATGGTGATATTTTATTTGTACTGAAATGTGATTTTATTTGTATGTTAATAAATAAAGTTGCCTGGGGGTCAGAGCTAATAGCAAGCCCTAGCAGAGCCGGGCGTTGGTGGCTCACGCCTTTAATCCCAGCTCTTGGGAGGCAGAGCTAGGCGGATCTCTGTGTGTTCAAGGATACAGCCAGCATGGAGACACACGCCTTTAATCTCAATACCAACCATAGAAGACCTGGAGTTCTGTACAGACAGGCCGTGAGGAGGCGGTCATGTGGTTGGGTTTACAACCAATGAGAAGGCAGAACAGAAAGTCTTTATAAAGACAAACACACAGGAAGTCAGTCTCTTGGCTGAAGAGGATTGCTGCAGCAGTGAAGGGTAAGGCTCTTAGCTCTGACCTTTGGGCTTTCATCTCTGCATTGGCTCTGTGTTTCTTATTTAACAAGCTGCACAGGTGGAACACACAGGAGCACACATGCAAGTCTTTGAAAACCTTTCCAAAGTCTTTGAAAACTGGGAGCGTTCATCTTGATTGTCAGCTTGATGGGGTTTAGGATCGGCGTGGCCACAAAGCTCCTGCTCCTATCTGTGAGACATCTCTAGATTAGGTTCAGAGAGGTGGGAAGAGCTGCCCTAAATGTGGGTGGTTCTATTTCCTGCACTTGGGGCTAGGACTGAATAACAAGGAGAAAGCAAACTGAACACCAACGTTTATATCTCTGTTTCCAGACTGGGATGCAATGTGATCAAGTCCCTGCCACCCACAACTTCCCCATTGTGATGGGCATGTGCCCTCGAAGTGTGAGGAAGATCAAGCCCTCCTCTCTAAGTTGCTCTGTCAGGTGTTCTGTAAGCAACAAGACAAATAACTGATGTAGAAAACACAAGAAAAATGTTACTAATATCGCCACATAGAGCTAAGTATACAATAAATGCTATAGAAACACTCGGTAAAATAATTTCAAGGTCAGAATAAATCAAATTAAGTTTAAACCAGAAAGAGAATAAAAACACAGAAAAAGAAAACTGTCTGATGCTTGAGAAGTAGAATTTCTGCCTGAAAGACTCAAAGAAAGCTGATCTGAGGCCATCTATCATTTATCAGCCAGGAATGACTTTCAGTAGTATAAAGAGCTGAAAATAATCAACCCATTGGCTCATTTATTCTAATCAAGAAAGAATAAAAAAATATGAGATCAGAGAATAAAGCTTTGTGGCTAGAAAAACCTCAAAGACAGAATAATTCTTTTAGGAAAATTCAAAAGCTCTAATAGTATTTCTAGTGAATATTCTAGAAGCAAAATCCCAAACTTCATAATAACATTTAGGGGTTGGGAGGCCAGCAAACAGAAAAATGAATGAGTGTCTATCTCAAGCAGTATTGTCAACAAGATGTCACCACGTGTGGTGGCCCACCTGTGACAGCACTCTGGAGGCTGAGGCAGGAGGAATTAGTTCAAAGCCAGCTCCACGTATGTAACAAGACCCCGGGAAAATATGTTTTTAAAGTTCCATGTTAGTTGTACACAAGTTCCCTAAACTGCAGGAGAGCTGAAGCACACTGTTTCTGGTAGACAACAGGCTATCAGTCTAAGCTAGAATCCTGAAGAGGTAAATAATTCAGCACCAAGAGAACATGAGCTGTGTGGTCAGCCAAATGTGTGCTCGAGAAAAAGGCCAGAATAACAACAACAAAAATTAAAAAAAACAAAAACCTTTGTAACTACACTGTTTCTCTATTAACAGGCCCAAACCAGAATCCAGGGGAAGCGGGGAGCAGACAGTGACATGGATCGCTCAGTGATACAGTGTACAGTACACAGCAGCACTGTACGAAGCCCACCAGGCAAAAATTTGGCCAGAATATCAGCTTGATTCTTTTAAGAGCAAATGAACATAAAATGATTGCAGCTCCCAGAAGGATTTCTTAGTTTCCTGTCTCAGCTACTGGCCTAGGAACAGACAAGAGAGATCACTGGAACAGATGTAGGGCAGGAGTGGACGCGGTTTCTCTTAGCAGATGTCAAGGTTAGCACTTCCGGTCAGTGCAAAGGAATTGGGGAATAAGTAAATGCTGATTCTTAACTTCCCTCTCAGACTCTAAATGGAGCGAAGGCTTCAGCACGCTAGAACAGAGTGGACACCTTTCCAATCCGTAAGGAGGCTTTGGCCAAAAGTGATACAAAAGCCAGAACCCGTGAGGATTTACTTTGACTATTTTTGAAATTATATATTAACATTCCCAAGAGAAGGTTGAAAAAAGCTTGGAAAAGTTATTGGCACTATGACAAAATATTGTTAGATTAAGAGTTTTCAAACCAACCAGAAAAAGCAAGGATGTCATCAGGTGTGGGGAGACCGGCCTGTGATCACAGCACTTGCAAGGTGGAGATAGTAAGATCGAAAGTTCAAGGTCAGCCTGGGTCTTTCTTCACATCTGACAGAACCACATATTATCCACATAACTCCAGAAGTGGACATTGTGTTACCCGTGAAAATCTGTCCCACAATCTTTTCTTATCAGAAAAAAAAAAATATCTGGAAGAATTCCATTTAAAATATGAACGCACGGGTCTGACTGCCAGCACCCACATGACAGCTCTGAAATGTCTGTGAGTCCAGTTCCAGGAGATCCAACACTCTCTCCTGGCCTCTGCAGGCACCAGGCACACATGCGGTACACAGACATATACACTAGCAAAACACACACACACACACACACACACACACACACACACACACACACCTATATATGTAAAATAAAATATGAACAGTAGAATTTATGGGATAACATTCCTCTTTATCGCTTTCAGCGCTGTATTTCTGGGTGGTTTGTGAACCACCCAACGTAGTACTGCTCTGTGAGAGCAGCAAGTGCTCTTAACCACTGAACCATTTCCCCAGCGCCCCCCATATTAGTTTCCTCTTCTTCTTCTTCTTTTTTTTTAAAGATTTATTTATTTATTATGTATACAGTGCTCTGCCTGCACACATCCCTGCAGGCCAGAAGAGGGCACCAGATATCATTACAGATGGTTGTGAGCCACCATGTGGTTGCTGGGAATTGAACTCAGGGCCTTTGGAAGAGCAGCCTGGGCTCTTAACCTGTGAGCCATCTCTCCAGTCCCCTAGTTCCCTCTTCTTTATGTCACCCTAGTTCCCTCTTCTTTATGTCACCCTGGCTAACAGACGGATGCATCAGAAGGCTAAGGACAGGGTCAGGGAGCCCCTGTCACCCAGAGTCCTAAGAATATCGGCAGCCTTGATGGAAGGCAGATTGCTCAGCTCACTTCCTAACCTCGTCACTCACAGAAGCACCGATCTACCTCCCTCGTCACTTTCTGAGCTTTTTGTTCACCCCGCTGGAACTCTGGGAACTAGAGGAGCTCTGGGCAGCAGGAAGTCACGGGCTGGCATCAGTAGTTATCATCTGATTGTGGAACGGGTTTTCAGGAAACATTTCTAACCAGGCTAGGAATTCGGGGACAGCTTGTTACTCCCTTCTCTGAAGATGTCCATCTGAGAGCTGGTGATGCAAGCCTCACCCGCCCACTTCCTGCCGTCCTAGCTCAGGAGGCCCACACACTTGAGACCGTGGGTAACACAATGTCCCCTTCTGCGGTCATGTGGATAATCCATGGTTCTGTCAGAGGTGAAGAAAGACCCACAAAACACAGCAGTCTTTACAGAAATAACTTCATCTTCACATCTAATTAAACCGGAAGCCTAATTAAGTCACCGTTACTGTAAGCTCGGAGAACTTGACGCCACTCCAACGAGTCCCATAGCTTGGCAAAACTCAATCATGAGAAATCCGTGCCTATCTAGTTACACCTGATCTAAAAGTCAAATACTGAAAGAATTAATGCTTGCCCCAGTGAGCATGAGGCCAGCTGACCAGAGTGGGCTGCAGGCTAAGGCAATCTCACCGTCAGGAGCAGCCTCTCTTGGCAAGCAAAGAGGAGAGAATGCAATGGTGGACTGCCATAAACTTGCCTTCCTTCAACAAACCATGTGCCCGTCGTATCTGTAGGGGATGGGCTCCTGGACCCCTGTGGATACCACATCCATGATGCTCAAGTTCCTTAAATCCAATGTCACAGTGTTTACACGTAACCCCCACACATCCTCTGTTCCTTAAATCAATTCTGGATTACCTATATGATGTGAATGCTAAATATAATAAACAGTCATACTGGATTACTGAAGATATATTGACGACAAAAACATCTGTATGTGTTCAATACAGGCAAAAAATTCCTGAAAATTTTAAATTCAAAATTGGGTGAATCTGGGAACGCAGAACCCGGAACTGCAAGGGCTGACTCTTCTTCTGCACCCCTCATGTGGTAGAGCTTAGGCACATAGCACGGAATAGTCCAGTCCGGGGGGAGGGAGGGGGGAGTAGGGATAATACAGGCTCTGGGTTTGTGCCCTCGGATTCTGTAACAGACCTCTCTCCTGCAGGAATGTAAGCCTTAGGGCTAACCATGGCAGACAGTCTAGAGAAGACGCCTGTCACAGTGCATGGAAAGTGGCCCACAAACTCACATCCTGCCGAGGCCGGCAACAGCCAGTGAGGAAAGAAGACACAGACCATCTTCTCCCTTGGGAATCCATTTCCTTGAGGGTAAAAATGAATCCTCCTCCTCCTTCTCCACACACAGGGCTAGGAATCCGGTGGCACAGCTTTCATGGGTGAGCCAACCAAGACTGGGAATCCAGAGTTAAGCTTCCAAATTCCAACAAGAGGACACGGGGACCGGATGCATGACACGCAGGAAAGGTCTGCAGCACAACCCTTTTGCGGCAGGAAGACAATCTTTACAGAATCGAGTTCTGTCAAATGAGGCATTGCTAGCATTGGAAAACACGGGCCAAAAATAAGATCACAAATGTTCCAGTTCTCATGGAAGCTATTCTTAGAAATGAAAAAAAACCTAAATGTTAAAAAAAAAATACAAGTTTTCAAAATCTATTCAATTATGCAGAGTTCTCTGAGAGGCGGGATGATAGGGAGAACACTGGGCTAATAACCAGACGGCCCGGGGGTTATTTTCAGCTCTGCCAGAAGCCGTGTGAACTTGGGCAACGCTGTCTACCATCACGGTGGTGGGGGAGGGCGCTGCAGCGGCAAGGTCTCTGCTCCAGAGCATTGCCATTCTGTGACTCAGCAATACTCCAGCCTCTCCGTTTGCTCTCCCACTGCTAAGGAGCTGGGGATTGTTGTGTTTAAAGCCACAAACCGGCCCCCTAAGCCCAATACCCATGTTACAAGAGCAAGCCTGCATTATTCAGCTACTCGGAGGAGCAGGACACCCTGGGAAAGGAAGTGGTGCAGACCTTTGGTACAGCTTGATGCATGTGTTATGAAGCTATGCATTAGACCTGCGGGGGAAAACTGCATGCTATCGTTCTCATTCCGTTTACCAAAATCTGCCTTCTTAGCTTATGGGGAAAACAAATTAAATTTGGGGAAGGGTGCACCTAGAGACGGACAGGGGCAGCCGCAGCAAGGGCAGGATATTGCGAGGAGAACATGGTTTCTGCAGAATAAACAAACAAGCAAACAAAATCTTAACCAAGCAGACTTCAGTGCTCAGCCTGAGCATATAGGCCAGAAAATACCAGAGAAAACAGCCCTACTTCTCTGGATAGCCCTGTAGGCATTAAACAACACACCACATCAAGGTAACTGGAGTTCTGGGATAGCCTGATCTAGCTTCTTAATGCTCCAGGGCCATACAATAGACTAATAAAGCCAAGAAATTTTAGAAAAAAAAATTTCATTAAAAAGAAGAAAGTCTTTGGCATTTCAAGGACTAGGCCTTTTTTTTTTTAATCCAGTTTCTTGTATCAATTAATTTCTAATCCTACCCAATAAATGAGATACATTTCACAATGTTTACCATTTCGTTTTTTTACATCCAAGTTCTGACTCAAAGCAAAGGCCAATGAGGAAGAGCCACGTGCTGGTTGTGGGCCATGCTGGCAGGGCTGTGGAGCGGGCTGCTCACCCCCTGGGGTGGGGACTGAGTCCCTCACGCCCTCTGCCACACTGGCTTTCTTCCAGATCTCGGGTACACCAAGCCCTTCCTTGCCCCAGGCCTTATGAACTTGCTGTTCTCTGCCTGGGGTGTTCCTCCTGGCAAAATCCCATTCATCTTCAGTATCAGTTTAAGCAGCGAAGGTCTCAAGAAGACTTTAGTGTCCCAGACAAAAGGGCCTCTGCCATTATTCTCCCGTGGCTGCTTCTTCCCTACCATATTTATAATTATACATTGTTGGCCATTTTCCCATTGGTTCATAAAACACACAGATATAAAATATAACTGTAAAGGCAGAGGGCTATCTGTTTTTTTTCTGTATCAACTCCCATAATCTGGGATCCAGTATAATACCTAACACATGTGTGCACATTAAACCACTAGAGGATTTTAAAAAAAAAGTGTTTATTTATTTTTTTTTTAAATAGGGTCTCAGTGTCCCATGCTGGCCTTGAGTTCCCTATGTATCCTATGATGACCTTGATCCCCTGGTCCTCCTGCCTCTACCCCTGGAGTGCTGGGATGACGGGTGTGTGCTGAGGATCAAGCTCAGGGCCTCACTCATGCATGGCAGTTGGGCACTCTGTCAGCTGAGGCACATGCCCTGCCACTCAACAGAGCATTTGTTAGAGCAGTATTACATATTATTTATGTTGGTTTTAGTGTCTGTTTGCATGCATGCCTGCAGGCCAGAAGAGGGCATCAGATCCCATTCTAGATGGTTGTGAGCCACTGTGTGGTTGCTGGGAATTGAACTCAGGACCTCTGGAAGAGCAGCCAGTGCACTTAACGGCTGAGCCATCTCTCCAGCCCCTTTATTTATTTATTTGTATATATTTTTAATGCAGTACTATATATTATTATAAAGCATCATTGCTACATTATAAATGAAGAAAGTTGCTCAGAGAACCTAAATAATCTGCCCAAAGTCACTCAGTTGGTAAGTGACAGGACATGGTTTTCAAAGTCGTATCTGTCCAATGCCAGGTAACGTCTAAACGCTGCTTTTGCTCCAACACTCTGTGAGACAAAAGGAACTCATGACACAGCCTTTAAGGAGTTTACAATCTGGAGAGAACCGCTTTTAGAAACCAAACTGAACACAAGACAGAACACTTCAAGTGCTGTGCTGTGGTACAAGTGGCCGCTACAGGAGCGGACAGGAGGATGCGGCGGGGACCAGGAGGGCGTTGAGACAGGCTGAGAACCCGAGAACAAAGGTGGTGAACAGCAGAGCTAGAGAGACTGAGAGAGCCTGGCGAGAGCCCCTTTAACTGGAGTGGAGGATTAACACAAGCCCTGAGGGAAGCTGTGATGGGGTTAAAGACACATGCATATAATAAACACGGTTCTTCAGCATCCTCTTCTAACACCCTCCCAAGCACAGGCCGGGGACGCACCTACCATATCTAACTGATGTTTCTCTGGTCCTCACTGACATAAGCAGGGTGAAAAGCTACCACGGCTGCTGGGCTGATGAAAGGCTAAGACACGGCAAGGTGACGTTCCTCACGGCCACTAACCCCGATAAACCGAAACTCGAAGGTGAAGAAAGTCGATATTAAACTACAAGCCGTCTTTAGACGTAATTGTAAGTTATTTAAAACTCACTGCATACCTGAAACCATCTTAACGAAGTGAGTGTGTATCTGGGGGCTTTTTTCCTGATTGTTAATTTGATCGTTATTCTGCCTCCAGTTTGAGCGGGGTGTCCAGGGGTGGATGCAATCAGGATACATTGTATACACGTATGAAATTGCCAAAGAATAAATAATAAAAAATATTTTAAAAACAGAAAGTCAGTTTGAAAGGATACAACTCCTGAATGAGTTGGCACATGACTTTAATCTCACCACTGGGGAGGCAGAGAGAGGCAGGCGGATCTCTTGTGAGTTCGAGGCCAGCCTGGACTACAGAGTGAGTTTCAGGACAGCCAGGGCTACACAGAGAAACTGTGTCTCAAGGGAGGGAGGGAGGGAGGGAGGGAGGGAGGGAGGGAGAGAGGGAGGGAGGGAGAGAGGGAGGGAGGGAAGGAGAGAGGGAGGTAGGGAGGGAGGAAGGGAAGAAGGGATGGAGGGGGTGAGGGAGGAATAGATTCTTTTACCCACTTCCACCTTTACCAAGTCCAAGGATATAAACACCATGGTCACCCATTGGTGTTCCAGAAAGGCTAGTTCCAGGTGCACTGCCCTATCTCCTTCGGATAATAAAATCTACCAAGCTCAAGTTCTTTATATTAAACGATCGAATGTTAACATAAAATTTACCTGTTTCTTCCCACCTACTATACTGTAAATCATCTCCATCTGTAATAACCAACACCAGTTGTGATGTTGTCTAGAGAGTAAGTATAAAGAAAGTCTATACATGTTCACTCTAAATGCAATGTGTGTGTGGAGAGAGAGAGAGAGAGAGAGAGAGTGAGTATGTGTGTGTGGAGAGAGAGAGAGAATGTGAGTGTGTGTGTGTGTGTGTGTGTGTTTGTGTGTGTGTGTGTGTGTGTGTGTGTGTGTGTGTGGTGCACGGGTGTGTATGTGTTTGTGCGTAGGTGCAAATGTGTGTCCACGTGCATGTCGAGACCAGAGGCTGATATCCACTCTTCTACGATCACTCTTCACCTTATTTTTTGAGACAGGGTTCTTCACTGAACCTGGAGCTTGCTCATTCAAGTAGCCGGGCTGGCCAGTAAGTCCCAAGAATCCTGTCTTTGCCTGTCCAGTGCCATCACACTGGCTTGTCATGCAGATTCTGGGGATCAAACTCAGGTCCCTGTGCTTGCCTGGCCAGCACTCTACGGAAATGAGCTATTTCCCCAGCCCATAGATAGAGTTTGAGAAAGTACTTCCAATTCATAGGTATGGAACCCACAGATACTGAGAATTCAATATACATATTTCTTAATACAGAGTTGGCTCCTGTGAGTACCCTGAATGAATCTCAGAATATTGTAGCTATAAAAATGTGTAAATAAATATTTAAGCGTCTAACTGGTAACGCATCAGAAGTTTGTAGAGACATCCTCTACTGTAGAGACAGTAAGAGGGGAGAGCTGGCCCTGCCCCTTGCCTGGGTATCGAGGACTGTGGGGGTCCAGCCCCTCGATAGTCCCCTCCCAGGGTCCGGGAAGAATCTACAACCAGCTGATAATTAACCTTTGATGAGAAGAAATAAATCTATGTACACAAAACTCCTTAGTCCATATACTTTATTATTCTATGACAGTTACAAGCTTATATTCTGCTCTCATATTTAGGTCATCTTTAGCCTGATTTCTCTCTACACTTGTCTGCGATCCCCTCTATGTTCTATCTTAATTCCTTCATCTAGTTCTGTCCCTTCTAGGTTCTCATCTATCTAGTTCTTTCCCCTATCAGCTCCTCTCCCGTCTCCTTCTCTCTCATCTGGCTCTTCCTCATCTTGTTCTTCCCCATCTGGCTCTTCCTCATCTTCCATCTCGTTCCTCTTGTCCTCTCTTCTAGCCCTTCAGTCTAGTTCTTCCCCATCTCAGTTTGTTTCTCTCAAGTTCTTACCCATCTAGTTCTTCCATTCTCTTCTCTCCTCTCTGTCCTCTCGTGCCCTGGGAGTTCTGGTATATATACATTTACAAGCAGTATTCCCTTAGCAGTGCAAAACCCTGCAGGCTTCCAGGGTCAAATGGAGGGGTGATAAGAATCACATAGGGGCCGGGCGGTGGTGGCGCACGCCTTTAATCCCAGCACTCGGGAGGCAGAGCCAGGTGGATCTCTGTGAGTTCGAGGCCAGCCTGGGCTACCAAGTGAGCTCCAGGAAAGGCACAAAGCTACACAGAGAAACCCTGTCTTGAAAAACCAAAAAAAAAAAAAAAAAAAGAATCACATAGGGAAGCAATAACCGTTAATTATCACTTGCAACCCCAAAGGGAAGTGACCAATGGGGAAATGAATTAACTAAAGGCTAAATTCAGGTAATATCTAAGAAGAGGGCTCTTATGTGCTCAACTATAATCTTAAATGTGGTTGGTAGAAAGTGTTAAGAATCTATAAGCTGCTAGGTCAATGGGAGAAAATAAAACTGTCTTCTTTTTTCCTGTAGCTCCTATCTGTCCAAGCTATCTGCCGTTTTTCTGCAGGGTGGGGGAAAGTGTGCTCAGTCGCTAGGCAACCTGTGTACAGCTAGATGCCTCTGGTGATAGTTAAAGGGAGATCTGGAACTGGCGGTAAGGTTTGGGAAAGGAGGAAGTAAGGCTTAATTGGCACATCTGCCAGGCCTTCTCAAACAGGTAGCCTGGATGCTTAAGTCTGTTCTAGAGAGTACAGAGGTATCTCTGATAAGGTACTTTCCTCCATCCGGTGATGGACCTGGCCGGATGCTACCAATAATGATAATTACAGGGAGGCTTGAACTGGGGTTCTGGCTGAGCATAGCTGTTAGCACAGAAGGTTATCTAAATATTCCTAGAAGTGGTTAGGTAAGTAGTTAGAGGTCTATAAAGTTAGTATGGCTGTAAGAAAGGAGGGGTCTGAGCTAAATTGTGTCAAGCTATTACTTAATGTCTACCTGACCTAGGCGGTGTCCCCTTGTGGAATTTACCTTAAGTCAGGAGACTTGCCTATGGGTTGTTATCACTGTTAATCCTCGGAAATTGGGTGACCACCTGGGTGATGTCTCCTTTAGTCCTTGAAAGTGGCTAGGGGAGATATCTGATTCCAGAGAAAGCCTTTCCTGAGGCTGTTCTCCAAATACCTGGAATGTGTATGTCTAGAGAGTGATCAGTCCACATTGTTAGCCCTTCTTAGGGAAAAATCAATTGGGAAAACTAGGAAGGCACACATGATTTTCATAACAGAATACAGCTGATACATAACAAGCCAAGTAACACCAAAAACTCCTTGGGATTTGGCTTCCTCTAGAGGAATTCCCTGATTCCTCCAGGTAGTGACTTTGCCATAACCAGCTGAGTTCTTATGATATTCCTGTGGCCCGCAGCACCTGGGCAGTGTGGGAGAGCTGGTCCTGGTGGCATGAGAGCTGGCCCTGCCCCTTGCCTGGACAGTGTGGGAGAGCTGGTCCTGGTGGCATGGGCATAGAAGAGCTGGTGGGCTGACCAACTCAACTAACCCAGACCCAGATCCAGGGCTTTGAGCTGGCCCACTCCTAAATCTACCACATCTATGAGCTGTGGGAGCTGGTGAAGGAGCGGGTCCTGCAGACTCAAAGCTGCAGGATCTCCACAACACAGGGCCACAGCAGGATATTCCAAGGAGTCCCAGTTAGGATCCAGTATTGATAGTGTAGCAGAAGCCAGAGGCCTCGATCCAGACCAATGACTCATTGCAACGAACACTTGCAAGTAAAGCTGTTTAGGCAAACAGGAAGACTGGCTTCCACAGCGAGATTTTCTTTTCTTTTGCGGGAAGGGTACAAGGGTGGGGGGTGGATATGCAAGGACTGGGAAACGAGTGACATCAGTGTGCATGATATGAAATTTACAAAATCAGTTTTTTAAATTATGAAAAAAAAAGAGATGGATTCATGCTAAATCTCAAATTGTTACTGTACAATGACCCTAGAAGGTAGATATCAGGTTCCCCTTTTTATCAATGAAAAAAAAAAAACAAAACAAAACTGAGGTTAAGAAAGATTGATGTGTTCATGGTTACCACTGAAGTTCAAATCCAGGTCTAATACCTGGGATTCTGTACCACACCCACCTTCAATGATTAACTCAAACAAGTTAAAACTTGATGCAATCATGAAGGTTAAAAACGGAACGACTCTCTAACACATGCTTCTTACATTTCTGCCAATCTTGACTCACCCTCTGTTGCCACCCTCACCCAAGCCTGTCAACCAACCCTGCCAAGAGAGAAATGCATCTCTGCCTCATCCATCTCCTTTTATGCACGTTTCCTGGGAGGCGGTTCAATGGCTGTATTTATCAGGGTCACGCAGTGACAACGGGACCCTGTGGAGGCTGCGACCCATCAACAAGCTTATTAAGAAATTATACTAGTCACACTTACAGGATACTTAAAGGTTTCCAAAATATATTCACTTACGCTTTCTCTTCAAAGCCTCATGGTAATTACTACCTTTCAGGCAAGGGGACTTGGAGGCTTAGAAAGACTGAGTTCTTTCTACTGAGGGCCCTGTGACTTCAAGGAGCGGAGAGAGGTTCGCAATGGCACGACTCAGCAATGGAGTCTACAGCCTTGCCCCACCTCTATGGCAGAGGCATTGATTTAAAACCTGTTTGCGAACTTCCAAATACAGCATCATGTTGGGACATCTGGGTTCGCTCCCAGCTCTCAGCCAGTGAGCTATCCTCTAGCCTCAACAGTAGAAGTGACGTATGTGACCAGCTAAGGACCTAACAATCTATGACTCAACAGGTCGTCTGGCTTCCACAGTAGATGCAAGGGTGGTGACAAATGAACAAGCCCGGCACTCTGTCCAAGCCACTAAACACATGAGCAGCCAGCATTCAGCCTTGTCCTCGGGCAGCCAGCAATATTCAAACAAATGCAGTCATGGGCATCGAGGTTTCTCATGCTGTGGCTCTGGTCCTCCTTTAAGAATATCCAGCGTTGGGGGGGTGGGGTTTATGAGATGGCTCAGCTCAGAAGGTAGAGAGAAGAGCTTGCACTCAGGCCGGATGACGACATGAGCTTGATCCTACAACATGGCCGGAAAGAAGGACGCCTGAGAGCGGTCCCCTGATCTTCAGGCATATGTGTGCCTGCACACACACACACACACACACACACACACACACACACACACACACACAAATATTTTTTTAAAAAATGTCTAGAGTCAGAACATGTTCCTCAGAGCATCTGCACCCAGGAGCCCCCTCTCTTGCTGGGCACAATCCTTCAGTCCACAGCAATGGGCAGCCTCCCAAAGGGATGTTCTTTCTGCTTCTCCAATGCCACCTCTGGTTTCTCCAGCTCCGGCCTCAGATCTAGCACTTTCTGGTAAAACACTTTCACTCACGATCTTTCAAAACATCCTACCCACACGGCCTGCTGCCCCTCTCCTCTCCCCTGAACAGCTATCAGTTTTACTTCTCCGTGTGCTTTCAGGGAACCTTAGTCTCATTATCGCTCTCCAAAACAATATTTCCATCTCCCATCCCCAGAGCCGGTCTCATATCTCCTGTCTGTGTCTTCACAGATCTCTCCACCTTGCCTCCCCAGAGCACTGCTCTGTGAGGTTCTGCCTTCCTGCACACTCCTGAGAGCCACTTCTGAACACCAAAATCTGTACAAAGGCATTGATAGTTCAGCTTTGTTAAGACAACCCCTGTGTCCTTCCACTGAACATAGTAGGAGGCTCATGAGCCGGGCACCTACCTAGTACATTACATTTAATACGATACTTGGATAAAACTTCCTATTTGATCCTCTGAACAACCAGTGTGTGTGTCTCTCTAGTTTACCACAACAAAACAAACTGCGAAGGTCAAGAGAAGTAAAATAATTCTCCACGATCACAGAGCCATGAATGCAGGAGAGCCATAACTCAAGTCTGCATATTAAGGTATGTCTTGGGCATTTTGTATGTAACTAACTGGTGTTCTGGATCCCTCCTGCAAAGAGGAAGTGCCATGCAAACATTTGATTAGAGCTCCTTTGAGAAGAGTTAAAGGGAAATGCCTTTCCTAGTTCAATCTCTCGGTCCTTAGGGGAGTTGAACCAGGCTCGAAAACAGGCAGGAGCAGAACATCAGAGCTTAACACAGAGCGAAACTCTAACTAAAGCCAACATAGGAGGACTAATAGGCAGAGACCCCTAACACACACACACACACACACACACACACACACACACACACAACCAATGCCCATTTTCTGATGACAACCAATCAAGTCTGTTAATCACAATCGACTTTCCACACTTGCAGAGGCCGAAAGTAAGTCTACCACATATTTTCAATACTTGGTTTGCTGGAAAGAGGACAAATAACCGAGTTTAGGAAAAAGAGAAAACAGACCACAACAAGCCCCACGTTTACCGTTACATAGTTACTGGATTCCTGTTTGGGCTATCCAGACTAGTAGCTTTTATTGGCGTTAAAATTTCCAGGCAACAAGGGACAATAAAGCATTACTGCCCCTAAAATAAGAGGCAAAGGTCCTTCCTAATTGCCTGGAAAGCATCCTGCTCTCTTTTGGGAATGCTCGCATCTCACTGAGCGAGTGGCAGAGCACCACCTCCAGATGTGACATCCACACTATGTGCAAGCTCAGCAGCCAACACTGGCTCCTAGATTTGGAATCAACCAATAAACACCGTGATCACAGCCTCTGGCCTCTTCCCTGTGGATCACAGAATTCTTTAAAAACATTTCCGTGCTGATCCAAAACTTGTAACATCACAGATGAGGAGCTGAGCGGCAGAGACGGAAACATAAAACGGAGCGTGAGTTACATCACCGAGGGCCTTCTCAGCAGAGCACCACAGGCTCTGTTTTTATAGTGGCTTCTTGAGACTGGATTAAGAGTAGAGAGGATGCATTAGCTCAACATTTAAAGAGACCCCCGGCCCAGCTTTCACCGAACAGCCTATTGATATGAAGAGTCTTAGCCGGGCGGTGGTGGCGCACGCCTTTAATTCCAGCACTCGGGAGGCAGAGCCAGGCGGATCTCTGTGAGTTCGAGGCTAGCCTGGTCTACAAAGCGAGTTCCAGGAAAGGCGCAAAGCTACACAGAGAAACCCTGTCTCAAAAAACCAAAACAACAACAACAAAAAACAAACAAACAAACAAACAAAAAAAAAAAAACGAAAGAGTCTTGTCTGAATGCTTTCAACCAAACTAGCTCAAAACTACACTGAGCAACCCATTTCTGAATGGAGCCACCGCTAAACAACAATGAGACACCTAGGCCAGACACACACAGACTGCTTTGTTCTTCCAGGACCATCACCCCCGAAACCCACCTACACACAGACCCTGAGGCCACACAGTGGGATGAACAAGTGTCTGCCACATTTCTAAAAGGAGGGGGTAAAAGACACAAGAGACATTCTGGTTACCAGGGCAGAGGCCTGGGAAGCTGCGGGACCTGACAAACACATCAGCTATTTCATAGTATTTCTGGAGCCACCATAACACAGCTCTTTCTAGGGGGGCGACAGGTCAGACTGGACGGGTTTTCTGCCTCAACATTAGTTCCTCTCACATTCTGAAACAGCTGAGCCTCGTTTCTCCTGCCTCAAAAGGAAGCCACAATTTCCTGATAAGAGGTCGAGGTGGTGGGAGACAGGTCAGGATTCGAGGAACAGGAGAGAGGTTCTCCGGCCGATGCCCACAAGTGGTGCTAAGCATTACACGCCATATGGTATTCACGCAGGGTAAGAGATCACCGATGACGAAACTGAGGAGCACAGACATGACAGTCGCCCACTGGGAGACCGATGCCTGCTGACAAGAGCTGCTTGCAAACCTGGGGGCAGCCTCCCTGAGCCTGACACGAAAGGGCAGAATATCAGAGCGGAGTCTGCCGCTAACATGACTACAGCAAGAAAAGAGCCTTTAGAAACTGACCAGACAGAGCCGCCGCCAACAGTTACCTTTCCCGGCAGAGAGAAAACTCGAACTTCTAATTAAAGATTGCAGTTCATAGGGGCAAATATTGGAGCCAGCGGTGAACTTACCCATTACACCCTGTCCCTTCTGAGCCATCTGTCACACCTGGCAAGCCTCTTACCTTCATGTCAAGCAAAGCTCAGCCCTTCCTTCGGGAGACCAGCCTTTCCCCAGGCAGAAGAGAATTCATCACAGCTGCCGACGGTTCCTCGGGGAATCCTAGCATGTGCCATTTTAACATCACCCTCAGACCAGTCCGTACCGGAGAGGGCTCTTCCCGAGGCCATGGCTCCCTCTGCTCAACCAGGGCCAAGAGGGCAGCCTCTTGAATGCCCAGGCCTTGACCCAGAATTGAGTGGAAAGGGCCTTGTAAGAAGTGAGCTAAACTAGAGAGAGCAAGTGGAGTACTGGAGGGTGGGGGTGGGGTGGGGGTGAGGGTGGAGGTGAGGGTGAGGGTGGGGGTGAGGGTGGGGGTGAGGGTGAGGGTGAGGGTGGAGGTGAGGGTGGGGGTGAGGGTGGGGGTGAGGGTGAGGGTGAGGGTGGAGGTGAGGGTGGGGGTGAGGGTGGGGGTGAGGGTGAGGGTGAGGGTGGGGGTGAGGGTGGGGGCGATTGCCAGGACAAATGAGGCAGCCAGGGAGTTCTGGAACCGTTAAAGGCAACAGCCTTCAGATTTTCGGGTGTTACAAAGGTCTGGTGATCCCGAACAGGCTGAGAGCAGCAGCTCTCTGAAGGCGCCGCAGGCAGACACACTGAGTCCTGTCAGCCTGGACTCAGCCCTGCCAGGGTGGCAAACAAACACTCGCATTCTTCTCAGGGCTGAGGCCCACAACAGCCTCTCTGCAGGGCCTGTTTGCTTAAGGAACCAGAGGCTTTGATGTCTGGGTAGAAGTTGGGAAGTTCTGTGTAAAGAAGTAGCTAGTGACCGGGAGCAGAGGGAGGGGTGAGTGAAGGCTCCCGGCCCTATTAATCATCAGTTTAAGACTTTTAAGGAAATTATCAAATGGCCTGTACACAGGAATGAGAAGCAAGGAAATTATGTCAGCCACCGCTGTGACTCTGGCCAAGGCATCTTTACTGTTTCTTTAAGACAGACTTTCATGCCTACCCTCCAAGGGGTGCTTATGGGGGAATGTTTGAAGCAATTCAACTTAGCAACCAACTTTAATAAAATCCTCTGGGCCCGCTCAATTTCTCCGTGCACAAAGGTTATCTGTGCTGCGACCATTCCAAGCACATAAAGGCAACAATTGCTTAATACTGAGGCCTGACAACAGTTTGGGGTTAGGAGCAAAAGAAGACTATCGAGGGACTGGAGTGATGGCGCAGAGCTTTAAGAGCACTAGATGTTCTTCCAGAGGACCGGGGTTCAATTCCCAGCACCCATAGGGCAGCTCACAACTGTCTGTAACTCCAGTTCCAGGGGATCGGACACCTTCACACAGAATGTGAACACACTACAGGCAAAACATCAGTGCTAACTCAAATAAATAAATAATCTTACAAAAAAGAGATTATTGAAGCTAAGAAGGTCTGTGGAAAGCAACATTGTAACTGAGTGCTAAGTATCACAGCCTTTGAATCCTCTAACAGAGTGTATTTTTATGCATGCTTGTTTGTTTCTCCTAAGCAGGCATGCTTAGCTCCATTTTAAAGATTAGCAATGAGACATGGAGGCTTAAGGAACTTGGTGAAGATAACATAATAACATAGTGAGGACTGAAATGCAGGCAAGGCTGGCCCAGCGCCTGCCCCATGGGGCTGTAGTGCCTTTCCGTGGCATGCCAAACCCTCAGAACAAGACCAGGAAGTATAATCTTTTGCAAGATGTAAGCAGTGATCTTTCGCCTTTGATTTCTTGCCATTCTTTTTGCTGTTTCAGTAACAGCCAATATTTTTTATTTCCACTTTCCTACGAGTCTATTGTACTTATTGATAATACTGTAACTAGAAAAAAAAAGTATTTTCTCTTCGCACTTAAATCCCACAGAGCATCAAATCATTATGGCCCCTCGGTGAACAACATACGCCATCAAAATAAATACAACACGCTTGAAACAGACTTAAAACCCAGATTGAAAAGACCATGAAAGGAAACCTTGGGAGGAACAGGGAGGCTCGGAGGACAAGGACGACCTATTGGGTTTCAGGAGTTCGGAAGCCCAGGTCACAGCCTAGGGTGAAAGGCACACTATAAAGGCATACCCTTGACTTTGTAAATTTCTTAAGATTAAATGCTGGGGCTGGGAATATGGCTTAGTGGTAAAGCAAGCCATTGCCTAGTGTGAGCAAGGCGTCGGGGTTAGTCCCCAGCACCCCCCACCCCACCATGGTATAAGTCCTTATAAGCTATAGCAGCCAGTTTAGAGACCCGTGAAAACTTTTAGTAGTTGTGCTCTGTCGTGTTTGAAATACCTTTGTAATTTGTAATTTGGCAGCCCCTCCCCCGACCCCATCTCTGGCAATGCCCTGGGAAAGCATTCACATACACTCATGGTAAGATTTGAAATGAGAACTAAGACCTTCTGTGGGTCTTTTGGGGGAGCAAGGATTGAATTCTTTCACATTATACAGAAAAAAAAATTATTCCAAAGAACACCTTCCTCCTCCAGCTGTCTGGAAACATCCAATGTCTCTGACAATAAATAATAAATAAACAAGTTGTTCTGTGATGCTGACACCTTTATTTCACCCTGTTATAAAGGGGCCCCAAATACCAGATCGCTTCAGTCCAATGTAGCGTGCTGTTATTATGACATCTGAGAAATGCAGAATTGAAAAACACAAGAGATTACTTCATAATTTCCGGGAGAAGCTGAGCTTCTGAAAACTACCTTAAATGATTGCTAAGGTGAAGGTGGGTTAACAAAGACTCCCCTTGCCAACAAAAAACAAAACAAAACAACAACAACAAAACAGGCATTCAAATTACAGAAAGGATAAACTCTCTTAAGAAGAATTACGGTAAGGACTGGGGTGGGGGGAGGGAGTCATTTTAAATGAAGAAGACTGAAGAAAAACAAATGAACAAGCTGTAACTAAATAAAAGGAAATAGAGGACCCTTTGCATATGAACTTCAAAGGAGGAGGTTTCTGAGTCTCTTTGGAATCGGTATATTATTAATGACACATTCAACCAGGGACTGTTGCGGACCTGAAGATGGGTCATAGGCAGCAAGAGAAGACTCTGTGGTATGGGGTAAGAATGCTGGGTCTGGCTGGTACAAGGAAGCCTGGCACAATTTGTACCAACTATCAGTGTCATAAATTCCTTCTCAACACCCTACCGAGAAAGTGAAGTTTATACGATTTTTTTTCATCAAATAGGAAGATTTTCCAGTATTTATTCCACTGTATCTGCGCCCAACCAGTCCCACCCTTCAGCACCCCTTAACCACCCTCACACAGTCTGCTGCTTGGGCTCACCGGCTGCCTGGTGTCCCCTGGCTGGAGAATTATGTCCCACTAACAAGTATGGCTCTCAAAAGGAAGTCCAAGGGGACACTGAGGCTCCAGTGATACTGAGATGGAATGTAAACAAAGACAGAACAGGTACAGAACACCAGCCACCCACTTCCACCTCGGTGTACAAGTTCTCTTTGAAAAAAAGAAGACATAACAGAAAGCACATTGAACTAAAAATGCCTTTCCCATGTGTGGGTTGCAACAATTGTTAATTTTAGAAAAATAGAGGAGGAAAACGCCCTAGTTGTGCTGAAACCAAGACTTTCCTAACAGTTTCTCAATGCAGCAATGTGTCAAGGTTTGGATCCTGTGCCCCAAAACAGAAGCAACATAACTTTGAAAGTCTTGACCAAGAGCAGGCTTAAGACAGACTCTCTGCAGTATGTTTCATAGTTAGTAGAAATCAGGGCCAGATAGAGCGGTCTAGATCAGGGTTCAACACCAGGTTAGCAGTCAGCTTTAAAGGATTTCAGGTCACACACAGACGCCAATACCAGTACTTCCGCAAAGAGAGTCCCACCGTAGGTCCACTTACAGGGAAACATGACACACTGGAGCCTGTTTCCTGAATGGATCTGGAGCAAAGGAATTTAAAGAGCCTGGGGTGCGTGGAAGGAGGTGACAGGTTATAACCCCGACTCTTGTTTGGGACAGCTGGTAACTCTGTGAGGCCATCCAGATGGAACTTCTGGTTAATTCTGGTCTGTCCTGCAACTGCTTCTAATCTAGGTCCTAGAGGCCCTGTTCTGTTCTCTGGGCTCTGCAAACAGGAATTTGGTTTTTGGTTCGGGAAGCCTCTCAAGGTCATTTTGGGTCAGGTCAGAGGTTTCTGTGCTTGCATCCTAAGAAAACAATCTTGAACCGTTTTTTGTTTTTTGTTTTTTGTTTTTTTCCTTAGGAGCAGCAGAGATGTCATTTTATGGCTGGGTTTCAATGTCATCTTCGTTTCCATGCGTGTTCCTTTAACTATGGAAACACAAGCCGTGACCTAACAACTGCTGTGGGATGGTTTCTGGACGCCAGCCTTACCACCCCGAAAGTACCGACCCAGAAGAGGGCACACCTCTGCCTCTGGGCAGCCCAACTTCTCCTGCAATCACTCAAGGGGTAATTATGCCTCCAGCTTCCTGGTAGGTAACAGCGATGTTCTACATTCGGGGTGGGGGCTGGGGGGAAACGGGGATGACCGGAAGATTCTGACAACTTAAGAAGCAGAAGCAAAGAATGCGGCGAGTGAAAGTCTCGGATTGCCTCGGCTGTGACGACACACAGCCCGGCGGGCCGCAGCCACCCCGACCCGCGCCACCCCCGCGCCCCGCCGCCCTCCGCAGCCGGGATCTCGCGCCAGCCTCGTAGCGTGCAGCGGGAGCGGGGCGCCCGCCGGGGACCGCGGGCCGGGGGGCTGGGGGGGGGGCGGCCCCACCGTTGGGGGGGGGGGGCTCCCGGGCCCCGCGCGCTCACCTGGTGCGTGTTGTTGGCCAGCTTGGCGACGAAGTCCGGGACACGGCCGCAGCCCTGGTCCTCGGCGGGCGCGGCGCGGCGCCAACGGCCAGCGCGGGGGACCGGGCCCCCGGGCGCGGCGGCGCGCAGCCCCCAGCTCACCCCGACCGGCCCGGCCCAGCGCAGCAGAGGCGGCGCGGGCGGCGGCGGTGCGTCCAGCCGGTCCTGGCCGACGGCGGCCGGCGGCAGCAGCAGCTGCAGGAGCAGGAGGAGGCCGAGGGGCCAGCGCGAGAGGCCGTCCGCAGCTCCCCGGGGCCGCTCCATCGCCGCCGAATGCAGACGCCGCTGACACCTGCCACCCGGCGCGCCCGCCCACCCCCGCCGGCGCTGCGCCACACCCCCGAGCCCGGCCCGGCGCTGCTTGGATACGCGCAGCTGGGCCTCTCCGCCCCCATAGGCTGGCCGCCTGTCCTTCTTCCCCGGCCCACTCCTCATTGGCTCGCGTCGCCTCCGGCTTCGGGGGTCCTGGATTCGGATGCCAAGATGCGGGACTGATTGGCTGGAACGTGGCAGGGACGGCTGAGGTCATTCCCCACCGTCGTTCGGCGTCTGCGGGGTGGGCTCCCGGAGTTGGCCTGGGGGCTTCCCCCACCTCCCCGCTCGCCTCCCCCCGCCCCGGGTTCGCAGCGCCTCCCGAGACCCTCGGGTTAAGATTGGGTCACGTTGCCTTCTCTCCCCGCCCCCGCCCCCTGAAATGCTCCTAAAAATTCCTTCGGTGGAAACTGCGCCTGGAAAAGTCAGGGAATTCCTGAACTACTCTCAGCTGGCAAAGGGGCTCCGACCTAAACTGGTGCATCAGGATTTTTAACCCTGGCTCTCTGGCTCGCCCATTGTCTGCTGAAGGAGCCAAGAAGGTGAATGCGAAAATCCTATGGAGGCAGATGAACATCATTACACCCGTGACTCATGCAAGCCGCAAAAGTCTTTCCAACACATTTGGCCTCAGTCACCTTCCTCTTCTGCAGGGAGGTAGTCCAAAGGCGGAATTACTTATTACTTACTGGCTTCCCTGGACTTGGAAATGTAGGTAACTTTGCCATCAAGTGTAGGTAAACAGAAAGTTGCCTAAAGCCTACTTTATATATGATCATTTCGATACGGGCACATTATGATTTTTGTTAATTAAAGTACCCTTAATCCTGTAGTGAGTGCATCGCACCAGTTCCTTCTCAGAATATGATGCCTCCTAAATGAGTACCCCACCTCCAGTAAATAAAACCTCCACTGTTCGCTACACCGCAGAAGCTGCACACACAACTTCCAGAACATGCAGTGCTGGTAAAACCAGTTCTAAATCCTTAGCTTCATCTCTTCCCAACGTTTCAAGTAGTTCAGTAGCAACATACAAAGCCAAATAAAAAGACACAAAGTATGCAAAATTTATACCAGAAAAAAAAGCAAACTGCAAGTCACTTTTAACTTTAAAGTAACAGTAAACCCAAATGAGTTTTTCTGTACAGCGGAATGATACCCTCAACCTCAGCGTGTACTTCAAAGTACTGGTTTTGTTCTTTGCAAACAAAACTATTTACATATTTAGGGTTTTTTTTTCCCTCCCCAAAACCACAATAAGAATTGAGATGTGAAGCCTTTGAGTGCTGAGCAGGATGGTAAATCAACAGAAAAAGTCCTCCGGGTTCTGAGCTACCAAACAAGATGAAAAATGATGAATGTGTTTCTTTCCATAAATATAAATGCCACGTTATTTTTTTAAGTACAGCTTATTTTTAATTCGTGCCAACTATGGATTAGATCACAAGGCAGTCAGTTCCAGTAGCATGTGATCAGTTACGGAGGGGAGAAGAGGGGCTACAAAGGGATATTTCTTTGTTTGGGTGACAAAGATGAATGGTCTATTGTCTTACTATGGGGAAAGAAGCTAACTCAACAGTGCCACCTGCTGGAGAAACCACCAGATACATCTTTTAGCTATTTGGTACAATTATTTAGGTTTTTGTCGGATTATTGGAGGAATGGAGGGTGTCTGTTTTTGAAGTCCAAGGTGGCTTCAAATCTTTGATCCTCCTTCCTCAGCCTCCCAAGTTCTGGGACTTCAAACATGTGCTACCTACCACTCCTGGATCAACCTTCACTTTTTAATATGTTGTTTTTAGTTATATAATTAACAGTACACTGGATTCCCTCAAACTGTTGACATGTAACTTGCTCATGTACTGATTGTTTTTTTTTTCTTTTTGCAACAAGGGGTATTAAACCCAGGATCTTACCCATATTGGACAACTGCTGTACCTCTGAGGTAGAAAATACTACACATGAGATCTTACTTTATCCCCAGGAGTATGTAAATTTTGCAAACATGTAAAGTTAGAAAAACTATACTTTCCCCAAATTTATTTGTAGCAAACATGTTAATAGGAAGTCATCACAAAGCCATTCCTTTTCCCAGTAAGGTCATTTCTCGGATACAAGTAACCTCAACATTCTTAAGAAAATTAAAATTGTCTCTCTGAACAATGCACATTGTAATTATAGCTGGCATGGCATTTACTCTTTTCTCAATTCTAAAGTGCAGACACCCTGCCTTGGAAATGGAAGAACTGTTAGCTGGGAGAACTACACTGTTTCTCCTTAGCTCCTTTTCCTCTGTATATTCGTGATTGATGCATCTCACCTCTTCAAAATGATATATTCGTTTCCACTTCTGCAGTAATCGGTGTTAAACGGACTACTGGGGCCGGAGCAATGGCTCAGTTAGGAGCACTGGCTGCTCTTGCAGAGACCCAGGTTTAGATCCCAGCACTCACGTGGCAGCTCACAGCCACCTGTAACTCGGGTCCAGGGGATCCAGTGCCCTCTTCAGGTCTTCTTAGGCTCCTCACATATCCTCAGGCTCACACACACAAATGGAAAGGGAGTATTGCCTCTTTTCCCACTAGATGTACTTTTCCTAGACCGTATGGAGACCACAGATGGCATTTTCACAGATCTATCCCCAGTGCATTACTTAACATATAGTAGACAGAGTCCCAATAAATTTCTTAAACGAGTAAGTGGATGCAGGATTTTTAAAAATGTTCTTTATTAATTGAATTTATTCATTTATCTCACATCCAGACCCAGTTTCCCTCCCTCCTCTCCCCCACTCCCTCACCCCCCGCCTTCCCTCTGATACAGGATTCTTCATGGTATCTTCTACAATTTAATACAACAGTGTCCAGGGGCTAAACGGATCTCACACCATACTTTATAACAGAATTAACATCACTAGAAATCGGTGCAATGTTGATAATAAACCTAGTTCTCTATTTTCATTGTGTGTGTACACATGGGGCAAAACTTCCTCCTTCCTGTGAACTGCAGTTTTCAAATGTACATCAGCACAAGCTACTTTACACTATGAATTTTGTATGACTTCAGCTACCCAAATAGTTACTATTGAACAACAAAGTACAGCTTCCTAATGAAACAGTACACACGCCCAGCAAATAATTCTTATGCTATCAGTGAACTGCATTGATTCTTTACCACCCTTAAGTACTAACCATGCTTCAGACAGTGCAAACACATCTCAAAACTGCCCGATTCTCAAGACTTGAAACCTTAAAAATCTCAGATCAAGCCGGGCGCTGGTGGCGCACGCCTTTAATCCCAGCACTCGGGAGGCAGAGCCAGGCAGATCTCTGTGAGTTTGAGGCCAGCCTGGGCTACCAAGTGAGCTCCAGGAAAGGCGCAAAGCTACACAGAGAAACCCTGTCTCGAAAAACCAAAAAAAAAAAAAAAAAAAAAAATCTCAGATCAAATCTCAACAGGATTTTTATTGTTAATTTAAAACAATTTGCTTTTGGTTTTTCGAGACAGGGTTTCTCTCTGTAGCCCTGGCTGTCCTGGCACTTACAATTTTTAATTTTTAGAATGTGTATGGATGCTTTGTCTGCATGTCTGTGCCTTACATGTATGCCTGGTGCCTGAGGAAGCCAGAGAAGGGGGTTGGAGGCCCTGGGACTGGAGTTATGGATGATTGTGAGCTGCCATGTGGGTGCTGGGAACCAAACCTGGGTCCCCTGGAAGAGCACTTAGTGATGCTAACCACTGAGCCACCTCTCCAGCCCAACGGTTGAATTTCTATGTCCACTGGCATAGCCTTAGGTTCCTCATCTGTTAGAAGTGTTCCTATGGTCATTTCCGAGGCTAGAACGGAATGCCTGTTAATTTTATCGGATCTCATGAAAGCAGCAGCAGTGGAGGAAGGTCATAGTGCATTCCAAAGTCTAACTGAAACTACTTCTGAATTTTAGTTTCTTACTTATAGTCAGGTACATAACTCTCATTGCTACTGAGGTCAAGACCATTTCTTTGTCTTTTGTTTTTTTCATAGTCCTTAACTTCATAAAAAGGGTACCCTTCCCAGACTGGCCATCAAGATACAGAGAAAAGGCCGGGCAGTGGTGGCACACGCCTTTAAACCCAGCACTTGGGAGGCAGAGGCAGGCGGATCTTTGTGAGTTCAAGGCCAGCCTGGTCTACAGAGTGAGATCCAGGAAAGGTGCAAAGCTACACAGAGAAACCCTGTCTCGAAAAACAAAAAAAAGAAAAAAACAAAGATACAGAGAAAAGCTATAGCCTTAGGGATGACTTATCCTAACTCATCAGTGTTTTGGGGAGGCCCCCAGGACAGTCTTCTGGTGGCCAAAGAGCAGTGTGTTCATAGAAAGGAAGCAACAGGAGTGTGTTTCCTCCAGAGACACCCCGAGACTACAATGGACTGACAGTGGCATTAACATGCACTAACCACTGGGAGGTGCTGGCCTAACCTGAATTCATCGCTAGCACCAACCGCTGGAGCTGACTGTTACAGAGAACCACTGTACTCATTTTAGAACAGTCATGCTCACAAACCAGGGGTACTAATCACTGGCCTACCAACCTAAGCACTTAAAATTATAGAGCAGACTATGAACAAATATTTTAAAATTTTTTATTTCAGAATTGCTGTTATGTACAGACATCATAAAAAAACACACATATACTGAATATTTTCCATGACTTAAGAGCTGGAAATCAAGTTTAAGGGCGATTAGGAGAACTGAAAGTGTCCCACAGATGTCTGAGGATGGCTCCTCCTTAAATGTCCTTGATCACCTCCTCCAGTTCCTCCTTTGTGAACATGTGGAAATTCTGGCCGGGCTGCACCGTGGCGAGCTGCAGACAAACAGAAAGTCTAGTAAGCTGGGCTGGGCTGGGCTCCTCGCTGATGCCCTGGCTGGGTCAGAGTGCCGGTGAGGCAGCTGTTCTTAGGAACTAGGAGCTGCTGTCCTGGGGTATCCTTGACAGGCAGCAGGTCCCTAAAATAACTGACTCCAAAATAAAAATTCGTATTGACCAATTTTTCTATTTTGAGGTTAATCCACCACCTAACAGTTACCCAAACTGACACCACTGTTCCCTCTTGAAGTTACTTCAGTGACATTACAAAAGTAGCAGCAAAGTACATAGAGCCAGGCCCAGAGGTGGTGGCGCACGCCTTTAATCCTAGCACTCCAGACACAGAAGCAGGTGGATCTCTGAGTTCGAGGCCAGCCTGGTCTACAGAGCAAGTTCCAGGACAGGCACCAAAGTTACACAGAGAACCCCTGTCTCAAAACCCCTCCGCAACTTCCCCCAAAACCCAAACCACACAGCGCCAGTACGTTTGCTTTCAGCTAGATTCCTTCAGGAATGAATGAATATGTATGTATGTGTTATTCATTATATATAGGAATATGTAATTCGGTTCTTTTTAAAGATTTATTTATGTATTTTATGTATATGAGTGCTCTGTCTGCAGGCATGCCTGCAAGCCAGAAGAGGACATTGGATCCCACTACAGATGGGTGTGAAATGCCATGTAGGTGTGGAAATTGAACCCTGGTCCTCTGGAAGAACAGCGCTCTTAACTGCTGAGCCATCTCTCCAGCCCCTAGGAGTATATTTAGAGTGCAGTCCGGCCCACAAGATAGCTTGGGAGTGAAGACACCTGTCACCCAGCCTGACTACTGCCTGAGTCTCACCCTCAGATCCTGCTGTGGAAGGACAGACTGACTGTAAAAGTTCTCTGACCTCTACAAATGTACCATGCTATGTCTGCCTGCCTTTGCACATACTACACATAGAAAATAAAATGTGTACACGTACACACACACACACACACACACACACACACACACACACACACACGAATGTAGGAATCAAACAACTTACTTAGGGTCCAACATGCTCTAGGCAAGTGCCCTAACACTGAACTATTTCAGCCCCAAAGAAATACATTTAAGGCATATTTTTAAACTCCAAAGTGAACTTGTGTGACATTGGAATACTTGGCCAGCCCGTGTCTCTATGTTCTCACCTGTAAAATGGGAACACTAAAGCCGGGCGGTGGTGGCGCACGCCTTTAATCCCAGCACTCGGGAGGCAGAGCCAGGCGGATCGCTGTGAGTTCGAGGCCAGCCTGGGCTACCAAGTGAGCTCCAGGAAAGGCGCAAAACTACGCAGAGAAACCCTGTCTCGAAAAACCAAAAAAAAAAAAAAAAAAATGGGAACACTAAATATCCATAGAGTAGCAGTGAGGATTAAATGTTAATCCATGCAAAGTGTTTAGAATGTTAGAAAGGACCAAACAGCTGTTAGCTATCATTGTTAGACATTTTCTCTACAGCTGCCTCTGTGGCGAAGGTTGTTTAAGGGGATAAGAAGACTCCAGCAGCACTGCAATGGGAGATCATTCTGAGATCGGCGATACCAGACTGGCAGTGCAGGCCACACCAAACCCAAACAAGCACTACCCTCCAGATGTAGTGACAGCATCATCTCTGCGCAGCACAAACCCCAGGACAGGGCAGCCCTGACAAACAGGGGCAGGTTCACATTTGCCAGTGCTTAAAGATGGATTTGTTTTTAAAATTTACACCAATGTGTGGGGGCCTGCATGATTTTATGGGCACAACATGTGTGTAGGAGTTCGTGGAAGCCAGAAGGTGTCAGATCACCTGGAACTGGAGTTACAGGCAGTCGTAAGCCATCATATGGGTTCTGGGAAACAAGCCTGGGCCCTCTGCAAGATCAGTAAGTACTCTTACCTGCGAGCCATCTTTCCAGGCCTCTGTGCTTGTTTTTTTTTTTTTTTTTTTTTATTTTTTTTTTTTTTTTTTTTTATTTTATTTTTATTTTCGAGACAGGGTTTCTCTGTGTAGCGTTGCTACACCTCGTTTTATAGACCAGGCTGGCCTCGAACTCACAGAGATCCACTTGCCTCTGCCTCCTGAGTGCTGGAGCTAAAAGCATGCACCACCACTGCCCGGCCTGTGCTTGTTTTTAATATCATTTTTTCCATTCTGTCTTTTTAAATTTTAAAACTGTACACAGTGTATGTTGTACACGTGAACAGGTATATGTGTACATGGAGGCCCAGAGGACAAACTTGGCTATTGTTCCTTGACTGCATGCAATCTACTTGGTTTTTGTTCAGATGTGGACTCTACTGGCTGGGAACTCAGGCTGGCTGGCTGGTGAGCCCCAGGGAGTCGCCTCTCTCTGCCTCCTAAACACGGCGGCAATGCCTGGCATTTTTACATGGATTCTGAAGATCAGAATCAGATCTCTGTAGGTACTTTACTGACTAAGCTATCTCCAAGCCCCACTCTACAGCATTTAGAAATAGGATTTATTTGGAAGTTAGCAGACAAAATTAGCACAGTCTAGTTCTACAATTATTATTCTTTCTAAATAAGTAAAATTTGGGGGGAAAGACATCTAACATTCTGGTCTGGGAAAAGTTTAAAATAAATGCCTTCATCACAAAGCCTGCCTAGTAGATTCTCCCAAAAGATATATCCAATAACAGAAAATGTCTGAAGAACTTCAAATATATTTTACAAATATATATTAAGCAATGTATTCTAGTCCATATAGCCTATGAGTTCTATTATAACGATACTATAAATATAAATACAATTCCCACTTCTCTTAAGGTATATCTTTTCTTGAGCAATGTCAGTGAGGACAGAGATGCAGTATCAATAAATGGAATCAAGACTATAGGATTGGGGGTTAGAGAGATGGCTCAGCAGTTAGGAGCACTGACTGCTCTTCCAGAGGACCTGGGTTCAATTCCCAGCAACCACATGGCAGCTCACATCTGTCTGTGACTCCAGTTCCAGGGGACCAGATACCCATGGTAAAACACCAATGCAAATAAAAACAAACAACCACAAAAAAGACTACAGGATTGTTTTGTGAGGTCATGCATGTCCCAGGGGTAATCCTCCCAAAAGCTTACAGGGGCTAAAAACAGGAACTGGGCAAACTCTGAATAAAAAGATCCTATAGAACCAGGAGGTAAAAAAACACTAATGGGTTTTGAACCCTGCACTGCCTTCAGGAAATTACTCATCACTAGGCAAGTAAAAATAACCCATATCATTCGCATAATGATATGCATTTACATAATGAATAAGACTATTTTCTATTTATTATTTTACTTTACTTTTATAAACCTCCATGAGGCAGGTGCACAGATGTTTTCTCTCTTTATCAATAATCCAGGGATTATGATGCTAGTTATAGGTGCTAAAAAACAGGACTAGAGATAAAGTCCTGCTCTTCGCTTACTAAGGATGCCAGAGGCTCTCGATGTCACCTGACTGTTAGAATAACACTGAGTGTTTGGAAAGGAGAGGCCCAAAGGTCCAGGGAGGAGACAAGAATGAGGACACTTTCGAGTTGTGTATTAACTGGACAGACGAAGGAGAGGAAGTGCAGGCTGAATATGCAAATGCACACAAACACGACCATGACGTTTCTGTAAGGACAGGTGGGATGGCCACTGAGACAAAGGGGATGCAGAGTGTAGACAGCAGTTTAAAAGTCTAGAACCTTAGCTGTGGTGGAACACATCTATAAACTCAGCACTGGGCTGAGTCAGGTGACTCAGTGACTGAGTATAAGGACTAAAAAATTAGATCTGGGTCCAAATGTCAATCATACAGCAGCCGTTAAGCAGGCAAAGCTCTAGACACTGGGATGGAGAAGAACTATCAACACAGCTCGCTGTAAGGCAGCAGAGACTAGATCTGGCCACAAGAGAGGAGGAGGAGGGTTAGGGTTAGGGTGAGGGTTAGGGTTAGGTCAAAGTCTTCTAGGTTTCTGCTGTGAATGGCAAGCACAATGGTGGTTCTTATCAACCAGGATTAGAAATATGGGAAGGGGAAGTGGTTTTTCTGGTAAGATAATGGTTTTTATTTCGGACTGTCAAGCAGGGTGACAAATGAGATGGTCAAATGAGAGTTCTAGAGTTGTCAGGAAATACTGACAAGCAGGAGTTACCACAGCAAGGGTCAGTCTCGAGAAATAAAAAGCAGAAATAAATGGTAATGACTAAGGAATAAGTAAGGAGACAAGATACTGAATATAGCTTCTGTTTGGAAAAAAGACTTAGCAATACATGGTATAAAGTAGGCTCAAGGAATACCCCCCAGCAGTAAAATCTAAGAGACAACTGATATAACCAGGTGAACTTCAAAATTATGCTGAGTCAAAATTAAGGCACAGAGGAGCACACATTATGTAACCCCACTTACATGAAATTCTAGAACCATATTAAAGCTCCTTCCTACTTCTGCTCAAAGACAGCCAGTCCCTCGGATTCCTTGGACCTGTTTCTAAAACCCAGCTTTGACCCTTTTGTGGCAGCCTATGAAAGCAACAAGATTCCCGGACTCCCCATGCTGATCTGTAACTAATCCACCTTCCCTCAGGGTTAATCCTACCACTCAACCCAGCAAACATCCTGGTTGGTGCTGATTTGGTTTAATATTGACTTGTGATTATAGCATTAGTTATAATAGCCAGTGCGTTTTAAACTTTTTAAAAAACAGAAATAGACATATATACTATGTCTCTCCGGATAACCGCTCTTCTAGCCTGAGCTAGTTTTAAGTGCAGTCTGGCTATCATTTCCTCCTCCTTCCTTTTTTCCTATCTGTAATGTCTCGTACTCCAATAGTGCCCATTCTCCTTCATTTCTGCAGCACTCACCCACTCAGCAAACAACCTAGCAATCCCAAGCAAACACAGGCTCTGTCTCCATTCACTCCAAACCTCACGTGTACTCATCATTATCTTTCCCATCTACTCCGAACCTCCTAAGGAAGATCATACAGAATTGGACCTGTGCTTCCCAATCTTTATTACTTGCTACCCCTCTATTCTACAACCCAGCAAAAAGAGAAAAGCAAAGAAAAAACCCTGTCTGAGTTTTCCTTTTCACTCTATGTTGAGCTGTGCCCACGGCCCCAGTCCTCCGGCCCACGGCCCATGCTATGATTCTCGTTTCCGGGTTATCCTTCGCCTCCCTCCTCCAGACAGCGCCTCTTCCAGGATGCTTTCCTAACGCCCTACTCTGTCACCTGTTCACATGGAAACCTGCTCCTACTGCATCAGAAGTTCCGCCCACACCTTAACTGTCTGTGTGTTCCTTACACTGCACGGCCCAACGCTTAGCTAGGACTGGGTTCCTGCATTCTTTCCCTGCTTCTGGAATAGTACGTAAAGCAAAGCTGGGGCCCATATAGTGGGGTCTCAAGAACAGTGCTGAGTTAATTTTGCTTTTAGAAACACTGTATGTGTACTGTCTTCACCTTTTTACGACTTCCTACGTTAATTTTCCCTTTGGTTTTTTTAGTACTGCCTCCTGCTCATGTTATCAGTCGTAAGAACCCTGTTTCCCCTTCATTCTTAACCTCACTGCACTCTGGCTCCCAGCACCTCACTAACACTAATTATTACTCAAATGCTCTTATGACCTAAGAACAGTGCACTCAGATTGGCTTTCTGGATCTCCTCAGTCTTTACCAGTGGGAGCCCCAACACCTGTAAAGTCACAGGAAAGCAGGAAAGTACCTCTATGTTAGTGGCATTCAGCTTCTCCTCCATGACTTGTTTGAGAATGATGAGTGAAGACTTGATGGCTTCCTTCAGTGTCATAGACTTGAACAGAATGAGATGAGCTGTTAGTGAACATAATCCCTTCCTTCAGTCCTCTCCCCCAGCGCTCTGAAGAAGCAGCTTGGCCAGTACTAATAAACTTTACATCTGAATTTGTATAGTGTACTACATTATATAATAATATCAATATTCAAGTATATGGCAAGTAGAATATACTCATTCAGAAGAAAAATACCCTACTTTGAGCTACTAACTTTCACATAGTAAATGATCTTTGAGAAAGAGGAAAAGGCTGTACATCTCTAGTGTTTATTGATTTTCTTGATTTAAAAGGTAACATAACCTGGGTAACATTCTAATAATGCCCAATCGACCTAAAAAGGCAATCCAATGATTCAGAAGATTCAGTTTTCATTTTTTTTACCCATCTTAAAGTTCCTATTGCTGTGATAAACACCATGACCAAAAGCAACTTGGGAAGGAAAGGGTTTATTTCACCTTAGAATTCTCAGGTCATACTCCATCACTGAGGGAAGTCGAGGCAGGAAAAGAAGCAGAGGCTGTGGAGGATGCTGCTTACTGGCTTGTTCCTGACTTCCTCAGTTTGCTTTCTTATAGACCCCAGGACCACCTGCCCAGAGATGGCACCACCCGTAGTGAGCTGGACCCTCCCCCACCAATCAAGAAAATGTCCTACAGACCTGCCGAGAGGCCAGTCTGATGAGGTATTCTCTCAACTGAAACCCGCTTTCCATATGGCTCTAACGTGTGTCAGGTTGACACACGCACACACAAATAAATAAATGAATAACAGACACCAACTAGGACGTGGACTGACACCTAATTTCCTGCACAGGCAAGGTCTGCGTTCCAGGCAAAGGGCATCCCTGGGCTTTCTTTGGTTGCACTTGTCAGATCTGGAAGGCTGTGGCAACCCTGTGCTCAACAAGCTTACCGGTGACGTTTTTTCTAAAAGCAGAAGATTATTTTGTGTCTCTGTGTTATTTCTAATTCTCACAATAATTTGAACTGCAATTTCTTTCTTGTTTTTTTTTTGTTATCTGAGACAGGGTTTCTCTGTGTAGCCCTGGCTGTCCTGAAACTCGCTCTGTAGACCAGGCTGGCCTCAAACTCAGAGATCCACCTGCCTCTGCCTCTGAGGGCTGGAATTAAAGGCGTGCGCCATCAGTGCCTGGTTTACCCTCAATATTATCACCTTTTTTCCCTCTCTTTTCTTTTGTGTGTGAATGTTCATGTGTGTGCAGATTCATGGGGGGTAGGGTTGCATGTGCATGCATGTGGAGGTCAGAAAACAACCTTCTCTGTTATTCCTCAGACACCTTTAAAATTGTTGAAACCAATCTCTCACTGGCCTGGAATTCACCAAGTATGCTAGGCTGCCTAGCAAGTGAGGCCCAGTGATCTACCTGTCTGCCTCCCGAGCATTGTGATTACAAGCTTGTCTTACAAGGCCTGGCTCCCCCCCTCCCCCCCTTTTTCTTAATGATGTGTGCTTCTGTGTGGGTATACACAAGAGTGCAGAGGCCCACAGAAGCCAAAGAAAGGGTGTCAGATCCCCTGGAGCTGGAGTTACAGATAGCTGTGAGTCACCTGACATGGGTGCTGAGGACCAAATTCCAGTCTTCTGTAAGAGCAGTGTGTTCTCTTAACCACTGAGGCAGCTCTCCAGCTTTTATTCATGTGGGTTCTGGGGAATCATGCTTACAAGAGAAGCACTTTACTAAGAAGGGTCCCTGAAACACAGCAAGTCACCTTTGATGCTCTTGCTGTAATTGTTCTGGAGTGCCATAGCCTCCCAGACGACGCTAACGCTAACAAATGCAGCAGGTGTCTGACTGCTTACAGCCCATCTCTTCTGGGGCTTCTCTACATTCCAAGATGCAGTAACACTGCAATGAGGTCAATTAATAACTGTGATGACTTCTAAGATACCAGTAAAAGGAAAAGTCACATGACTCTCACTTTAAATCAAAAACTAAAAATGGTAAAGCTCAGTCTAGTTTATCAAAATTTGAGTTGGGCTGAAAGCTAGGCCTCTTGTGCCAAACAGTTAGGCAAGCTGTGAAAGGAAGGGAAAGGGCCTGTTTAAAGATGATTTCATGTGTGTGTGTGGGTACCCATGGAGCCAGAAAAGGGTGTCAGATCCCTTAGAGCTGGCATTACTGGCACTTACAAGCCACCAAATATAGGTACTGGGATCTGAACTCAGGTCCTGATAGAGCAGTAAGTACTCTTAACTGCTGAGCCGTCTCTCTAGACCCAAGAGGAGAACCTTTGATGGTAACTCAAAGTGCTATTCCAGCGAACATGTAACTGGGTTGGCAGTGCATGCCGTTAATCCCAACACCCAGGAGACAGAGGCAGACATTAATAAATAGATCATTTTCACGTCTTGTTTTAGGTTGTGATTCCAAGGTGACACAACTCTCAAAACTTAGAACAAAACTCTTCATTTCAGGTCTACAGTTTTAATTACAGAGGAGTTAAAAACTGACTTAAGAAGTGATGGTGACATTTGTGAGCACAGTTCATTACCTTGTGGTAAACTTCTTGCAAGGAGCTCTGGGCACCCTCTGAAGCAGAGCCAATTGCTCGAGCATCACACTGTACAAAGGTCCCAGATGGGTCCATATGGAACCTGAAAAGGACAACAATGTTAAGAGCGAAGCATTTTATGCCACCAACACCTCACTAAAAGACGTCTATGCGTTTCACCCCGCAGCAGGACTTTTTGTTTTGAGAAACAGTTCTTTTAAAAGGTCCTTACTAATGATATATACATCTGTGTACACATGGAAATGTCACAATGAAACCCACTTTGTGTGCTAACCAAAAAATTCACTTAAAATAATATTTTATTTTAAAAAAGAAGAAAATGTTGGTTAAGAAAAATCACTGACTTCTTCAGGGTTTTGGGAGAGAAGAATGACAGAATGAGTATACATAACCATGGCACTTATGCACATCTAAGACATGAACAGAATGACCATGGTATTTATGTCAGTTTTATCAATTGTCAGTCTTATCTTTGATACACCAAGGTGAGAATGAAGATCAGATGGTAATAGCAATAAGGTAACTTCTAATTCTTCCGAGAATTAGCATTGGTTCTGCAGAGGTTCTTCATGGATCTCTAATTCTCACATAAACAGCACACAAACACTGACAGAAGCCCTACTTTTTCCTAATAATTGCTTCTTCCTTTTTACTTATTAAAAATTTAATTAATTAATTTGTTTGTTTGTTGTTGGCTAGTTGGCTTTTCAAGGCAAGGTTTCTATGTAGTCTTGTAACTCTCACTCTGTAGACCAGGGGTGGGAGAGCTCAAACTCTGCCTCCTGAGTGCTGGGATTAAAGATGTGCGCCACCACCCAGCTGTTTCTCTCCTTTTTAAAACAGAGTGGCTCAAGACTGGTCTGGAACTTACTGTAGCCAAGGACAAGCTTAAATGTATCCCTGTGCCTACACCTTCAGAGTCCTAGGAATGTAGGCGTGCTCCAGCACACTGGCTTTGCGTGGTGGTGGGCTGACACCCAGAGCTCTGTGTCTACTAGGCAAGCACTCTTACTGAGCTATAGCTCTAACTCTTTGCAGCTCTTCAGTAGACCACACTGCAAATCACAATAATCACCCCCCCCCACACACACACACACTCCCAAAGCAGGGGGGAAAAGAATGGTACTTACAGCTGGGGTCCTTTCTCATCAACTCCTCCAAACAATAATGCTACTCCAAAGGGACGAGACTAGAACCAAAAAGAATTCATTTAGAAGAGGCTACAAATAATGAGAACGAGAGCCTAGGAAAACATGTGCAGAGGGCAGACCCTTTCAGTCCTACAGAATAGCAAGCAGGCTCAACACAAGCATCTGAACTAACTCACCATGGCGCCTGGATCTGCATCTTCTTCTCCAAACTGCAAAGCCAGATTGGACACAGCCTGGGTCACACTCTCCACCGTCATTGTCTCATTATAGGTGAACCAATGGTTCTAGAAAAAGGGCAAAGAGTGATACTGCTTCCTGGGAAGCAGGAAACTCAACAGTTCACCACCTCTCTACCAAGTGAAAGCAAGGCTCGCATGCCTCTTTCTGTTTCCAAGACAGGGTCTCACTATCTACCACAGACAGACTTAGAACTTGCAGTCCTCCCAAGGACTAGGATTACAGACAGATCACCTGCCCAGATCAACACTTTCTTCTTGATTAATACTAGCCACTGAATACTCTGGACTATATCAAAGAGGAACAGCTCTGATTGCCAGGTGTTACGGTATATGCCCATGATCCACGCAATCAGAAGGATCATGAGTTCAAGGCCAGTCTGGGCTGGTCACAGAAAGAATGTGTCTCAAGAGGGGGCAGGGGAAAATGAAGGGGAGAAGAGGACAGAGTGAGCGAGCACATGCATGTGCACACAGATAAGCTCTGGAAATAAGATGACTTAGAGGCTGCTACCCTTGAAAACTAGGCTTAACATCTAAAGTAAAGCGGCAAGTTTAGCCTTCTAACGAAGTCAATGTTAGTAACCAAGTGTCAGTTTTCCTTAAGTACTCATCTTATCCTGTTAAGTTTATGTTAAATGGAGAACAAGCGTGCGAGTAAGTGCAAAAATTTCTACCTTGCAGCAATCACTGCTACAATCAAACCAGATACCCATGGATTTGTCTGTAGTTTTATTGTTGTTGTTGTTGTTGTTCTTTTATTAAAGAAAATCACCATTCTTAAAATGTCACTTGGTACAAATCATTGTTTACCAGATGAGAACAATTTTATAAGCCTGGCAGAAAAGGCCTTTTACTATGACCACATTCCACCACAATGCTCCACAGAAAGCCAATCAGGGGATACAGTGCATGCTTTATGTAAGGTCAACCTGAAAGAAGCAAGAGACTGTAGGCTTTACTGACTAGAGCCTGCTTTAAGCTGCAATGTCTGGAGAGCTAAGTCCTAAGTCCCGAGAGTTGTAGCAGGAGAATCGACCCAAAATACTCCCAAGAGCCATGTCTAATAGCAACACAGACACCTGCAATGTAACCCAGGTAGCTCTATCATCATTAAAGAAGGAGTGCATGCATCAGTAAAAAGCAGAGAAGATGCTGATTTTACCTGTGTCTCCACTCTGGCTTTATCAATTAAAGTTTTAGCATCAGCAATTAGCCCACTCATGGCACAACCTGTAATGTAAAAGCAACAGTGACCGATCGGCCAAAAACCTTCTAGAACTTTTCATCCACTCAGTAAATACTGGAAATCTGGCCTGGAACCATGGCAACAATCTCACAGCAATCAACCCAACAGAATAAATGGGAAATGATGACCACCGAATATAGGTATAATGATCACACAAACAGAAAACCAACCATGCTGACAGTGAAGTCCAGATAGTAAGCCAGACAAACATGAATGTCCACATACTGCAGCCAAAGAATCCCCTTAGTAAATGTTACAGAGCACGATGCACTTAACATCTATTTCATTGTTTATTGGCCTATCTGTGTGTATGTGAATAGTGTGTGTGAGAGTGGGTGCAATGTCCCAGTACACACGGAGAGGTCAGAACAACCTTTACATGAGTTCCAGGGATGGAACCCCAGTCCCCAGGTTTATTCAGAAAGTGCCTTTAACCACTGTGACACCTTGCTGGCCCCATGATGCACTTCTGAGCAAAGCAAACCCTACAGCCAAGCCCAAGAAGAAACTATCTCCCTAGGGACTGCAGCAGAAGACCTCGGGAAAACATCAAGAGCCTCTTCAGTTCCCTACTCCAACAAAGCAACTTGTTATTTTAGAAAGCTGCCTAATGGCTGAATGTGCCAAGATTACTAATGGCTGTAATTGCTACTTATATGCCATGATTCAAATCTCAGTCTCAGGCCGGGTTTCTCTCCAAAGCGTCAGACCTACAAAGTCAAATGACTGTCAGTCCATCTAGTTGGATACCACTGTTTCAACCCACTTCCCTTGTGGAAGCCCTTGTCTTCCTTGGCCTTCACAACCAATCAGATCCCAAGTTCTCTTTTGGCCACTGCCTTGGTTGAAGAATTTCATAATTTGACTGATGACCAAATATTCAAATATTTGAACTATTAAATTTCTTTCTTTTCCTTTTTTTTTTTTTTTTTTTTTTTTTGTAAAACGTTTTATGAATTTACATGTAATTCTTACATAGGGGCCTTTTTTTTTTTTTTTTTTTTTTTTTTTAAGTTTTTCAAGAGGGTTTGTCTGTGTAACAGCTCTGTCTGTCATGGAACACACTTTATAAACCAAGCTGGCCTCAAACTCAGAGACCCACTTGCCTCTGCCTCCTGAGTGCTGGGATTAAAGGTGTGCGCCACCACTGCCTGGCTACACTAAAAATGTTCTTACCACTGCCTGGCTACACTAAAAATGTTCTTAACTGTTGACTCCCCTGCCTCCATTCTCAGGTTGCCCCATCAACCTACCTTCAGAAACTGTCATGAGAATATTCTAAAATTCTGCTGGGATGGCAGTGTCTCACTGTTGGGATCCCTTCCTAGCAATGCAAAGTCCAAGCCCTTTAGCAGGATTGGCGGGGGGGACTTTCTATTCTCTGACTTCCAGACTCATCTCTTGCCACACAGTTTACTTCCCAATCATGCTAAAATATTTATGCCCCTAATATTTTGTAGCAGAGAGCTTTGCTTTTAAGGTCCTATACATGCTAAAGCACATGTTCCTCCACTAAGCTACATCCATCTCCAGCCCTATTTTTATTTTTTATTTTGTAACAGAGTCTTTCCTAGACTGCTAGGGAAGTTGTGAAACTCTGAAGTCTTGCTGTCAGCCTCCCAGCAGCTGGAATTACAGTGCCAGGCTTGGCAAGCTCAACCATGATGGTTAATCTTCACTTTCTACTGACAGGCTTTAGAATCATAGGGGAGACAGAGACAATACCTCTTGGTGTGTTGGGGGCGTTTCCAAAGGATTAACTAAATGGGGAAGACCCATTAGAGTGTGAGTAACTGGGCTAGTACCATAGGTAGAATAAAATGAATAAAAGAGAAAGCCAGGGACCATCACAGTACTCTTTTCTCTACTCCAGATCTACGATGCGAACATAGATATCCACAATGTTTTCACCACAATGACAGGGAACCCTCTGAAACTATGAGTGGGCCAAAAGAAAGGTTCCTTCTCTTAAACCGTCAGATATCTGGTCACAGTGTAGAAAAAGTAACTAAAAAAACTAAGACCCACGACCACCGAACCCAGACAAAACTCTTTTTCCTCCTTTCCACCCCAGCATACACTGTGCACCACCACAAATAAGACCGCCTGTTCCTGGGGACAAGTACCATGTCTGCCTCCTGTCTATATACCTTTGAATGACGTGACATTGACCTACCTCCAAAAGACAGTTGACCTGAGATACAGCAGACATAATGTTCTAATTGTAGAATCTGCTTCTCTAGCTATGAAAGAAAATACTAAGTTCCCACAGTTACCGTGGCATTTAGTTCTTATGGCCTTTAAGCAATTAATTATTTTGCAAATGTTGTATTAATTGAGTTGAGTAAATAAGATAAGCAAATCTGGATAGCCAACTATAACACAAAGCAGTAAAATGTAAAAGTACACATCTTTAAATGCTACATTGTCAAGAGCCAAAGCAAGAAAATTATACTAAAGACCAGAGAAAGAAGGAGAAAAACAATTAAGAAGGGGGCCAGGAGAAAAACAATTAAGTCTAACACACGGGAATAGGGTTGATTTGGTCAAAGTTTGTATGATTCTTGTAACACTCTGAACCTTAAACTCTCCAAAGATCTTTGAGAATTACTGTTTCTCAGTGGACATTACAACTTTCCACACTAGCTCGGCTCCAGCTAGCTTACTACCAGGGTAACATGGCCATCTCAGGAACTAGACTAGGAGCCAATCTTTATGTATTTAAATATCATCGTATTTGCCAAAGGCTGGGTTTTAGTTCAGCGATAGAATGTTTGCCTAGCATTTGAGAGTATCTGGGTTCAATTCCAAGCACTGCAAAATGTAAAATACAGCAAATCTGAAGATGAAAAGAATTTCTGGTAGTAGGTTAAGCATAGTAAGTCCTGAGACTGCTCTCTACTGCCTAAATTTATGTACACTGGCCTCCTGCCTTGAAAATAACAGCAAATCAGAAGATAAGCCATTTACCATGTGAACCTCCCTTGGATCACAGAAGATAATTAACCCATGCCAGATCCTATAGTAGCTCCCGCCTATTACTTACCTATATGTGCATCAATCTCGACAATTTTCTCAATGCTGCTAGGCTCCATTAGTGGGGAGGTAATTCTCTTCTCCACAGCTAGACACACACCCTCTGATGTCTGGATGCCAATGGCCGTAGAACCAAGCTAAAACAAACAAACAAACAAACAAAAGGCATGCTGCGGTTACAACGCACAGCTCAAAGAAATCCCTGCACTCCTTCACAAGCAGCTCAGTCATCCATATCTAGGGCACAGGAAGAACAGAGAGCGCCTAATAAACACTATACTGTTCTGTGAATAGCAAAGGCATTTACAGAATTCTGTACTGTAGAAGAGGAAGTCTGGGACTTGGGGGAACAAGGGAAGCTCCATGGCAGAGTGCTTACCTTGAAGGAGTAAGGCTCTGGGTTCAGTCCCAGTACCAAAAATGGGGTGGGGTATCCAATAAGGTCTGAACACATCTGAAAAATGATGTATGTTAACACTAATACTGGGAGGGAGAATTCTAAAGTTCTAATCATAGTTTGTTAGTTTTTTGGTCTAATCTCTGTTTTTTCCTGGAATTCGTGGCTTTTACCTCTACTATCTATATTGGTCTGTCCAATAGGTTATACTCCCCGAACCCATGTCATCTCTGGAAAAGAAAAAGAGGAAAAAAGAGTGGGAAGAGAAAGGACCACCATGCTCAATAAGCATAGTAAAATACTAGCTTAATCCAAGTCACCAGCAGTCTACAATACAGTCAGTTCACCTCTTCACCTCCATATCACCAGTCACCCCCCATACCTCATCACTATGTGCCTCAATTTTCTGTCTGCAAAATGAAGACAGTCACAATAGCTGCATCAAGAAAGCGTAGCCTACCACATAATAAACAAGTGTTTTCCTGTCATATAGCCTCCCCACACCTCTCTCCTTTGAGAAAAGGCCTCATCATGTAACTCTAGCCGAAATGAAATTTGTTATGTAGATCAGGCTTGCTTCTGCCTCCCAAATCATGAGCCACACTCCACACCTCTGTCTCATCCTTAGTCTCTTGATCTGAATATATCTTTTATTGATACAGATTTTTAAAAATGCTATTTTCAGTATATTTCTCTCAAGAACTGATACTCTGTATTGCCTGTAAGTGAAAAACCAAATGAGCTTCTCATAATCATAACCTTTCACCTCCAACTTTATCACTATTAAATGACAAACCCGTAAGTGCTCAACCCTCAAGGCATATTATCAGTAACACAGTACCCTTCCTAAAGCTGTCTCCTGTGGAATATATTCTTCCTTCTGCCTCTCCAAATTTACCCACTACTCATAAAGCCTCCTAAGACCACACTTTCTTTATCCCCTGGATTCCCATTGTATCTTCTTAGTTCTATAAAACAATGGCGTGCGCGTGTGCGTGCACTTAGTGAGGATGCCTGCAGAGGCCACAAGAAGGCATCCGATGCCCAAGGCCTAGAACTACAGGCAGTTTGAGCCACCCAACATGAGTATTGGGAACTGAACTCTGAAAGAGCAGTAAGAGCTCTTCACCGCTGAACCGTCTTTCTAGCTCCTCCATGAATCCACACACAGAGCATGTTTGACATGCCTTTGTTTGTTTTTGTTTTTGGAGACAGGGTTACTCTCTGTAACAGCTCTGGCTGTCATGGAACTCACTCTGTAGACCAGGCTAGCCTTGAACTCAAAGAGATTCACCAGCCTCTGCCTCCTGAGTGCTGGGATTAAAGACATGGGCCATCACTGCCTCGAGTTTAACATGTCTTTAGACTGAATGTTGTCAAAGTATTTCTGAAAAAGCAGCAACATGAAGCAAAGGAGGAAGGGTTTGTCTGCTCACAGATGAGGGTACAGTCCATGCAGTGGGGAGGAGGAAGGGTTTGTCTGCTCACAGATGAGGGTACAGTCCATGCAGTGGGGGAGGAGGAAGGGTTTGTCTGCTCACAGATGGAGGGTACAGTCCATGCAGTGGGGAGGAGGAAGGGTTTGTCTGGCTCACAGATGGAGGGTACAGTCCATGCAGTGGGGAGGAGGAAGGGTTTGTCTGCTCACAGATGGAGGGTACAGTCCATGCAGTGGGGGAGGAGGAAGGGTCTGCTCACAGATGGAGGGTACAGTCCATGCAGTGGGGAGGAGGAAGGGTCTGCTCACAGATGGAGGGTACAGTCCATGCAGTGGGGAGGAGGAAGGGTCTGCTCACAGATGGAGGGTACAGTCCATGCAGTGGGGAGGAGGAAGGGTCTGCTCACAGATGGAGGGTACAGTCCATGCAGTGGGGAGGAGGAAGGGTTTGTCTGCTCACAGATGGAGGGTACAGTCCATGCAGTGGGGAAGGCATGGGGACAGGAACAGGAGGCTGCTGGTCACACTGCAGACACCGTCAGGAAAGAGAGCAATGACTGCCAGTGTTCAGCAAGTCCTCTCTTTTTATGAAGTGCAAGGCCAAAGCCCACAGACTGCCACCTCCCTCATAATTTTTTGTGAAACTCCAGAGGCTTGCCTTTGCAGTGGTTCTAGATCCTGTGAAGTTGACAATCATTATTAATGAGTACGTCATGTCTCATACATATATATTACTCTCAAATGTATACAATTCTAACTTTATTTAGAAGTATTATTAAATGTATACCAGCTTCTTATTTCATTTTAGTCAATTAGTTTTGTTTTTTTTTTTTTTTTTTTTTTGGTTTTTGGAGACAGGGTTTCTCTGCGTGGCTTTGCGCCTTTCCTGGAGCTCACTTGGTAGCCCAGGCTGGCCTCGAACTCACAGAGATCCGCCTGGCTCTGCCTCCCGAGTGCTGGGATTAAAGGCGTGCGCCACCACCGCCCGGCCGTTAGTTTTGGTTTTAAGATAGGGTTGTCGATGCCAGACTCACAATTATGATTCCCCTGCCTTAGTCTTTCATTACCACCACCACTACCCCCCTCCCTTTTTTGTTTTGTTTTGTTTTTTGTTTTTCGAGACAGGATTTCTCTGTGTAGCTTTGTGCCTTTCCTGGAACTCACTTGGTAGCCCAGGCTGTCCTGGAACTCACAGAGATCCACCTGGCTCTGCCTCCCGAGTGCTGGGATTAAAGGCGTGCGCCACCACCGCCCGGCTAACTACCCCCTTTTTTTAAACAAAGGATACCTGTGAAACTATAGAAGATTGCCAAAAACTCTTCTGTAACTAGAGAATGCCCTTACTTCTTACTAAGGATGCAGACTGAACATATAAGCTCTACTTCTTCCTCAAATCTGTGAATATAATAAAGGCCTTCTAAAACAGACACAAACCCACTAGGACAAAAAAAAAAATGGGAAAATAGTAATAAAATTCTAGTGCTTGAAAGAAAGTGGTAATTAACCTGATTTTTACCATGGGTACTTCTGGGAAGGAGATGTAGGTGACTAGGGTCTCTGCATGTGGACAAAAAGGGAGAGCCAAAAGATGCAAAACAATTTAATGTCTGCTTTAAGCAGACTCCAGCTAAGTTTGGTGGCTCAGGCCTATAATCCCAACTACTGGGAAGGCTGAGTAAACAGGGTCATTTGTTCAGGGTTTGCCTAAGCTACACACTGAGTCCAAGGCCAGCTTGTACAATTTAGTGAGATTCTGTTTCTTTGTTTTCATTTTTTTTGAGACAGGGTTTCTCTGTTTAGCCCTGGCTGTCCTGGAACTCCCTGTAGACCAGGCTGGCCTCAAACTCAGAGCACTACCTGCCTCTGCCTCCTAACTGCAGGGATTAAAGGCATGCTCCACCACACTCAGCTAGATTCTGTCTTAAACCAAAACTAAAACTAAAGGGGAACTGAAGCTATTGATTAATGGTAGAATACACACTATAGACCATGAATCCATTCCCCAGTACTGCCAGAAATGAAAGAAGAAACTGATCCCAGGCTACCTTCTTTATTTTGAAAAGCGAAATGGCTTCTTGTTGCTGGAGAATTTCTCTCCAGCTCCCGCCACCAAGTCCCGCCAGTCCCAGAGCCCACTTATAAAATAAACACACAGACTCTTACATTATTTAAACTGCTTGGCCATTAGCTCAGGCCTACCATTGTCTAGCTCTTACTCTTTTATTTAGCCCATTTCTATTAATCTTTACTTTGCCTGTCACGCCTACAAGGGAGGTGCCTGGAGACCTGAGATCTGGATGGGCAAGTGCCCTCTCTATCCTGGACCCTAGATGGTGGAGGTTGACTGAGCAGAGCTCCAGAGAACACCGCTGGACTGCTACACACCTTCCCCAGACCCCACAACCTACCTATCCCTTCATTTGTAAGTTACCCACTAAATAAATCTTCCTTTTAACTACGTGGAGTGGCCTTAATAATTTCGCCAATAGCTTCTCTCCCCACTGTTCATGCAAAAGACCCTAGATTTATTGTATGGAAAAGGTAAAGCAGTCTTTGGATCAAGGAGCTCTAAGCCTAGTCAAAGGGTAGAGTATTATTACTGAAAACCAAGTAAGTAAGTAGAAATATATGAAGTCAATATTAAGAATCTCAAGCTATTTCCCTACTTAGATCTCAAAGGCAGGAGCCAGAAACATATTGAAATGAGCACTTCTCTCTAGAGCAGTAGTTTTTACAATCTGGCAAAAATTCACACTAAGAAATATATCAGAACTATAATTCCCACACAAAACTACCATAATTTTATCAAACAGAAAAAAAAATGATTCATGAGAAAGAAAAACCATAGGTCAATACTATGGACAAGGTTTTCTCATAGCTACTGCTCTATCACTTAAGAAAGAAATGTTCAGATCAGGTTTGGTGATCCTCGCCTCTTATTCTAGCTGTTCGGAAGATGAAGGGAGGAAGATACCAGTCCCAGGCAGCCTAGGCTACATAGTGAAACCCTAGCTCAAAAGAAAAGCTGAGATATAGCTCAAGTGATAGAGTGCCTAACATGCACTCTAGCACCACATAAACCGGATCCTAGGGCCCAGGCAGTCCTAGCACCCAGGAGTTAAAGACAGGAGGATCAGAAGTTTGAGGGGCACTGAGTTTGAAGATAGCCTGAGATACATAAAACCCTATTTGAGGAGGCAGGGAGTAAAGGCCACAGGAATGAAAAAATAATCACAGAACACAAAATGGCTCAACCATTTTGAACAGTTTTATTAATACAACTGTTCATTAATTTTACAGAAATTGCTTTGCGTAAGATATCTATTGGGAGGGTTGTATTCACTATTACTAACCCTCTAGGCAACTGTGGTTGGGCAGAGAACAGATACACAGAAAATTGCAGAAGTCTATCTTCAATAATGAAAAATGTGTGGATAATGTCTAACAATGCCTGTGTTCTAAATATATGGTGGGTGGCAAGAACATGATCAAATAAAAGAGCTGAAGTGGGCTCTACAGAAGGCTCAGCGGGTAAGAACACTGCTGCTCTTGAAGAGGACTCAGGTTCAGTGGGCAGCACCCTCATGGTAGGTGGTTCATAGACATCTATAATTACAATTTCAAGAGATCTGGTGTCCTCTTCTGGCTTCTAAAAGTACTGCACACACATGGTATAAATACATGCAAGTAAAAACACCCATACACATAAAAAAATAAAATTAATCTAAAAAAGAAAAAAGGGTTTAAAGTGCTGCCTCTGGGAAACTGAGAACAGATGTACAAGCCTAAGGGACTGATATTCTTATTGCACAATTCATAGAGCCATTTTACCTTGGACTCTAAAACTACATAGGTGCATGCCCTGAAAAATTAAAATAATAACAGTAATAATAAATATGAATCCATTGCCCAGAAAATTAAATATAAGACTTATGTGTTCCCTAATTGCCATAATTTTTAAATTTGGGCACAGACTGAACCTAGGGCCTCTCATCTGCTGGGCAAGCACTCTACCACTGACTACATCCATCCACAGCACCTACTTGTAATTGTTTATTGAGGATCCTGAATCCTCAACTGCACAAGACGGAGCCAAATTCCCATATACTTTTAATTTTTTCTAGTAGAGCAACTCTCAAATGGGGGCTCTCTTGCCCCCCACCAACATTCAACAAAGTCTACAGAATTGTGTGGGTAAGTGCTACTGGCATCCAACCAGTAGTGGCCACACCAGAAGGCCCCCACACAGGAAAGTTATTCAGTTCAATCATGTAGAAAACCTGCTTTCACAGCACAAACACATATTGTCAGTCTACTCAATTTGGATTCCAATTTAATAATAATAATAATAATAATGATAATAAGCCAATATTTCTGAGACAAGCTATTTTATAAAATACATCAAGGGCCAGCAAGATGACTCAGCAGGTAAAAGACCCTTTCACACAAGCTTAACAACCAGAATTCAATTCCTGTATCTGATGGTAAAAGGAGAAACAACTTCCAGAAGTTGTCCACTAACTTCATACACGCCAGATTGTGTATACATGTGTAAACACACACACACACACACACACACACACACACACACACACAGTGTCAAAATTCAAGATCTTTTTCACTTATACTCTCCAATGTATCTTTATACTCTAATTCTGCCTAAATTTCTCCTCCTAGCCACCTTTGTAGACTGAGGAAAGGCAGAGAAGACAAGGGTACCTCTGAACTGCGTCTGTATACTATTCCTTGAATATAACTCAGCAATGCAACCAGTGTCAGATGCTTAAGATGATAACTTTGATGTTACCACAGGTTTGAGAAACCTATTCTAACAGTACATTCCCTACCACTGCTGGTTATATCCCACCCTGCATTATTTATAAAGTACCTCCAAATGATTCATCACTTCTAGCCAGAATTATTAGTCATTCTCCTGATGTGCACGTGCAAAGGGCTATTCATGTAGGTGCTGTGGTCCCAGACTCAGGTCCTCGGCTTACATGGCAAACATCTTGAGTGAGCTACCTTCACAACCCCACTCTCTAGGTCTGCTCATGCTATCCAAGCCATACAGCAACCAAATTGCCTTCTCACTGGCTTCTCAGAAGACGCCAAAGCAACAAGCAACAAGCAGGTTATTTAAACTCCAAAGCACCTGAATTTTCATAATGGTTGGGTCTTACTACTATAGGCTACATTACTATCTAGCCCAGCTAAGATTACAGAGATCAAATACCATCTCATTATCTCTAGATAACCTAAAGCTTACTAGCCCTAAAGAGCTTTTAAAGCAGGACAGCTCTTGGCCTTAAGCAGAACTGTTGTCGCGATGAAGCACAAATTAATACTACAGTTTGAATTCTGATAGCTCAGCACTTCATACTCATTCAATACAGAGCATAGATGGTCAGAAAGAGAAGTACGTGGTTCAAAGGCAAACTAAGCCCCATGGAAGGAAACTCCAGAAGGCTGGAGAGACTCCAGAAAGTTAATAGTTTTCCATTATGAACTGTTTCCAACAAAATGAGCTATCTCTTAAAAAATGTTTTTAATCATATTTATGTGTCATGTTTGTGTGCAAATACAAGTGTGTGCGGGGCAACTGTAAGGACAAAGGACAACCTGAGGGACTCAGATCCTTCCTTACACCACGTGCGACTTGGGGACTGAGGTGGCAGGCTTGGTGGCAAGCACTTTCACCAGTGAGGAGCCGTTTGGTGAGACAGCATTACGGTACTAGAACCATATAACCAGAAGGGACGAGACAGACACTGCTGGTGACAGCAAGACGACGCAGGCACGTGGTTAAGAGACAAACCACTCCCGTGGTCCCCAGTCCTCGTTAGAGGAACTGGACCTACTGTGTAGAGCTACCCCAGAGACCAAAGCACAATTCCTAGTTTGGGACCAGGACATCTCTTTCTTTCTCTCTTCGAAGCATTCCTTTTCAATACTTCATTCAAAGATTACAGATGTTCATGTTTCCTACAACCCTGGTTTTCTAACAGCCTCTTAACTATCTACCAAAGGAAAAGCTATTTAATTATTCATAATTCAACATATGTAGTTCTAACTTCAGGTACAGGTAGCCTTCTAATGTTGAGAATACTAGTGTGAACTACATGTTTGGGTGTGTGTGTGTCTGTCTGTCTGTCTAGAGATTGCATGCAAGGCAAGCACTCCACCAACCAAGCTATACTCTCAGCCCTTTACATTTGATTTTGTTTCTAGATTACAGGACACACCTCCTTTTAGTCCCCATTATCTACCACAAATTCACAATTTTACCAAGAAAACTGCAGGTGATCAGTTATATGATTTGCTCAAGAAAACAAAATATAGAAGGCAACAGGGCCCGAAGAGATGACGTAGTTGGCAGTGTTTGCCACTCACGCACTGAAGACCAGAGTCTGAGTCCCAGAACCAGTGCAGGAAGCATACCCCTGTAATCCTAGCACTGGGACAGTAGAGAAAGAAGGTCTGAGGTTGTCAGTCTGGCTAGTCTAGCCGATCAGAGCTCCAGGTTCAGTGAGAGACCCTGTATCAAAATAAGGCAGAGCACCTGAGGACAGCCAGCATCAACCTTTGGCCCAGACATGCCTGCTCGCTCGCTCTCTCTCTCTCTCTCTCTCTCTCTCTCTCTCTCTCTCTCTCTCTCTCTCTCTCTCTCTCTCTCTCTCACACACACACACACACACACACACACACACACACACACACACACACACACGAGCTAACGCTGGACTTCTACATTCCTCTTTAAAGTCAAGATATGAAACAAAAATGCGTCCCTCCATTCTCACCGAAGGAAAAAACTCACATAATTATGAAGCAGTTATCTGTTCAAAATGGACCTCAGAAATAGTATTAATTAAAGCTGTTATAAAAATAGTAGTTGGTTAAAGAAATGTAAGAATATTTTCTAAAAAAAAAAAAAAATGGCCCAAACACACTTCTCCCAAATGTCCTTCTAGCAATCAACGTGTGAGGGCTGTTAAAGAAATTTCCAAACCTTGACTTTGCTACAATACCTTGATAGCCTCAATGGCATATTCCACTTGAAATAATCTTCCTTCAGGAGAAAAAGTATTCACACCCCTGCAATTAAAGAACAAAAAACAAAACAAAACAAAAACGGTATTAGAAATTGTCAGAAGTATACAGACAGTGGAACGAAGTTCCTTGACAACTACATCAGACTGGCTGGGGGATGTGCAAGTTGCCCATCACTCTGCCCACAGCAAGCCTTTCGGTCTTTTGGTGTTTTCAAGGCACTCAAATCTACTCAGAGAATACCTCTCCCCTACTCCCAAGACTAACCAAAATCTTAACCAAACTGTTCAAACGAAAGCAGGTGACCTGAATCAACCTGAATGAACTCTGAGCCAACCTACCAATCCTTTGATAAATTCATGCCCCAAAGCTATCAGGCCATTTCCAAGAAAATGTCATTTTTCCCCTTTCCTTTCTTCCCATTATGTGCATTTGATGGTGCTATTTTTGTAAGAGTCAGTTAAAAGTACATTTCTCTGCCTATGAGATATTGTATTAACAGACTAAGAACCATACAGTTACTAAAGCCTGTCTAGTTTCCTTACTAAACAGATACTCATGCCAATTACAGGCCAGACTAGTTTACTCTCTAGTATGCCCCTCTTGTTTACACCAGTGTTGGTGACCCCTGTGGAGAAGAGGCACTAACATACTGTTAGCTATAGAAGCTTCCCCCACACAATCACCATTTAAAAATTAATTAATTACATTTAATTAAAAAATGTTTGAATGAATGAATACAAATGATCAAATGATGGCAATCCTTAGTTTATGAATTCTAAACTTCTCAACAGTATGCATACAGCACTGTGTTCTCAAATTTTAACCAAAACTTTTACACTTTTTCTTCAAAAGAAATTTTGTGTGTGTGTGTGTGTGTGTGTGTGTGTGTGTGTGTGTGTGTGTGTTCAAATAAATTGCTCAAAGCTACTTGGCATGAAAGCAGCAGAACTGGAATCAGAGTTCACGACTTCTTACTTACAGAGACCAAGCTTTCAACTCCTCTACTACAGTGTTGCTGACAATTCTTCTCACTAAATGACAAGTGGAGAGAATCTCACTACCCAGTTCCTCATTTGATCCTCAATCAATATCACTAAACCCGATCAGAAGGAAGTCCAAGGTTCTGAAGAACAGTCTAAAAATCACGGACAGAAAACGGGGGTCAAAAGCTCTAGGACCGAATGTTCTGAATGATCTGACTCACTACTCCCTACTCTCTCCTTTCTCCTACCACACGCTGCCATACACTCCTGTCAACTCCTCCTCTAAGGTAACATCACTTCCATCTCCACGTCCTTGTTACCCTTTACCTAACTATTGTAATAGCCTCCTAACTGGTGACCTGTTCTTCTAATCCCATCGGTTAATCTTTATAAAAACAATTGTGATGAGGCAACTTTTTAAAGAAAACATTAAAGCCTGACACAGTGGCTCGTGAGTGAGTATAAGCCCAGAACTCAGAACACCCAGGCAGAAGGGATGCCACAAATTCAAGGCCAGCCTGGGCTGGCCAGTTAGTGCTCAGTCACCCAGGGCTATAAATGATACCTTGTCTTTAAAAAGTAACAACAAAGACCAAGAAGGGAGCTGGAGAGATGGCTAGGGGCTTCCAGGGGCTTCCAGAGGAAGAGTCTGATTTGATTCCCAGCACTGACACTGTGGCTAAAAACCATCTGTTACTCCAGTTCAGGAGATCCAACACCCTCTCCTGGCCTCAAAGAACACCAGGCATATACAAAGTACACGCACTCCCCCGCCCCAATTTTTTAATTCGTTTTTTAAAAAGATGAAAAAGAAAAAAAGTTAATAGCACACAGTTGCCTACAGAGACCCAAATCCTTAACATTCTATTAAAGCCATCAGTATCTGGCATCATCCCAGTTTTCTGTATCATCCACTAGCCCCATAATATGCATCATACATCTGTGATAACCAGACTGGACTTTTTTCAAATATGCATTATGCCTTTCCACTGGCCCTCCTTTGTCCATATTTTATTATCCGACAAAGTGGTTGGCTCTCCTGGTCTTGATTTATTAAGATTCTACTTTCTCCGGACCCATTTGAATTATCAGCTTCTTTGTGAAGTGCTCCCCAGCCCTAACAATGAATACAACCTCCCATCAGAACTTCTGACGCTCTTAGACTCCTCCGATGGCATCTTCTCTCTCATACTAGTTACTCTTCTAAACAGGGGAGTAAGGACCTTGACTTTGCTCACTGCCGTAAAACCAGCACCCTGAACAGTGAGTGCCTTGCACAGAGCAAAAGCTCGACATTTGCCGAAGACCTGTACCTATTCAGTCATGAGCAGACACAAAAGAAAAAAAAAAGTGCATAGAGCAACTAATACATAGAAATAAATGAGCAAAACTTAATAATAAAGCCTTTCGAACGAGGATCACAATTTTCTCAAAATTTTATCACCTAAGGATGATTCTCTGCAATACCATTTTACTTGTCAGCAGGAAGTAGTTTTAAAACTTCACATATATCTTCTATGAATCAGCAAAAGGATGAAAGAGGCCATCCCAGGTGCTACAATTCTGACAGGATCAATATATACTTACCAGCAATTTCTCAGACAGCCTGGAACAAAGAAAATGTCTGCTTTCCCTAACTTTTAAAGGAAGTTAATTTAGCTTGCAAAACTAATCAAAACAGAAACTGAAAGTTAAAATGTCTACAGCATTTATAGCAGTATGAGCTAGCATTTCCAAGACCTGAAAGTTTTTTTGTTTTTAATAATGATTGTTTTAATAAACACAATCACACAGCTTTGACTTTGCAAAACATCTGGCTTTCAACAGAACACTACAATAACGCTTTTAACTTGGGGGGGGGGGGGGTTTCCAATGGAATCAGCATATTACAACTCTTCTGACTGCAGGCAATGTACCCGGCACAGCTGAAACTGCCTTCACGCTTTTGAAAAGACAAAAATGTAGAGCACAGCATGTCTTCCTCCACAAACTCATTCAATAGTCTCTGGTGGCTTTTTATTCAAGGCACCTCATTTCACCTTTTTTTTTTTTTTTTAAGCAGTCATACTTAGCTTGAAAAGATGAACGCAGAGCTGGTGACCCCCCTAATCCTCCTCCAGGTTAAAGGTCGGAGTCCAGACCCCTCTCCACCGCCTGCCCCAAACACAAACCCCAGGGAGTCAGGACTAGCGGTGACTCAGCGGCAGGACAAGTGCGCCCGATCCGCTCCAGTCCAGCTTGGGGAGTCCCGCCCGGCGCCTCGGGAACCAGATTCCCCGGGTCCCGCCAGACTTGGGTTCCCGGAGCGCCCCATGACACTGCAGAACCAAGGCCGCGGCCCGGGCCCCGGGCCCGCCCACCGTAATCCAGACCCTGCAGCTTCCCGCCGTACGAACCTGTCGTACTCGGACCGAGTGAGGAACATGGCGAGAACCGGAGGAGGCAGCGGTGGATACGCGGGGTTTTCAAGGGCCACACGACTCCGGGTAGCACCCTAGTCAACCACACCGCCACAGCACCAGGGACCCTGCTCCCGTCTGCGCGTGCGCACGCGACCCTTTTAGCCCGCCTCTCGTGCCTCCTTTCGATTGGATGATGGAGATTCTCGCCGCGGTGATTGGGCTGACACGTTTCCTCGCCGGACCTGGCTTAACGCGGAGAGGGCGGGACCAAGGCGCGCTTCCGCTTTCCATCTCCGGTGGTTGCTAAGGGCGCTGGGACTCGAGGCAAGTGGTGAGAGTGAACCGCTCAGAGAAGTGGAGCCCGCTGCGGGATGGACCGCTGCAAGACTCGGCTTGATAGTTGGGTTGTCGGGATCGTGACGTAAGTCCTGCCAGCTCTCGCATCTGCAGCCGGGGACACGGGTCTCTTCCTCCTCGCGCTCGCAGACCCCGCTCTTCACGGTCTTCCCGGCTCTGTGACACCCGGAACCGGCTTTGCTGAGGACTTGGACTTGGGCAGAGATGTGTGCGCCTCAGTACAGAGTCTGCACCCGCGCTCCCGGCACTTCGGCCAGCCTGGCTTGTTGTTGAAAAAAGTTTAAAAAGTTGACAGATTCTAGTCTGCAAGAAAGTTTTTTTTCAAATTCTTGCACAGGTAAGGTTATTTTACCAGGCTCTCCCTGGATTCACACGCATACCACCACCACCCTAGCTGTCCAGGTTTCAGGTCCAAAGATCCAGAGCGCAGGACCCGAGCTTTAGATTAGTCACAGCTTTTTCCATGAAGAATGAGTAACTTCTTTTGGTGTATGTGCTTCTTGTTTCCTTTTTCTTAAGGGTAGAAAAGCAACTTAGGAACTTTTTAGAAACATTGTAAATGAATTATGTGTCAAAGAAAGACAGGCGGTTAAGAAGTCGTGGCTGTCTAGGAATGTAACTCGGTGACAGAGTACTTGCCTAGCATGCTTAAACCCCTGGTTTGAACCCCAGTCTTGAGGAGGAGGTGCGTTCTAGATGTGGGCTGGGGAAGGAGTGGTCAGAGCACAAAATTTCAGGTAAGATTAATTCCTAGTGGAGATATGTTGTACAGCGGGGTGGCAAGTTTATATCTTATACTTGTTTTGTGTTTTTGTTTTGTTTTGTTTTGTCTGCTTTGCTTTTTCGAGACAGAGTTTCTTTGTATAACAGCCCTGACTGCTCTGGAACTCACTCTGTAGACCAGGCTGGCCTCGAACTCGCAGAGATCTGCCTGCCTCTGCCTCCCAAGTGCTGGGATTAAAGGCACCTGCCACCACTGCCCGGCTTGAAATTTTCTAAGATAGATTTTAATCACTACCAAAAAAAGGTAGGAGGTAGTGAATGTTATGTTAATCGTGATATTATACATATATCAAATCATCATTCTGGTGGCTGGAGAGATAGCTTAGCAGTTAAGAGCACTGTGTGCCCTTCCCGAAGACCCAAGTTCGGGTCTCAGCATCTATGTCAGGCTGCTCATAACCCATGTTTTATTCCAGCTCTAGGAAATTCACTGCCTTTTTCTGGCCTCTGCTGGCACCTACACCTCTCTCTCTCTCTCTCTCTCTCTCTCTCTTTCTCTCTCTCTCTCTCTCTCACACACACACACACACACACACACACACACACACACACACACACATAAAAATCTTTTTTAGGCCGGGCGGTGGTGGCGCACGCCTGTAATCCCAGCACTCGGGAGGCAGAGGCAGGCGGATCTCTGTGAGTTCGAGGCCAGCCTGGGCTACCAAGTGAGTCCCAGGAAAGGCGCAAAGCTACACAGAGAAACCCTGTCTCAAAAAAAAAAAAAAAAAACTTTTTTAAAAACATCATTTTGGGCTGGGTGTGATGGTCCCTTTAATCCCAGCACTCAGGAGGCAGAGGCAGGAGGATCTCTGTGAGTTCAAGGCCAGCCTGGTTAAATTGTGAATTCCAGGCCAGCCAAGACTATGTTAGAGACACCCTGTCTCAAAAAAGAAAAAAAAAAAAATGTTTTTTAAACATCACTTTGTATATTGTAAATGTAAGCAACTGTGTTTGTCAGTTATACCTGAATAAAGAAGAAGGCATAGGGGGAGGAAAGAAGCTGTGTAATGGGCTCTTTTGCCTGAAAGGGAACTCTCTGGTTTTGTTTGTTTTTAGTACAAGTACTCACTTTTAGCCCACACTTGCCTAGAATTAGCCGTGTCTCTCAGGTTGAACTAGAACTCAAGGCAGTCTTCCGGGGATCACAGGTGTGCCATCCCAAATGCAGCTGCAGTTTATTGAGCATGTGCGGCTGGCCAAGTGCTTAAACCGCCCTGGCCATACTTAGAGTCCCTACTTGGCCCTGTATTAGGTTCCTAAGTCACCAAGGCATTTCAGCAGTAAGGGGTTGTAGAAATGTCTGTTTGGGGTTGTTAGTACCTGTCTTTCCACCATTTATTTACTGGCCACATCCCCCCCTTCTCCCCTGACCCCCGTGGGAATTTTAGTTTTGTATTTCTAGCCAATCAGGTATTTGTCATTAATAAAACTGAGGAGAAATTCTATAAAAAAGTCCTTGTAGAAAAGAGACTGCTAACCTTTTAGTTTTCTCATCGGTTATCTGACAAGATTTTCTTTCAACTTGTCAGTAGCTTTCTATCAGAAAAGTGCAGGCTCTAAATTCCCCATACCTGCTGTTTAGAAAAACTTTTAGTATAGAGAAACCGTGGGGATGAAAGACACTTATAGCCTCTCCTGATAGCCAATGCAGTGATGGCCGTCTGTCTCACAAAATGCACCTCTATAGAGCAACATGCTTGTGCATGTAGACCAGCAATACAGGGGTTCACCGGTAGCTGATTGTGGGGAAAAGAGGAAAGCTTATTTTCTCTCAACCTCAGAGTACAGTGAGAGATCTTGTCTCACAAAATCAAGTGGAGAGTAATAGAGGAAGGCACAGATGTGAGATGCGCTTAACTATCAGGCTACATGTGCTCACACACACACATAATCACATCAGTTTTTTTACTGTAGCATTTCACGGAATGTCTTGCCTATGAATATTCAATAAATAACTCTTTCACTGACAGTAAAGCCAGGTGTTCCTCCCAGGAAAATAATAGAGGAACCAGAAGGCAGACTGAAAGGCTCTTATTCTTCATAAGTAACAGAAAAAGTAATGCTCAGTCTGAATCCCAGGTCCTGAGGCCTGGATCATCAGATCTGAAACTTGTATGGGGTGGTGGTATGTGTGTGAATTCAAGGAATGCCTGGCAAAATAACCTTAACCATGCAGAAGTTTGGTTTATATTCTTACTTTCTTAGAGGCTAAAAACCTAACAACTTGGAGACCAGAAAAATGGGCCAGTGGTAAAAGGTACCAACCACCAATTCTGACAACCTGAGTTTGATCCCCAGGACCGACCTGGCTGAAGGAGAGAACCAACTCCTGCAAGTTGTCCTCTGATCTCCACACACACTGCCTGGTTCCTCTTTGTTGTCTGCTTGACACATCCTAGAGTCACCAGGGGAGAGGACCCTTCACTGAAGAACTGCCTAGATCAGACAGGCCTGTAGACATGTCTGCAGGACACTGTCCTGACTGCTAATTCATGTAGGCAGGCCCAACTTCCTTAGCTGTGTGGTCCTAGGCTGTGTGCGAGAGCTAGCTAAGCATGAGCTTGTGAGTGACAAGCCAGCCATTCCTCCATGGTTCTGCTTCTAGTTCCTAATTAAATTTTTGCCCCGACTTCTCTCAGTGATAGACTGTGACCTGGAAGTATAAGACAGACAGACAGACCCTTTTCTCCCCAAGTTGCTTTTGGTCAAAGTGTTTTAACACTACAACAGAGAGTGAACTAGAACACATTCCATGGTTTGTGTCCACACACAGGCAAAATAAATAAAATATAATTTAAGTTAAACAAATAAATAAAAGCTACCAACTTTTCTCAACAATAATCCAGGCAGGCTCAAGTGCCCAGCATTATGGTTTAGACCCGCTGAACTTTGCCCATCTCTGCCTCCAAAGAAGTCATTAGGAAGAAGTTGGATTCTTTTTTTTTTTTAAACTATAATTACCCAACTTGCAAGTCTACCTGACTATATGTAAACTAGAAATTTTTACTTCCTTTTGTTATTGTTTTGTTTTTGAGACAGGGTTTCTCTGTATAGCCCTGGCTGTCCCAGAATTGATTCTGTAGAACAGGGTACTGGAATTAAAGACGTGCACCACCACACCCTGAGAAATTTTTGCTTTCAAATAGCTTCTGGAAAGTGCATTACTATTCCAATAACTTTTGATAAAGACATACAGTAAAAGGGGAATGTTTCTGAAACTTAACCTCAGACTTTGCATGATTTTAACAAAAGCAGAGAATGGGCACCTGGGCACCTAATGGGAGGATAGAGAGACTGCCTTTTCAAAGTAATTTTAAAACTTGGTGTCTTTTTTTTTTTAAAGCTTGGTGTGGGTAGTCACCTGTAATCCCATCACTAGAAAAGCCAAGAAAGGAAGATCACTACAAGTTCAAGGCCAGTCTGCTATACATAGTGAGTTCTAGGCAAATCAGAACTGTATAATGAGACTCAGTATTAAAAAAAAAAATCAAACAAAAAATTATCTAAAATTAGTTGAAAATAACATATACATATGTACATAGCCTTTAAAAGAAATGAAACTGGGGCCAGAGAGATGGCTCCACATTAAGAGCACTGGCTGCTCTTCCTGAGGACCCGGGTTCAATTCCCAGCACCCACATGGCAGCTCACAACTGTAACTCCAGTTCCAGGGCATCTGACACTGTCATATCAATGCACATAAAATAAATTTAAATAAATTACTTTAAAAAAGTAAAACTCTGATATTTGCTACAACTTAGATGTTTATATTAAGGCTAGGGGTATAGCATGCATTAACCAGCTCCCTAATAATCACACAGAGACTTATTAATTATAAATACTTGGCTGATAGCTTAGGCTTGTTTCTAACTCTTATAACTTAAAGTAACCCATTTCTATGAATTTACTTTCTGCCTCATGGCTTTATTAATTGTATCCCATTTTCCGTGTCTGGCTGGCTTTTCCCTGAACCTGGCACCTCTGCCCTCCTTCATCCCAGAGAGCTCTCTCCCTGTCGGCAAGTCCCACCTAACCTCTTCCTGCCTAGCTGTTGGACGTTGAGCTCTTTATTAAACCAATGGAAGCAACACACCTTCACAGTGTATAAAAAGGTTATTCCACAACACGTAAGGCCCCAGAGTCGGACCCCTAACACTGTGCAAAAGAGCTGGGAAGAGGTAAGGAAAAAGAAGCGCTAAGCGTAGTAAGTGGGACCCAGAAGGCCAAATACGTGATTCTGCCTGTGTGAGGTACCTAGTGTAGTCAGAGTCACAGAAGGAGTAGTGGTTACCAAGGGTAGGCAGGCAGAAATGAAGAGTCATGATTGAATGGGGACAGTTTTTTTTTCTAGAAGAAAAGTTCTAGAGATAGACAGTGGTGATGGTAATCCAATAACATAAATGTACTTAGTGCCACGTTCGGACATGTTTAAAACTTGTTAGGTGGATAAATTTCATCTTATGTGCAGTTTAAAGTTAAAAAGGAAGGTGACTGAAATGTGAGTCTTTTGAGGATCAGTACTCCAAATACTACCCAATATATCAGAGTCTCTAGATAGATCCATTGAGAGAAAACAAGAGCTAATACACACTCCAATCACATGGAGATTAATGTGTGTCTTGGAGAAATAGAAGGCTTTTGTTGTGCTGGGTTTGAAGATGCTGGTATCAAACCCAAGGCCGTGTGTGTGTGTGTGTGTGTGTGTGTGTGTGTGTGTGTGTGTGTGTGTGTAATTTATTTATTTATTTTGAGACAGGGTTTTTTTCTGTGTGGCTTTGGAGCCTTTCCTGGAACCCACTCTGTAGCCCACGCTGGCCTCGAACTCACAGAGATCCACCTACTTCTGCCTCCTGAGTGCTGGGATTAAAGGTGTGTGCCACCACTGCCCAGTGACCCTGTGTATGTTAAGCATGTCCTCTACCAGCAAGCTACACACCTGACTTGAAGTGAAAAAGTACAGCATCTCATATTGCCACTTTTAATTTTTAAAGTATTTTCTAAATAAAACAGACAGAAGTACAGAAGTTTGTTAGTGTCCGGGCTAGTTTTTTGTCAACTTGACGCAAGGTAGGACTACCTTGGGAAGAGGAAACCTTCACTTTTATTTATGACAAATATTCCCTGATCTCTTCTGATCAAAAGTTCTTTGAGACAATTCCATCAGCCTTAGCCTTAGAATCAAATCATCTGACTCGCCCATTCTGAGAATGGCCCCGTAGATAGCGTAGGTTTTAAACTGGCCATTTAACCAGCCCGTGACCTGCCAACCCTGGCCACATTCATCTGGATGGATGTGTGGTCCTTGGCACTAAAGATGCGGTTGCTCACGGGCACGTACAGGTCGGCGAACTTGTTGGCACCGTTCTGCATGTCGAGGCGGTGGCTGCTCACTAGGCCAGTGAAATCGCAGAAAGGGGGCATTTTCTTTATTAATGATTGATACAGAAGGGCCCAGTCCACTATGAGCAGTGCTATCCCTGGTCAAGTGGTCCTGGGGTATATAAAAAAGCAACCGAGCAAGCCAATAAGCAGAACTTCACCATGATTCCTACCTCAGTTCCTGCCTCCGGGTTCCTGCTTTGAGTTCCCACCCTGTGTTCCCTTCATAAAATAAACCCTTTTCTTCCCAAGTTGCTTTTGGTAATGGTGTTTTATAACACAGCACTTGAAACCTAACTAGGACAGTTAAAGGTCATTTAGACATAAAGTTCTACGTTCATCCACAGAAGAGAGCTCTTAAACATTTTGGTACTTTTTTTTTATTATTGGTTTTTTTTGTTTTGTTTTGTTTTGTTTTGTTTTGTTTTTCCCAGATAGGGTTTCTCTGTGTGGTTTTGGTTCCTGTCCTGGAACTCACTTTGTAGACCAGGCTGGCCTCAAACTCACAGAGATCCGCCTGGCTCTGCCTCCCGAGTGCTGGGATTACAGGCATGGGCCATCACCGCCCGGCATATTTTGGTACTTTTTTTTGGACATTTTTGCAAAGAAAGGAAAGGGGCTCCTTAACTGAATGTCCTCGTAATTCTTTATAGATACAGCTCAAGATCTAAACTGTGCTACAATAAAGCACGATACTTTCCCAAGTATAGATTAGAAGATTGTTATCCCACTGGAAGTAAATAATTTTTCTGAAGTTGATTGCTCAATAAATATTAGAGACATAGAGTTATTTGTTAGTAACATAGGAGTACTTGATGTCAGACATTCCTGGGCAAAATGCAGGAAATACGTGGGGAATTTTTAAAGTGATTTCAAATCAATTGAAGTCTCTTTGCTCTTCTTAAATATTATGTTCTGCAAATCCATCTGTCTACATTTATCTCTAGCAGCTACAATTTGTTATTTACATAAAAAGACATTTTAGATTTGGCTGCCTCCCTATATGAGATTTTTTTTAACCTCAATCATTTTGTAGGAATATTTAAAAATAACCATTCTTAATGCAAAGATATTGGGAGTTTCATCTAGCTTTGATTCTTGCAAGTATCTCCAGAAATAGTAGTTGACAGTCCTGGCTGATGACTGAGCATAGCAGGAGAACTCTTATAAACTTGGGGCTCCATGCTTTTGAGGCTGTTGCTTGAAGACAAATAACCAATGTATATGCTGCCCAGTGCTTTGCTCTATCTCTCATAGAGTCAGACTTGGATCATAGGCTGCAGGCTCTTGCATTTTCTGTTCTCTTCCCTTTTATCTTATACTGATATTTCTCTCTCTCTCTCTCTCTCTCTCTCTCTCTCTCTCTCATATATATATATATGTGTGTGTGTGTGTGTGTGTGTGTGTGTGTGTGTGTGTGTGTCTTAGAACTTGTGAACTGAACTGAGCTCTCAAAATTTAACCCTAGCCCTCAATACCTCAGAATGTGACTGTATTTGGATATAGGTAGGGTTTTTAAAATGGCTTTCAAAGGAGCCAGTTAGGGTGGCCCCTATACACTCTGACTGACATCCTTATAAAAAGAGGAAATTTGGACACACAAAGAGTTATCGGGAATAGATGCTCACAGAGGAATGGCTGTGTCTGCATACACCAAGAAGATGGCCATCTGCACACAACAAAGAGAAGCCTCAGAAGAAACACATCAGTACCTTGACCTTGGACATCTAGCCTCCACAACTATGAGAAACAAATTTCTTTTGTCCAAGTCACCCACCCTGTACTATTTTGTTTAGGCAGCTTTTGGAAATTAGCACACATGTCAGATTCCAACTTGATATTCGCTCGTAGGTGCACTCAGACCAACACAAGTTGTAGAAGAGACGTGAGAAGACACAAGTTAAAAGTTCAATGACTGTTTCACTCCTGCTAGTGAAAGAGGATGGCATGCTAAGGAAGATGAGCAGTTCCTAGCACAAGGTGGTAGCCCACCGGCTAAAGGCTCTGTCATTGTTGACCTGGGAAAGGCTAGTAGACGGAAAGCCCTTGTAAGTATAACTTCAGGAATTTGAAATACATTGGAAGATGAAACCTATAAGGAGAGTGGGGGTGTCTGGTTACTGCTAACCAGACTCCAAAGAGGGATAGTGGAAAAGTCAGAGTCTTCTTTGGTGGATGACCAAGTTTGAAAGACTGAGGATCTCTTTAGTAGTTTACTGAGAAATTTGTCCTTGTAATTAAAGAACTGACACAGTTGAGCCCCAGATAGACTTGATAGTCACAGAGCTGCAGAGTTAGACCCCTATTTGAAAAAGCCAAGAAACACTGAAACAATGGGAGGACGTCTAGGTGGGCATCCTTAAGGACGCTTGCTCTGCAGGTCTCGAGTACTTTCAAAGATGGCAGAGATGGTCTGCCTCTCTAAAACATCTGTAGGAAGAGTGACTACAGAATCACTCTCCCACAAGAACCACAGGAGTTGTCCTTACCTCCTCTCCTGGCTGCCAGATTTTGCTCCAAGCAAAACTCAGCTGGGACCTGATAAAGGAGATTTTATATCACAGAGCTAAATGGGTTAACTAATGTGCACAAAACAAGGGAATGTTCCAGAATTTAATTTTGAGGTTGCTTGCTCAGAGGCTGGCATATAAAACTAGACAAGACTCATTGACTTGGAGGCACTTCTTCAGACATAGGATTCAACACCCTAACAAGGACAGGAGAATGAAAGTCACTGCTGGAGTTGTCATAGAAGCCTCGAGAAATGATGGCCAATGCTGAGCAAAGGAGAAATGTTTTTGAGTTGCCCCAATACCTCACAGAGGAATAAATAGAAATGTGGGACAGGAATCGGTACTTTGTATGAGATCAGATCATGGTTTCACAGAAGAGTCCAAAAGAAACACCAGTTACGAAGGCCACTAAAAATGCCCTGGTAATAGGGGCAACAGTGTCGCTAAGGTCTCGGTTGTACTGGGCTGACAACTGGAGAATCCCTGACAGAGCTGGGACTCATTCGTAGTTATAGGAATGATATCACTCCGATGTCCATTAATGGAGGCCAGATGGTGCTGTTTAGTCACCAGATTCTATGAGGTCCAATTACCATAAAGACCTACAAGCTGTGGCAAGAGAAACAGTAGAAATGTCCGAGTGATCCTGGTCTTTGTTAGAGACCATCACCACACTTTGGCCATATTGTCCAGTAGAGCTTTATATTGAAACTATCAGAGGTGTGGAAAGATGCACTTTGGGGCTTGTGGTGCCTACTTTTGTGTCAATCTGACTGGGCTGTTGAGTTCCCAGATACTTTGATTAAAGACTATTCTGTGAGCGTGTTTCTGAATAAGATTAACATTTGAATTGGTAGACTCAGTAAAGCACTTTGCCTTCCCTCTGTCTTGAGCCTCAGCCCATCAGTGGAAAACTTGAATAGAACAAAAAGATTAATAAGAGGGACCACCTGCCTGGCTGCTTAAGGTGAGACATTGATTTTTTTTGGCCTTTAGGCATGAACAGAAAAATCAGCTTGTTGTGGGGTAATCTTTTTGTATACTGTAAAGATGTGTCTCTTTCTGATTGGTTTAATAAAGAGCTGAATGGCCAATAGCTAGGCAAGAGAGAATAGGCAGGACTTCCTGGCAGAGGGAAACTCAGAGTTAGAATCTAAGTACAGCAGAGATTCCAACAAGATGCAGAGCAAGTCAGACATGTACAGAGGAGAGGTAACCCAGCTACATGGGGAGAATGTAGATTAATAGAAGCAGGTTAATTTGAGTTAAAAGAGCTAGTTGGGGAAAAGCCCAAGCTAAAGGCCAAACTTTCATAATTAATATTAAATCTCTGTGTCATTATTTGGGGGCTGGTGATCCAAAGATAATCCAACAAGAAAGCTAGTTACATCAGTTCTTCTTAGTTCTCAGGATTTCCAGCCTTCAGACTCAGACGAGTCCTTGTCCCCCCAGGTCTTGTGCATTCAGACTGGAATCAATTATACATTGCTTCTCCTGGGTCTCCATCTTGTTGACTAGAGATCTTAGGATTTGTCAGCTTCCATAGTCACATGAGGCAATTATTTTCTTAATCCCTGTCCCTCTCCCTTTCCCTCTTAAGGGACTAGGAGTCAGTCAGATCTTTGGTAGGTACAAAGACAGAGGGAAGAGACTCTAAGAAGAGTAATGTATGCTTCACTCAACATTTAAGATGGCTGACTTCTGGGTTAACCTCTTTCTCAGGCATTTGTTACAGTAATGAAGATTTAGTAAGATTGGAGCCCACCTCTGGGCCCTAGTATGGCACTATTACTTGGGGAGATCGTTTGGCCATATTAGTGACAGGTTGACTATATTGGGTTGCTTTTTATTCTGGAGGGGACAGTAGTCCCTTTTCACAGTGGTAATCACCTATTCGGGGTATTGTTTTTCTTTTTCTACCCACAAATCTTCAGGTAGAACTGTTACCATAACTCCCACGGTCAGGAAGCTTATGGTAGACGCAATCCACAAGCACAGAACACTGTGAAGCAGATTTTTACTTTAGCATGGAAGAGCTGAGGTGCAGCCTGGTGGTGGCACACACCTTTAATACCAGCACTCAGGAGGCAAGGCCAGGCGGATCTCTGTGACTCTGAGTTTGAGGCCAGCCTGGTCTACGGAGTGAGATCCAGGACAGGCACCAAAGCTACAAAGAGAAACCCTGTCTCAAAACAACAACAACAAAAACCCCAAAAAAAGAGCTGAGATGCAAGACTAGGCCCATGGAATCCGCTGGTCATACTATACCATGCAAGAGTTTTGCCTCAGAGAGAGCTAGAGAGCTAGGGTGATTTTATTAGGGTGAAAGTGAAGGGCTGTTCAAAGTCAACTCTGAAAGAATCAGGATGTGTAATACATATTATGACCCAAGTGAGAAAAGGAGGCATGCCCACTACCCAAGGACTGGATACTGGAACAGCCCCAATTACCTTTCCTACCAGTGACCTACTATTTCCAGTATCCCAAATCCGGGCTTGGCAGAGCTAGTCCTCAATGGGACTACATTCTAATTAAGAAGCACAGCAAGTATCTAGTGATCTACAAGCAGTGATTGCTGCAGGGACACCCAGACTCAAGTCCAGAGACCAGTTAGTAAAAAGAGGTGTCACTATCATGACAGAGATAACTGGCTCTAACTCGTAGGAGGACAGAGACCTGGTAAGCCCAGGTGATACATTTAGATGTCTCCTGTTATTCTTATGGCCTATTGTAACTGAGTGAGCACATGGAACAAATATGACCAGAGAAGACCTGAATTGTCATGAGTTGAGATTTGGATCATATCACCTCATAGTTCACCAAGACCGGCCAAGGTGATACTAAGGGTGAGGGGAATTTAGAGAGGGTCATAGAGGAGAGGAAAACAGTATCAGCTGTGTCATCTGAGATCAAATGTTGTAGTTAATACCACTAACTTTGCTCTAGAAGTTTCCCTTTAGGAAGAGAAACCTATGGGAACATGGAAAAGCGTCTCAAAACCTACGTGATGGAGTAGATCTGTGGGTAGTGACTGTCTGTGATGCATATGAAAATAGTCCTTTCAGATTGTCTGTTGCAGGTCACAGGTAATTGATTGACCCAGATGCTGACTTTCAGGAACCACCATTGTGTTGGCAATTGAGACCATACTTCCTATTGAGCCGTTCCTAGCTGATGACTTAACATGGCAGAGTACCAATGCAGACTCATTCCTGCAAGACTCGGGGCCCAACTAGTGTTCTGATTTGGTTAGGAACTACACATAAGATTTAGATTTCAGAGGGATAGTTGAAGAATAATAGAAATTTCTCAACTTTAATGTATTATTTTATTATTTCTTTGAGAGTTTCCTAAAATGTATTTTGATCGTATTCACCCCTGCTCCTCCTCCAACCCCTCCCAAGTCCACCACCACTCCCTTTCCCCACTCTCCCAACCTCATGTCTTCTTTTTTCTTTCCTTTTTTTTTAAATAACCCCCAATTTGTGGTACTTATATACTCACAGGTGGGAGGGCGTCTTTTGGAGCACAATCAACCTACCAGAGGCCACACCCTTAGAGAAAACTGACTCTCCTGACCCCAGAAGCATCAACTGTCAGTAGCTCCCCAGCTAAGACTGAGGACTCATGGGCCCGTCCTCCCTCCTAGGAACAGCATATTTAATGCAGATAAAATAAAAGAAGTAGGGTCAGCTAGATGACTCTGTGGATAAATGCACTTGCCAAGCAAGCCTGACAACCAGAGTTTGATCCTCAGAACCTACAGTGGAAAAGAAAACCAACTCTGAAAAGTCGTTCTCTGACCTCCACACATGCTCTGTAGCATGTGCCCACACATAAACACATGCAGCAGTAATAATGAATGAAAATTTTAAAATAAAATCAGAGACCAATGAAACAAAAATACATAAGTATTATATTTATTTATTTATTAAATATGTGAGAGAAAAATCAACAAAATAAAACTTAATCATCTTCTAAGATAATAAGGAATAAAATAAACTGTCAAGACTAGCTAAGAAAAAATGAGAAAATTACTAATATTAGCAATAAACAAAGGGACATCACTATGGGTCCTATAGACATTAAAATATAAGAGAATACTACATATAACTCTGTGCCAGTTTGACAGTTCACATGAAATGGGAAATGTTAGATTACAAAACAAAACTTATCAGGACTGACACCAGAACAAACAGAACATTTTATATTCTAAAGGAATTGAATTCATAATTTAAACCATCCTACAAAGAAAACTCCAGATGGCTTCACTGATGAATTCTTTCCAACATATACACTGCTTTTAGAAAGGCATAAAAGACATATTCACACTTTGTAACGTTTCTGTTTTATTCTATCTGTGGCTTCACATCTCCTGTCCCCTCGCATCACTTGCTGAGCACACCTATGTTCAGGGTGTAATGTTAATATTTTGGATACAATGGTGAATAAAAGGGGTTTATGGGGGGTGAGGTTGGAGGAGGAACTTAGATGCTGTTTGAAGAAGCAGATACATAAAGTAAATGCAATGAAGTAAGTGCTAATAAAGATATGTATAAAGTACTATGACAGATGGAGATGAAATCCAGGGAGGGGAAGGCTTTTCAGGATGGAGAGAGACAGAATGGACGACAACGTGTCTTGTGGTTTGGTCATTCAAAATCTGGAAAATAGATGTTTAAGTTTGATTTTTTTTTTTGTTTTTTTTTTTTAAAAGCCTCAATCTTTGCCCCTTATTCCCTAACCCTTAAAAAAAAACTAAACAAACAAAAAAACTTGCCCTTGGTTCCCATGTTTTATACATTCTCTCTAAATGACTTAATTCATTCTCACACTTGTCCCTGTCATATGCAAGTTAATCATCCCAACGCCTGTGTCTCCAACCTCCACATCTCTATAGAGCTCTTGACTTAAAGATCCAGTCTAAGAACTCATCTACTGGACGACTTTGCTGTCACACCCGCTCCTGAAATCACCATATTTCTTCCCTTTTGACGCAGTTTTCCCTCGATGGCCTGTGTCCTCCAGTTTGTACACTATTTCTCTGCTTCCCTCCATGCGGTGAGATGCCTCACTTTTTTCTCTCTGCCGTATCTACTCTAGTCCATTGAAGTTTTGCCCCGTTACTCTTCCGAGGTTGTTCTCATCCACATCACAAATCGTCTGCATGCCGTCTAACTCAGTCCTCACTCACTTGACACTTTCTTTTCTTTCTGGAAAGACATCTTGACTTCCACTGTCCATTGACATTCTTCCCACCTCACCAGAACTCCTTCCCAAACTCTTCATTAGATCCCCGTTTCTCTTAACTTTTAAGAATTTGCGACTGGGGCTGGAGAGATGGCTCAGTGGTTAAAAGCACTGGCTGCCCTTCAGAGGACCTGAGTTCAATTCCCAGCACCCACATGGCAGCTCACAACTGCCTGTAACTCCAGTTCCAGGGAATCTGACACTCTCAAAAAGAAATACATGCAGGCAAAACACCAATGCACATAAGATAAAGTTAAATAAATTATTTTTTTTTTAAAGAGTTTGCAACAGGTAGTGGTGGCACACGCCTTTAATCCCAACACTCGGGAGGCAGACAGAGACAGGCGGATCTCTGTGAGTCCGAGGCCAACCTGGTCTGCAGAGTGAGTTTCAGGACAGCCAGGGCTACACAGAGAAATGCTGACATAAAAGAAAAGGGGGAGAGGTGCATATTCTAGTCCTCCACTCTTGAACTAATACCTGTTTTTTTTTTTTGTTTTTTTTTTTTTGTTTTTTTTTTGGTTTTTCGAGACAGGGTTTCCCTGTGTAGCTTTGCACCTTTCCTGGAACTCGCTTTGGAGACCAGGCTGGCCTCGAACTCACAGAGATCCGCCTGGCTCTGCCTCCCGAGTGCTGGGATTAAAGGCGTGCGCCACCACCGCCCGGCCGCTAATACCTGTTTCTAAAGATTGATTTTTTTTGTGTTTATGTGTGTGGGGATTTTGCCTATAATGTATGTATGTGCACCACACACATGCTTGGACCTGTGGAGATCAGAAGAGAATATCAGATCTCTTGGAACTAGAGTTATCGATGACTGTGAGCCACCAGTTGGATTCTGGGAACTGAAATTGGGTTCTCTGCAAAAGCACCCAATGCTTTTAACCACTGACCCATCCATCTCTCCAGCCCCAATACTTAATTTTTATACTCATTTCTTAGAAAAACTATCATTTATAGGTGATTGAGGGATGGTTCAGTAGTTAAGAGCACACACTGCTTTTGCAGAGGACCTGAGTCTGGTTCCAGCACCCATGTCTAGAGACTTATAATGTCCTGGAACTCCAGCTTCAGGGGATACAATGTCCTCTCTTGTCTCCTGGGTCACCTGCACCCATATGCACATAGCCACACACAGATACATACACATATACATCAAGACACTGCCTCAAAAATAAATAAAAATCAGATAGATGTGGTGGCACATAGCTTTAATCCCAGTACTGAGGGGGCAGAGGCAGGTGGATTTCTGTGAGTATGAGGCCAGCCTGACTACATAATGATGTTCAGGTTACCCAAGACTGCACAGAGACCCTGCCTAAAAGGGAGTCATTTGTGTCATTGTTTCCAAAAGTCTGTGTCTCTAGCCTCGGCCTGTTCTTTGAAACGCCACTCATCTCCACTGGCCGCCGTACATGGATGTCCTGATCATGCCAACTAAAGACCTCCAAGAACACTTGTTGCTGATGCAGAGAAAAGGCACCCAGCACCCACACCAGGTGGCTCATAGCTTCCTGTAACTCTAGCTCCAGGGGATCCAATGCCCTTTTCTCTCCCAGGAAGCAGAGATAGATGAATGCCGGTGCTCATCTGGTACCTTAGCTGCTTGCCTGCAGGTGCACACATATGTGCACCCACAAAAATATATAAATAAAGAATATATTCTCAAACCCTGAGCTTCGGTTTCCTCTGCTCAACCCTTATTCTCTTGCTCGTCCCTATTTCAGTAACGGTGATGGTCACTATTCATTGTCAAGTTGACTGGACAGGAGAGAGCCTCTGGGTATGTCTGTGAGGGTGTTCCCACAGCTGTTTAAGGAGGAGGTAAGACTCATGGACTGCTGTCCTTGACTGGAGAAAAAAGGAGGAAGCCAGCTGAGTACCAGTGTTCATCTGCCTTTGCTTCCTGACTGCGGACACAATGTGACCAGCCACCTCACGCTACTGTCACCAAGCCACAGCCACTCTTGCCACGATATCTTTCCTTCAGTGACGGACAGTAGCCTCAAACTGCAAACTGAAATAATAATTCCTCTCTTAGGTTGCTTTCTCTGGGCATTCTGTCAGAGCAATGAGAAATCTAATACGGTAATGGTTTTTCCATTCATCTTGTTACTCAGACCAGGAATTTGGGGGAACTACCAATCTTTTATTTTCCTAATATCTTCATTGACTCCTTTAGTGCATTTTACCAGCCCCGCCTTCTACTTCAAATCTGATTAATGACTTCACACTAATTGGCCATGAGTCTCTCCTGAGCCATCATCATCTTCCAGTCAGATTCCTTATTTTTAAAAAAAGATGTATGTGTGCACTTGCGTGTGAAGGTGGGTGCACTGACGTGTGTAGGCACATGTAAAGCCAGATTGTCGTCTCTAACTTCTCTCCACATTTTTCTGAGACATCATCTCTCACTGAACCTGAAGCTTGCCACTTTTGGACTGGCTGGCCAGACGGCCCTCAGGTTGTCCTGTTTCCTGCCAGGCCTCACGTCTGGGGTTGCAGTCGTGAACCACCGCACATGTCTTGTACGTGGGTTCTAGGATCCTAAAGTCTCTGCGCCATTACAGCAGGCTCTTTACCCACTGAGCCCTCGCCCAGCTCCTGTGCCCCTTCTTTCCAATTGGCATCCGGCTTCTACTCTTCATCCGGTATAGTCTACAGTACATAAGGAGGTGTTATTCCTCTGGTCAAAATTTTCTAGTGATTTGCATCACACTTTGTCTCGGCTTCCTCTTGCTGTGATAAAACATCATGACCAAAAGCAACTTGGCAGGGAAAGGGTTTATTTTAGCTTATAGTTGTAGACTATCACAGAGGGGAGTCAAGGCAAGAACTAATGCAGAAACAGTGCAGGAATTCTGCTTCCTGGCTTGTTCTCCAGGGTTTGCTCGGCCTGCCTTCTTAGACCACCCAGGACTACCTGCATGGGCATATCACTGTACGTGGTGGTCTGGGCTCTCCTACATCAATCATTATGATTTCTTCAGTTGACGTTCACTCTTCTCAAATCATCCAAGACTATATCAATTTTTTTTTTAAAAAAAGCAAACAAACAAAACTAGCCAGCACACTCTTCAAAGTTCTTTCCATGACTTCAAGGCCCTCATGGCCCAGCCTCTTGCTATGTTATGACTTTCCTCCTCTTCTCCCCTGTCTTTCCTCTGGGCTTCAGTTACCATAGCGTCATTGTTTCCGAGCCCCATGACAGACAGGCTCATTACTGCCCATGGATCTCTGTACTGACTCTTCACTCTGACGGAAGGCCTTTTCTCCTAATATCCACATGACTCACTTCCTCACCTCATTCGGGCCTCTGCTGAAACGTCACCTTCTCTTGGGGAACCGTCGATCTAAAGTAACTATTCCATTTGCTGTGCTTTCACTTTGCTGTATATGTTTTGTTTTGTTCTTGAGACAAGGTGTTGTTATGTAGCCCAGACTGGCCTAGAACTTGCCAAGTAGCCCAGTCTGTCTTTGAACTCATGATCCTCCTGCCTTGCATCCCAGCATGTTCTGCTCTATTTACCCAAGTGTATAACAATGTAGGCATTATCTCATATATGCAGTCGCCTATTGAATGTATGATGTGACTTCTAGAATTGAGCTGCACAGTAACCAAGTTCTGCTTAGTTCACCTCTCAAAAGTTTCTTGACCTATCTTCTCTCCATCCGCATAATCTCCACCTCAATTCAGTTGTGATCACTTGCTTGGACTACTTTGGTATTCCTCCTCCCCACCCCCCACTACTACAATGTGATAGCCTTCTGGCTGATGTCTGTTTATCTCTGCTCTCTACAGAAAACCATTTGGTGAAGGACCCTGTCTTGGCATATTAGACAAAATAAGCCTCTTTCCACAGCATGCAAACCATCTCCAACCACATCTCCCACCTCTTCTTCCCTCTATTCCCCCAGGAGCATCATTTGTGTTTCTTTCTTCTATCCTGGACCACGATACTGCTTCTACTTTTGTGCCCTTTCCTGGCTCACAGAGAGCTAAATATTTCCTCCTTTGGTGATGCTTCTCTTGCATTTTTCATATTGTACATATTTTTTTTTCAGAGGAGAGGTTACAAATATATGAACTCCTGAAGAGGAGAAGGCTGTGCCTTACTCATGGAACAGCTCTTGTCACATAGTAAGTGGAGGTAGAAATATGGTCCAGCGTGTCCAAAGAATAAGGAGTTATACATATGGATACTATGAGGCACAGATGCACAAAAGCTTGACGTGCTGGGGCAATGGAGAAACCCAGTGTGTCTGCAGCTTGGTAAACACGGGAAAGGAGCAGGAGATGACCAGACAGACTTGGTTGAAATCACAGGAGTCTGGCTGGAAGACTTTAAGCAAGATAATACCAAGATCAAAATTCCTTTGAAATGTCATTAGCAGATAACAAGTCCTGAGCAGGGATGGGGCCGTGGCTATGAAGTTACAAGAACTGGCTTTTCTTCCAGATGATGTGGGTTGGGTTTCCAGCACATACTATGACTCACAACCATCTGTAACTCTGGTCCCAGGGAACCCGATGCCATCTTCTGGCCTGCATGGTCACCAGGCATGCAGGATGCACAGATGCACAGACATACATGTGGGCAAAACACCCACAGACCCACACGCAATTTCTTTAATAGCATGGGTTTGGTATGGTGGTGTACATCTGTAATCCCCATACTCGGTAAATAAAAGCAAGAGGATCAGGTGTTCAAGGTCATCTTCGGCTTCCTATCCTACTGAGCCACTAGACTGTCTCAAACAAACAAAACAAACAGATGGCGGTGATGAGCTGGGTTTGGTGAATCGTGTCTGGAAATCTTAGCAGGTGGGAGGCTGACAGAACTGCTGTGAGTTTGAGGCATGTTTTACAAGGCAAGTTCTAGGCCAGCCAAGCAAGGCCCTGTCTCAAAACACACTGTACACAGGGCCAGCAAGGTGGCTCAGCTGATAAGGGCACTTGCCAAGAAGCCTGACCACCTGATTTGGGTGCCTGGAATCCACACGGTGGAAGGAGAGAACCAACTCCACCAAGTTGTTCTCTGACCTCCACACACACATCATACCACACATCCCACAAATGTAAAATAAATACGTAATGAATTGGATCGAAAGGACATAAGCATGAATGGAGAGCCCAGAAGGGCATTTCATCGGCAGGCCCAGTAAGAGGTAAAGGTGGGCTAGGCTTAGTTGGGGATGGTAAGAACCACACGGATTCAAGCTCATCTTACAGGTGAAAGGATAAGACAGAGTAAAGGAGGGTGAGGGAGATGCATTTGCACAACTGAGCGACCAGCGGACTCACTTTCTGAAATGGATTTGTCAGAGCGAGGCTCAACAGGGTAACAACTAAGAGTTGAGACTTCAGATGCTCGAACATGGGACACATAAAGAAGTATATCAAAAAGACATTGAACACAGGAGTGCAGATTGCAGAAGAGATGTCTGTCCTGGGAAAAATAACTGTCTATAAAACCCTAAAAGTTGACATGAGAGCCCAGGGTCTTGAAAAAGAGGAGTTATGTCTGATGTGGAGAGTTGGTTTGGAGATAACAAGAACATGAAGCTGAAAAACCATCCGACTTTGAAATGCCCCAGGATAAGGACAGAAGATGAAGAGAAAAAAAAAAAAAAAAAGGCTAGACACGAGGTGCTTGAAGGTTGTCAGGGAGTGTGGGAAAGAAGCCAGTAGTTTAGAAGATAATTACACTGGGACGAGAGATGAGCTGGATAAATGACAGAAAACTAAAAAGGCGGAGGCTTCTACAGAGACAGAGGGGCAGTGAGGAGCAGCCCCTGGCCCTCCCTCAGCTGTATTCTTGGTTTCAGAAAATGCGGCTTCAAAGAGTTGTCTTTGGGTTTTGCAGATTAAATAGACAAAAAAATTCTACCCCTGCTTTTTCAAATAAAGTCAGTCTCATGTAAGTTTAAACAAGGCAGGAAATCTGGCAGAGTGAGGCCAAAATGGAGAAAGTGTGGTATGGGTAAGAGAAAAATAAGTAAAAGTGAGCTGGTCATGTGGTGCACACTTTAATCCCAGCACTCGGGAGGCAGAGGCAGGTGATCTCTGAGTTTGAGGCCAACCTGGTCTACAGAGTGAGTTCCAGGACAGCCAAGACAGAAACCCTGTCAGGAAAAACTGAAAAAATACTTATATAAGTATTTGGTTGAGTGATTAGTGTCTAAACAACTAGAGGTTAGATCAATAGAGGGAGGGAATAGAGCTAGAGAATGAGTCCAGTTAGCTGGCTAACGAGTTAATTGATCATTCCTACGTGAGAATCCGTGTAAAAACCCCTGAGCATGGAGGCTTAAAGGAGTTTCCTGGTAGGAAGTGCACCTGGAAAGTGGTACATTCCAGCACCACAGGGAGGGAGTGTGAACACCACACTCGACCCTCCCGGGGCTCACTGTATCTATCACATGCCTTCCTCAGTTCTGTGCGTCATTTTTGCAGCATACTGGACCTGACTCCCTCCTGGGAACCTGCAGGTTCAGTAAACTAGTTCTCTTTCACACTCGGTTTTCTAGGGTTTAAGAGACTGCTCTCACCCACAAGGCCCCAGGATAGAGACAAGCTCTTGCTCATTGTAATTGATTCTGAAGTGATCCTACGGCTCAAAGTGGCCTACTGGCGGCCCTACCCAGAATTCCGGTTAAAGCGTTCATGAGCATGCTAGGGTCAGAGGTAAGCAGGAGTAGATGGTTTGGCTGACCTATACAAGGTCCTAGGTTTGGTCCCTAGCATGTCAGGTAGGTGGAGTGTATTCCAGGGGGACAGCAGGGCTTTGGATACAGCTCAGTGATCGATTACTAGTCCTGGGTTCATCCCTCAACCCTGGGGCAGGGAGCAGCATGTAAAGATGTAAACCCAGAGTAATGTGGGGCACCGTGGGGAGGGTATCCTGGAAGATGAGGCCAGCCCAGAGAAAAGGCAAGCAGAAAGAGAAAGATAAAAATAGAGAGACGGAGAAAGAGAAGCAGGCAGAGAGCCACACAGAAAGACGGAGAACTGGGAGCTGATGGTGTGAGCCGAGCCCTTCGAGACAGCCTGGTCTACAGAATCACTAAAACTCTTGGACTCTTTAGTTAGAGGAGGCAATCCACTGCTTTCTTTGCTGAAGCGCATGTAAGTTAAGAGTCTGTATTGATAGAATTTGATGAATTCACTTGGTTTTCTGGTTCAAGCAGATTTGAAGCAGCACTAGAGGAAAGGTTTTGTGTGGAGGAATGTGAATCATCAGTAAGTTCACTGATTTTTAAAATGTTTCAAACCCTGAACAATTAACCAAATAAAATGCAGTAATTTACTATTTGGAGCTAACACCAAAAGTAGGCAGAAAAAAAATCTCTCTCTCTCTCTCTCTCTCTCTCTCTCTCTCTCTCTCTCTCTCTCTCTCTCTGTCTCTCTGTCTCTCTCTTTCTCTCTCTGTCTCTGTCTCTCTCTCTTTGTCTCTCTCTCTGTCTCTCCCTCAGTTTTTTTAGACAGAGTTTCTCTGTGTAGGCCTTGTTTTCCTGGAACTCATTCTGTAGACCTGACTGTTCTTGAACTCAGAGATCAGCCTGGCTCTGCCTCCCCAGTGCTGGGATTAAAGGCAAAATCTCTCTTGCAAAACAAGAAAGAAAAGAAAAAGAGAAGTTTGCTTTCTTGGTCATGACTCCTTACAGGGCAGGACAATGTTTCTGTTAGTGTAATTTTTCTTCATTATTGCTTTTGTGTGCATATGATGAGGCAGTCAGAGGACAGCCTTGTGGAGTCCGTTCTCTCCTTCCACGTTTATGTGGGTTCCAGGGATTGAACTCAGGTCATCAGGCTTACTCGGCAAGCGCTTTTCCAGCCTCCAGGATAATGTTCCTAACCCTAATAACATCTCCTATTTTTGTAACTGACCTCAGCATTCCCTCACACTTAACGCCGTCTTCGGTGTCCTCCCTCACCAAGAAGCTGGAATGCCATTAGTGATGCTTCTGTTTTAATTCCCCATAAAACTAAAGCAACGAGCTTTATTCGGGTATATTTTACATGTCCAGCATTTATGCTCTTTAAATTAAAAACTAAATATTACATAACACATTTGGAAGCAAGCATTGTGAGCCTGGCATGGCAGTATATGCCTATAACCCCCCTGCACTTGAGAGTGAAACAGGAAGGAGGGTTGGGAATGCAAGACGACGCTCCATCCATGAGACCCTGTCCCCCACCCCCTCAAAATCCAAAACATTAACAAAAACAAACTTTAAAAACACAGTGCAAAACGTCCTCTGGCCACTGCTGGCCCTGCTGCTCTCTGAATGGTCCCTGTCTCCCGAGCTGGCTCCCTTCCTGAAGTCCCCACCAGGTCCGTCTCTGGCATGGCTGTTTGGAAGAGCTTCCCGACCTGACTTCCAAGTCCAGCTCCCTGTGGGGTTTCAGGAGTACTGTCTCTGGCTGAAATGATCTCTCCCGAGTGTAGGACAGAGGGTCACAACTACTGTCTGACTCTTCCCCATCCCCTGTGGGTAGATTTCTTACTTCAGAGCCTCCTTGAGCCGGGACCTTGCTGGCCTTTTGGCCAGGAGAGTGTCGAGGAGGAGGGTGAATTTGGGAAGAGGTGGGGTCTGGTGGCAATGGGAGAGTGAGGGGCTTAGAGTAAGGTTCTTGTGGAAAAGGGGGGAGAGAGGAGAGAGAGTGAGTAAAGGAAGCTGCTGGCTGACGTGTCAAATGATGGTATCACACCACAAAATACCCAAACCTCAGTGCTTAAAAATAGCACAGTGTATCAGAGGGCCGGCATGTAGAAATGCTGACGCGGAAACATGACTGCACCCCTGACCTGCAGGCAGAGTGGCCTCTGAACCTTGCTAATTTCACTCAGAGACACATCTTCCCACCAAGAGATTCCGCTTTCTGAAATATGCTTGGTCTCAGCCTCGGCAGGCCCTGGCTCTGAGCTGGGAAGGAAAGCCATTTGCTTAGCTCTCGTTTTGCGCCCTGCGGCCAGATTAACATTGCAGACTCGCTCAGAGCTGCTGTTACACGCTGGGTTCAGGCACCAAGCTGTCCACGTGTGGTGGTCTTTAACCGCCACAATAGCCATCCGTAGTGGATACTATCATCAGCCCCATTCTGTAGATTAGAAAAATGCTTAGAAAAAAACACCTTGAAAAGGAAACACAGCTACTGAGCAGCAGAACTGTCCAGTGACTAGACTCGAGTCAGAACACTTCGTCCTAGAACCAGCTTTAGTGCCCAGTCTTATGTTAATTCACAGTTTCTGCTCAAAGCTTACGCATAATGGAAGGCGGAGGGTCACGAATTTGAGGCCCATCTGGGCTACATGGTAGTAAGATTCTGTCTCAAAACAAACAAACCAACCCAAGGCATGAGTAGTCAGTAAAATCCAGACATTTCTCATTCAGGGCCTTTACCTTCAAGTGCCATTCAAACATTATTTCCTACCTCTTGACTTTCGTACATCTGATTTCCAGGGTAAATGGAAGTATTTGCTTATCATAGGTATACCCATATCTCATACTTTACGCCCTTGTTTACATAAGAATGCTTTCTCTGTCTCATTTCAGAAAACAATGGAATATTTAAATCATTGCTTCATACAATTATCGTCCTGATTTTCATTACAATAAGGGGCCGAGGAGACAGCTCGGTAGGTAAAGGCACTTGCTCAAGCCTGGAGAGTTGCACCCATGCGCTCTCACACCTCCTCGCCTCCCTACATGCACAAATAATACAAAACTCTTAAAGGTGTTCACTGTGTTAAGTGCCACTGATTTTCATTCTCATATAGATATTGTTCTTAAACTATTTTTTGTTCTGAAATACGTATAAGGTTCAGGGTCTTTGGAATGTATTATTTTATTTTGTTTACAAATTATTCATAAGTCCAAATCTTACAGAAGTAGAATTCCAAATAATAAAAGATGTTTTGTCCAAAGTAAGTCTTCTTTTCCTTATTATGAGACAGTCTCACTATGTGTGTGGTCCAGACTGACCTCAAGTCATGATTTTCTTGCCTTCACCTCCTAAGCACTGAAATTACAGGTGTCACAGTGGTCAACCCAAGAGGCCTGGATGGTCCCTAGGTTTCCTAAATTAAAAAGAGAGAAACTGATAGGCAGAAATTTGACAATGGAGTCTCTCTCTCTCTCTCTCTCTCTCTCTCTCTCTCTCTCTCTCTCTCTCTCTCTCTCTGTAATTATATGTGCCTCTACTCCTAACAGGCAGGCATGAACTATCTGCTAGAATATCTATTGTGAGGGCAATTCAATGGGTTTAAATGAAAAGAAAACAAGCTTGGTGACATGTACCTGTTCTATGAGCTGCTAGGGAGGCTGAGGTAGGAAGATCACTTCAGCCTAGAAGTTTAGCAGCATAGACAGACTCTGTCTCAATAAGCAAACAAAACCACTGAGAGAATGATATTTCCTTGAATGTGTTTGGCCATGGTGTGTGTAATAGTTACTTTACATGATGGAATAGTTACTTATATGTTGCTGTAACAAATCTGAAAATCTTTGTTTCTTCATACATAGCATTAGGAGAATGCAAATGGCAAACTAAAGACTGGGAGAAATATTGCATAAATTGTATGTATGTACATATACATATGAGATACAGCTATACCTGTCTAAACATATCTCAAGGACTTATATCCAGAGTATATAAAAAAAATTCATAATAAGGAACCACAGCCTGAATATTTAGAAAGGTAAAAATCTTGAGCAAAAGAATTCACCAAAGAAGATATTCAAGTGGAAAAAATAAATTAATTAAAGGGTACTTAACGGCCGGGCGGTGGTGGCGCACGCCTTTAATCCCAGCACTCGGGAGGCAGAGCCAGGCGGATCTCTGTGAGTTCGAGGCCAGCCTGGGCTACCAAGTGAGCTCCAGGAAAGGCGCAAAGCTACGCAGAGAAACCCTGTCTCGAAAAACCAAAAAAAAAAAAAAAAAAAAAAGGATACTTAACATTATTAGCTACTAGGGAAATGCAAATTAAACTAGACAACCACATGAGTTTTATGGTTAGAAAATGGTTAAAAACTAAGGTAATGAATCCTACCAGGTTCTGGAGCAGATGAAGCAATGAGAGTACCTACCCAGCAGTGTGAATGGATGCAGTCCCCATGGGGAGGGTTTGGTTGTTTAACACAAAGTTAAGCTTACACTACATATGACCTAGAAATCCCATTTCTGAGTATTTGCCTTAGAGATAGAGATTTGCACTCACACAAAAATACATGAACGTCTACAGAGGTTCTACAAATAAGAAAAAAGGACGTGGAAGCAACCCAAATGCACTCTCCGCAGGTGAACGCATCAACAAGCCATGATGCACCATACTAAATATCGTGAAATACTATTCAGCAACAAAAAGGATAACCACAGCGCTGATGTATTTGATCATGTGAATGAGTAATGAAAACACTATGCCGAATGAAAGAAACCAGATACAAAAGGGTCAAACTATATAGTTCTACTTGAAATTTATTTCAATAGTTCATTTCAATAAGACTAGTACTTTATCATTTCAAATGTATTTTTAATGAATATATTTCACAAAGATGCTAAAAACCCATGCAATGCTGCCTGCATTGGCTGCAAGTCTGGGCCACACTCCTCTGCACCTGGACCTTTCATCTTGTCTTTAATGTTTACTGTGACCCCTGATTTGTCTTCAAAATGAACACCCCGTCTTTTCTATATGACTTTCATTGTCAAGTTACCATGGCTGGATCGACCTTATGCTTAGCCCTGGTTTGCCTTTTCTTTCTTTTCTTCTTCTTCTTCTGGTGTCTGTCCTGGATCTTGCTCTGTAGACCAGGCTGGCCTCGAACTCACAGAGATCCACGTGCCTCTGCCTCCCAAGTGCTGGGATTAAAGGCGTGTGCCACCACCGCCCTGGTTTCTTTTTCTTAACTGTGGCCATTACCATGTCACTCACCGGCAACAGGAAGTCTGTCCAGCCGTCCCTTGATTCCCTTCACAGAGATGATAGGCACATTTTTGGCTCCTGTCTTGTCCGCACAGGTATTGAAGTTCCTACGGAGAGACCCAGGGAAATCCATAATTTTGCTTCAGAGTACCCACCACGCCCTCACTTCAACATCTGGAGCACCCAGAAAGAGTTAGAAGGGCACCAATTTCATTTTTTTGTGGATAGAAATCAGGATGAGGACTGTCTGGAGATTGACTGCAAACTCTTTGAAATGAATGGTATATATCATGATTATGATGGTGGTCATGGGTGCATACATTTGTTGAAGGTTGAAGTTGAAAATGTTCACATCTTATTATCTAGCCAGATTAATTTTAAGTGTATTACCATGTTTATCAAACTGCTGCTAGAGACCCACTATGAATGAGCCATTAAAGGACAATAAATCATTATCTTGAAGGTAATGAGGCCCAGGCTTCTTACTCAAAGGCTTGATTAATTTTGTATAGAATTTTGTGGACTAGGCAGATGGTTCAGTGGGTAAAGGCACCTGCCACTGAGCCTGGTGACCCAAACCCACACAGTAGAAGCAGAGAACTAACTCCCGGCAGATTGTCCTCTGACTGCCATACATGTGATATGGCACAAACACACCCACACATGAGTGAATGTAAAAACCTTTTTAAAAAAAAATTTTACAACAGTACCATTTTGAAATAAAAATTGCAACAACTTTAGGATCCATTAAACCTAAATCTGCCAGTAGGTAGCCAGAATTTATTTCTTTTTTAAATTAAAATTATTTCATTTATTTTACACGGAATTAATGAAATGGAATAGAAAACATGGGTTTCACAAAATCTTTGTTCCAGTTTACTCTTAAAATTGTATTTATAAGATGGGCTTTTAATTCCAGCACTTAGGAGGCAAAGCCAGACAGATCTCTGTGAGTTCACGGTCAGCCTGATCTACAAAGTGAATTTCAGGACAGCCAGGGCAGTTACACAGAGAAATACTGTCTCTAAAATAAGATAAAATAAAATAAAATTGTAGCTGGGTAGTGGTGGCTCATGCCTTTAATCCTAGCACTCGGGAGGCAGAGGCAGGTGGATCTCCATGAGTTTGAGGCCAGCCTGGTCTACAGAGCGAGTTACAGGAAAGGAGCAAAGCTACACAAAGAAACCCTGTCTTGAAAAAAAGAAAAAGAAAAAGAAAAAGAAAAGCAATTGTATTTATTCCTGGTCTGTGTGTCTGCTGTGGGGGTCTGTTGTCTCCTTGGGCTGTGGGGTCCAGGGGTTAAACTTAGGTCATCATGCTTGCCTGGAAAGAGCTTTTACCCCCTGGAGCCGTTCTTGTCAGCCCTGTTTCAGTTTATACAATGGGTCAGGCTGTAAACATCTATTTACAACCAAGGTACACATTTGCACGGACACACACACACACATTGAAAACTCAGTGCTATGTAAGAAACCTATGCAAGAAAATACACATAACAGCAGTGTCTTCTTTAAGTTAACAGCAATGTGTTTGAAGAGTGGACTTCTGGAAATAACCCAAACACTCATGAATGTGAAAGCAGGAAAATATCCTGCACTATGTTTGTGGTGGAACTCTCTACAGCTAAAATGAAATATAAAAACAAAGCTAAAGCTACATGTATCAGGTCAGATGATTGTCACAAGTGAAAAAAAAAACCCAAAAACCCATGATATTAATAGCAAAGTTTCAAACGATTTGAAAAAATTAGGGTGTAGCACCTATACACTGTTCCTAGATATAGTATAATGGGGGGGGGAGGTGAGGCTGATAAACACAGGATAGAACAGCAATGGACTTGAGTCAAATAAGGCTGGTCAGCGGGCATGATAATACATTTTATTTCATATCTGTGTGGTTGGGCATTTACACCTCAGTCTTCATAGTGGTTTAATAAAAATAAATGAAACAGAAATGACTGTAGAATGGGAACCTAAGATAGCAGAATAGTTTTTAAAGATGCGCTTATCCTTACTTTATGTATGAGTGTTTGCCTGTGTGTATGTACAAGCACTCCCAGAGGCCAGTTAGGGCAATGGATAGCCTAGAACTAGAATTGCAGACGGTTGTGAGTTCTGGGAACCAAGTCCTGGTCCTCTGAGAAAGCAATGTTCCTCACTGCTGAACCACCGCATCTCTCCCGTCCCCATGATTTATTAAGGTCCTATCTGTGAACTCAGCAATTCCTTGTATCCACAGCAGAAGTTTCCTTCAGGCCCAGCCTGAGCTGCTCGTCCCACCCACTCACGCCTGGGTTTGGGAAGGCTCTTATTCAACGGCTGAATTATATAAACAACAACAGAATGTTTGATTTAAAAGCATTGGCTTTGAAATGCTGAAATACTAGAAGTCGGGAGTGGAGGCATATCATCAAAGAATGACTTTGATGGATAAAAGCTAAGAGCAAAAGAGGGAGCTGCTTCCCTCCTAGCTCCGCCCATTGATTCGCTCTGAGTCTTTGGTTACATGGTGTCTGTCACCTTTTTCTATTTAGATTTCTACTTCTTGTAAACGTAATGTGTAATACTCACGACTGCTCGCTTTCAGCTCCCACAGAACGCTTTTCAAAAATGAGACCCATTCAAAGTCAATCAAAATGCAACTTTGCCTTAGTTTTCAATACAAACTCCAGTCTCTGCGCCCACAGATCCTTAGAGATTCATTCTCATTTAAATAGTGTTGGCTATTAAAAGGAGATCGAGTTCTTCCTTTTTAAAATTTGGTAACTTTGAAACTCATTAACATCTAAATGCCGTTTGTTGTTTAAAAAAAAAAAGTAAAACTATGTCTACTGCGAAGTGAAAGTCTATAGTCCATTTTTTTTTCCCGTCTGTTCTGGCTGGTGGAGCACCATTACAGCAGCACTAACGATGCCTTGGGAAGATCTTGTGTGCTCTAGTTATTACGGTATGGAAAAGGAGAAGAACCCTCCGACAGAACTCGGGAAAACCGGGAAAGCTGCACTAGGAGTCCGCGCATCCCGGGTGGGTTCCTGACCTTGGCCCTGGTGTTGGAGTGGCTGCGCTATTTCCGTGGGGACCCTCCCTGGAGGCTTCTAACAAAGCCCGGGAGCCTTCTGGCAGCCCGACGGCAAGCAGGCTCCACAGGTCCCTTTAAGGCGCCCTACGCGCGGAAAAAAGGGGAGCGCAGGGGGCGGGAGCAGGGTTCGCGACCGCACGCCACGTGACTCGGCTGCGGACTCAGCCCGAGAGTTTGACAGAAGTTTGAATCGGACTCGGGGGCTTTCTGCAGCCGGCGGGGCAGTGCGGCGGACACAGCCTCCGAGAGCGCGAGCAGCAGCGCCCCCCACGACCTAGCCCGCCAGCCAGCCTGGAGCCCGGCCTGCCCACGGCCGCGAGCCCGCCGTCCCCAGCGCCCCCGCGCGCCACGCAGCCTCCCAGCCAGGGAGCCGAAGCCCCACACTGCTCCGCACTGCACCAGCATGTCCTCGACGGAGAGCCCCGGCCGCACGTCGGACAAGGCTCCGCGCCCGCAGGTACGCCCCGAGCGCCCGGCTCGTGGACTCTCACCAGCCCCTGTCCACCTAGATATCCTGCCTGAGTCCAATTCCGCCTTCCCTGCACCCCAGTGTGAGTAGAGGGGGACCCCCGCCCCCCTCCCCCGCCTCATTGACCGTCTGCTGGCTCTGTCTCGGCAGGTGGACCGATTGCTCGTGGGGCTGCGCTGGCGGCGCCTGGAGGAGCCACTGGGCTTCATCAAAGTTCTCCAGTGGGTGAGTCGGCCCCAGCCCCGGGCTATTTCGGGAGTCTGGATCGTGACGCCGACCCGGAGCAATGTGGCCCCGGAGGAGGCTGGGGAGATGCAGCGGGCCCAGCTACTGCGGAAGGGTGGAAGGGTGGCGACAGGTGGGCGGGGGAGGGGAGAACCAGGGTTGCTTCTCCAGCAGTCAGTGGAAGGAGGGAGAGGAGCCAGGCCTGCGGAGTCCTGGATTCGGACCTTCTATGTGCAGGGCGCCTTTGCCCAGGCCGCTCACATTTCACTCGGGCGAGAGGACCCGGGTGTAACCTTTCCAGAACTCTGATCCTGCACATACCACTCTTCAGTGGCGGGCGGGGTGAGGAGGACAAGGGGGGGTAAGGTCCGCTTTGCAGTCAGAGCAAAGCCACGGAGGGCACCAGAGAGAAGGAAGAGGGTTACAGAAACCATTCTGCCCAGAACCCTCTAGGACCTAGATGATCCTGGAGGTGGACTCAGGGGACAGACTCCCAGCTGAGGTCACTGGAGTAATTTGGGTACCTGTAACTGAGTAAAGAAGTGGATGAATGAATGAACAGTTTCCCATCCTACGATTAAATAAAACAATTAAGACAGAAGAAGATCGCAGCATGACTAAAATGTGGCAGCTAGAATAACAAAACACGGATCTGTGAAGGTGGGGTGGTAGGCTGCAGGCCTAGTTCTGCCTTTCTCAGCTCTGTGACCTTGGACAAGCCACTTCTCTGGACATCCGTTTCCAACATTAGTCGAACTTGGATCAAATCTGTCAGCATGCTAGACTACAGCTCGCCATTAAATTTACCCTGTGACCTTGAAACATTCGCCTGTCCAGGTCCTCAGTTTCCCCTGCTTTGGTCTAGTAGAAATATTGTCTTGTTCCACTGGTACTTTAAAACATTGGCAAGCTCTCTATTCTTAGACCCAGTGCCCAAGATTGTCATAAATTAGAAACGTGGACAGGTGCAGTCAGTTTTTCAAATCATAAAGACTTGGGGGACATTATGTGCATTCTTGTAGAAAGGATTTTGTTAGACAATCCATGTACCAAATGTTATATGAAGTTATTCCTCCAACACCACCACCACCTTAGTGTTTCTAGACAAGGTTTCTCTGTATAGCCTTGGCTGTACTGGAACTCCCTCTGTAGACACACACACAGGTTCACCTGCCTCTGCCTCCCTAGTGCTGGGTTTAAAAGCATTCACGACCACTGCCTGGCTTATATGAAGTTATTAATGTGCCCTCAGCTAGGGAAACACTTACCATTGAAACTGGGAGGAGTGAGTTCTAAAGAGATTTGAATTCATCAGAGATAGGGATTAGCATGATGTCACCAAATCCTAAATAAGTGTGGTTTGGATGGGAATCATCAAATTTGGAATTCAGGGACAAGAGTGCATTTGGGATTGTCTCTGGGTATCTGAGACCTGACTGGCTGTAGACCAGCCCGGGAGTCCTAAGTGTAAATAAACTCTGGGACTTTCCACTTTTTCTGCTGCCTCAAGAGTGGGACCAATGTTGACTGAACTCTTTCACCTCTTGCCCTTTCTTGTTTTGACTTGAGAACTAGAGGGGACTGAATAGGAAAAGTAAGGCTTCAAAGGAGCTGGCATTCAGAAATAAGGAGGCACTGTGATCAACCCAGAGAATTGGGACGGGACATAAGTGCTATCTACACTGGCCAAGTGGATCTAATAGAAAGTTGAGACGGACTGTCAAGGGATGGAAGAAACAATGAGGAAAGACCATGCATTTGTTTTCCTCAGGAAGATGCTGAAAAGCTTCCTTCTTTAATCTTGCCGTCTTTCTCACAACATTCCTACACACAGCGATTCCTAGCACAATGGTCCAACCTTCTTCCAACCCTAAGTCTTAGGTTCTCAACCTTCCTGATGTTGCAACCCCTTGATACCGTTCCGCATGTCGTGGTGACCCCCGCAAACATAAAATTATTTTGTAACTGTAATTTTGCTATAAATATCTAATATGCAGGATATCTGATATGCGACCTCCAAGGAGGTCATGACCCACAGGTTGAGTACTGCTGCCCTAAGAATTAAGACCTCTCTGACTTTATGATCCTCAACTTTATAAAGGGAATTGTACAAAACAGAGACCTTCTTCCTCTCATGCTGGTGAATCAGGTCTCTGGGGATAACTTGGAGCTGGCCTTCATTCACAAGGTAGCATCATAAGGAGCCGTGATTTGCTCTCAGTGCTCTACCTGGTAGCCTTAAGCTTGGGGTGTGAGTTTGGCTTGTTTGAGTCTTTGCAGACGAACAGAAAAGTACGTAGGAACCAGTGTGAGAAATACTTCTTACTGGGGAAGAAACAGAAAGCATGGATTTTTTAGTTATTATAATGGTAATTAAAAACTTTTTATTATTACCCAAAGGCAAAAGTTTTACTGGAATCCTTATGAGAAGAAAGTGATGTGATTCTTTTTTGAGTCAGGACTTTGAGTGTCTTTAAGACTTGAAAATTAAGCTGGTCGTACTGACACACACCTTTAGTCCAAGCAGTTAGGAGGCAGAGACAGGCAGATCTACCAAACCAGACCAAACTAAATAAACAAAAAGACTCAGAAACTAATCTCACCTCAGTTCCAATTCAAGAATCTTATCAGGTCTATATCAAGCCAGCCAGGCAATTCTATCCATCAGTCTATCCATCCACCCATCCATCTATCTATCTTTTTTTTTTTTGAGACAGTATTTTTCTACATATCCCTAGCTGTCCTGGAACTCACAGGACTAGGCTGTCCTCCAACTCATAGAGATCTGTCTGCCTCTGCCTCCCAAGTGGAGTCAAATAACTCTGAAGTAGGTTTTTGTTGTTGTTTTTAACTTTCATATTATCATTAGTGTGTGTGTGTGTGTGTGTGTGTGTGTGTGTGTGTGTGTGAGAGAGAGAGAGAGAGAGAGAGAGAGAGAGAGAGAGAGAGAGAGAGAGAGAGGAAATGGTGCAAGTGCCTGGCATTCATGTCAAAAGAGTTTGCTTTCCCTTTTCATTTTTACATAGATTTGGGGGATGGAACTCCAGATCACCAGGGTTACATGGCAAGTGCCTTTGAGCCATCTCCCTGGCCCCAAAAACTAGCTTTAAAAGTAAAGAAGGGAAAGAGTGGGGAAAAGACTAGGATTGGATGGACTTTGACTTAAATTCAGTCTCTTTTGTTTTCCATCCCTCAAAGCTTGGGTAAGTGATGAAATCTTTATGGGCCTCATGTTTTTCATGGGAGGCTAAACCATATCATCTAGGTTTACTGGGAGGACCATGGGAGGTAATGTCTACAATGCATGGAACATTCTTGAAGATCATGGTGAGCAGGTTCCATAAATGTATGCCCCCTCCCTCCTGTCTTTCCTAATTCTCTCCCTCACGCAGACTGTCCCATTAGAGTCATCCTTTGGTGAGATTACTCGAACACCATTGCCAACCCTTCAGTTTGAATGCAAGGTACAGGAGAACCCAGGTGACTCAGTCATATGGGACTCCATTTCCTTACAAAGAACAGATCATATTAACTTTACCCAAATATCCACTCCTGATGAGGGCTGATGATTTGGGGGTGGAGGGGATGGGCTTTGATATCTATAATACAAAGAAGCTATTTCATTGGTGGAATTTGTTTTTATTTGTTTGGTGCACTTTTTTTTTCTATTGGAAATTTTGAATGGACACTGTCAGAATCCATAGCACCAAGAGATGGTTGTGAATCAGGACTGGGGGGCGGGGGCCGGGGAGACCCATGTTCTTGTGCCTTGTAGTCCCTGGGGGTTAGTGTTCTCTGGGTTGATACTCCATTACAACCATTAAGCCAGTCAGCAGCAGAGTGGAGCCCTAACCTTAAACTGAGAAGTTTATTCTATCTTTTCAAAGAGATGCAAAGGCGGGGGGTGGGGGGGTGCGGATAGGGGGAGGTAGAGGTGAAGTTCAACCCTCACCATTTGCAGCAGCATCGGAGCTCCAGAAATTCCCCTGCTCTCGAGTACTCCATCTTTGTTGTTTGTGATCAGTGTGTTATCTCACAGCCTTGTGTGTGTGTGTGTGTGTGTGTGTGTGTGTGTGTGTGTGTGAAGATCAGTTTCCAGTTCTTCTTCTCTTGTTCCTGGGGCTTAGTTCCCTACATCGTTATGGCAGGAAGCAATCTGGTACAGAAAAGTAGAGGGGTTGAAGCTGTGAATGGGCTGGACTGGTATCTCTGCTCCTGCAGTCCTGAGCAGAGTGCCTGCCTTCCTCCTTGTAACATGCACTGCACAGAAGAGACCTCCTCTTCAGCTGTAGGAACTCTGCGGTACAGAGTCTTACTCATCTCCATATCTCTAGCATCAGGGCACAAGGTAGATGCCTACTTTCAGATGAATGAATGAACTAGGAGGAGCTCGGAACAGGAACCGGGAGCTGTGGATGTGAAACCCAGCTCTCACACTAGCTAAATATGATTTGAGAACATCACTGAATCAGAGGAAGGAGTGCTTCTGTGTCCAGAAGTGAAAGGAGACCACTGGTCTAATAATGTCTGAGGTCTCTTGTCCCCACTGCTCCGAGAACCTATCAGATTTTTCTGTTATCTACTAACTCTGCTCTCTGGCACCACAGATTGTGGTGTTCTGTGTTTGGAGATAGGGGTTTATAGTAGAGTGCTTGTCTAGCACACTTAAGGCCCTTTGTTTAACACTGGGCACCACAAAATGAATAAATAAACATACACTCTGATAAGTAAAAGAAAAAAACTACTATAGATAATGTTTAGATATTCCTAGCTTTCAGAGAATCAAAATAGAAAAGAGTAAACAATTAACAGCAATGTGGTTATGAGTATATTTTGCTTTTTGAAGAATCAGAGCAGGGCTCATAATTTTCAGACCTGAACCTCATCATTTAGCCTGAGAATTTTCATTGATGATGGGAAAGTTCTGTAGTCCATGCTGATCAGCAGAGTGGTGGTTTGCCGAATGTGACAACTGAGCACTTGCTATGTGGCTGGTATGACTGAGCAACTGGATCTTAGCTTTTGTTCCATTTTATTTGAAGTAATTTTAATAGCCACAGTTGGCTGGACACTACCTGTTGAATAGTATAGCTCTAAGGCATGAGCTCCATGAGGACAGCACCCCTGTCTGTGTCTGTGTCTGTGTCTGTGTCTGTCTGTGTCTGTCTGTCTATCTGTGTGTGTGTGTGTGTGCATGTGCGTGCGTGCGTGTGTGTGCGTGTGTGTGTGTGTGTGTGTGTGTGTGTGTGTGCTAAAGTGACTGGCACAGGTACATATTTGAGAAATGCCATCTTTTGGCAGCTGGTCACCAGTGCCCAGGGAAGAAAAGTTTCCATACTTGGTATTCACTGCCCCAAGCCAGGAATCTGGACATGTTTCCCTATACTTGCTGACTAACAGATAATAATAATAATAATAATAAATACACCCAACCATGCTGCCCTTCCTCGGATGTGACACCCTGATTGTGTCCTGTTCTAGGCACTAGAAACCAAGAGGAATAAGGACTTCTATGAGGAGTCCGAGAGTCACAGAGTGAATGAAGATAAGAAAATCCCTCAGAGGAAGAGCCAGAGAAGGTCCATTGTTTTGCTCGAGAGGCCAGCTTTGAGTATGTTAAGGGTGATGATACAAAGATGTCTAGTGACTTCTCTCTGTCCCTGGCTCTGTCAGGAAGATGAGCTAACAGTGCCCTACTGCAGCTTCCAGGGCTTAGCTCAGATATGGAAGCTCTGTAGGCAGGCAGGCAGGCTGCACTGCTTTCCTGGGTATCGCTGCCTGTATAGACAACTCCCACTCCTCTGGAACAACTCCACTGAAAACAGGGCCACCCATGACCTTTAGAGAGCAGTCAATGGCTCCAGCACTGAGCTCGGCCAGGCCAGGCCATGCAAAGCATGGCGGTAGCACTGGATACCACCCAGGAGCAGAGCACAGCTGTTGGTAAACCCGGCCAAGAGCATGCTCTGCTGATAGCATTAACTTCAGGTGGTGGAAGGATTCCAGAGCTGGAAGCAGCCTTTAAATAAACCCCAAGTCCTTCCTTTTAGAAATGTAGAAACTGGGACTCAGAGAGCCAAGCCACCCAGCGAATGAGTTACAAGGCCAAACTGGGTTTCCTGACTCCTCATCTAGATCTCTTTTTCACTTCGACCAGCATTAGAAAAATAACGCACAACTCTATTCTTGATTAGATGTAGGTCCGGAGTATAGATTTCTGTCTTCTTCTTGTTTAATGTCCAAAACACTGACTGGGTGACAGAGAAGCAGATAGAAGCAAACAACTAACAGAATATATTAATCATTTAATAAGAATATTAGTGTCATGCCAAAGGTGGGTGCACAGGAAATGGGCTGAACAGACAATATGGGAGAACAAGAGACTGCAGTTTCTTACTTTCTGTTTAATCAGCGTGTGTTCCTCCAGAAAGAAACGGGAGGATCATAGGACGGGGACACTTCATATTACTCAAGACAGAAGGTGCAGTCAGCCGTGACGAAAGGTGGAAAGGGAAACGGTGTGAGTGTCTGAGACACCCCCGCTTCTTGCCACTGGGAAGTGGCAGCACCAGCAGGTTACAAAGAGGAACAGCAGTGGGAAATAGTAGAGGCTGATAAGGAAAGTGGACGATACTTTCCTCTGGGCTTGAGCCAGGCTCTGTCAACATTCACCAGCGGGCGCCGCGGCCGGAAGGGTATATGCTTTCGGGGAAGGAAAGTCAGGCCGACAGTACCATGAAGCGGCTCGGTAGAAGCCTCCCTCCACCATACCTCCAGTGAGGGAAGAAACTACTGGAAGTTAGAAATAAAGTAAGGACAAGAGTCCATGACTGCTGGTCGAGAGAGAATGAAAATGAAATTAAATGAAAAACATTCCAGGCATGCCTGATCTGGCTTGATCTATGTCCGATCGCTTGTTTGCAGGGGGGGGAAAGTCTAGCTTTGAAACAGACATTTCCAAAGCCAGAATTACAGAGGTTTTGTGTTAGTCGTTATCTTAAAGAAGCTATGTGTAGTCCCCAGCGCCGTGCCCAATAGAGAGGTCTGGACACCGTTTCCTCTCACTTCCCCTCCCTTGAGACCACACTCAGAGTTGGTCTTCTTCACATGGTCACGAGGCCCACTGCTTTGTTCAGAGAATACAGTATTTGGAGTTGAGAGAAGAATGGCTGCTGAGGGTCCCTACCAGGAGGAACTTGATAAAAGGAACCCGTACTCCCTGCCCACAAAGCACCTGCACCCTGTGGAGTCAAAGGGTGGTTCTTGACCTTGGACGGGTGAGACCTTCTGACTCTCCCACTTTCTCTTAGCTCTTTGCTATTTTCGCCTTCGGGTCCTGCGGCTCTTACAGCGGGGAGACGGGAGCCATGGTTCGCTGCAACAACGAAGCCAAGGACGTGAGCGCCATCATTGTTTTGTTCGGCTACCCCTTCAGGTGAGCAGGGACTGGTTCCGACCCGAGGTTAGCCGGGCTTTTCTTCCTCCCCTGCTCCTACCAGCCTCTTGTCAGTCATTTGTTCCTGCTCACAGGACACACGACCCAAAGACCATTTACTTACTGTGTGCTGCTCTAGATCAAAATAGAACAGGATCTGGATCATTCTGTCTTCTAGCCATTTCAGTCACTCTGACCAGAGTGAAACACAGACATATCATCATTGTTAGGATGGTCCAGTCCAAACTCAGGCGATGGCAGATCACCACAGCTCAAACGGAGAGACTCCAGCTGTTGCGGCGGGCGGGCGGGCGGGCCGGGGGTGGGGAGGGTAGTAGGATTCTGGGCCAGTGACAGCTCTCTCTAAGCCCCGGCAGATTCCTCTGTGCTCGAGGGAAGGAAGCTGGTTAGAGTTTAGATATTAAACAATAGATGTGAAATGCTCACGTGATGTCACCCAAATACAAGGAGGTACATCTTGACCAGGAAGTGGATACTAACCCCTGAGTATTTGGGAGCCTAAGGAGGGGGGGGATGTGCGTTCATAAGAGACATGAAGAGTTCATGAAGACAGAGCTCATCTTTCAGAATGTCTGAAACCATTTCAGCCCCCAGCTTAGATTAAGGATCTCTTGTACACAACGAGCTGTATTTCCCACTTTATTTTGTTCAATGTGGCCAAATCAGGGAGGGCAAAATCAAGTCTGTGAATGGGTAACTCAAACCCTAGTTTGCCCACCACTTAATACGTGCCTGTCTGTTTCTAAGGGCAGAATGGATCTGTTTTGTCTAGTGGTTTGTCTATCAGAAATAGTTGGACTACGTATGTTATGACTTAAAGGTCCCTAGAGATACTTAGAAATTCAGAGTGACCATTTCTGGCCAGATGGGTGGGTATGGAGTGGCTGCTGATGGGGGACATAGGGCTTGGATGGAATCTTGAACTAGGGTAAAGCACTTGCCTAGCATGCGTAAGACCCATGTTCAACCCCCAGTACTACCAGAAAAAAAAAAAAAAGAGTAGAATCTTGAGGCAGCTCCTGTCTTGACTACAAGATTTCCTCAGACGTTCCTACCTATATGACTCCTTTCCCAGGGTGAGAACCAACCCAGGGGCCCTTCTCGGGCAGGGCAAGAGAGGCTGTCCCTGACTCAGCATGGCTTCCTTGCCACCCGCAGGTTGCACCGGGTCCAGTATGAGATGCCTCTCTGTGATGATGACTCCACCTCCAAAACCATGCACCTCATGGGAGACTTCTCTGCCCCCGCCGAGTTCTTTGTGACCCTTGGCATCTTTTCTTTCTTCTATACAATGGCTGCTCTAGTCCTCTACCTGCGCTTCCACAACCTCTACACAGAGAACAAACGCTTCCCACTGGTGGTGAGTGAGCGCAGCCCCAGAGGGATGGGACCAAGAAACGGAAGAGCCATTGGTTAGAAGGCTGACGTCAGAGATGGAGGGGACGTCAAAAGCGATGGCTTCTGAGTCCCTGATACCTATGGGTGGAATGGAACCTCTGCCCTACCAACCTTTCTTGGTTTGTTTGCAGTCAGAGGAGGCAAAGCAGTGTCTTTATAAAGCAGAGTCTAGAGCTAACCTAACTGGGTTCAAATCCTAGCACTTGCTCATAGTAGCTGTGTGACATTAGACAAATTACTCAGCCTCTCGACACCTTCATTTCCTTGGCTATAAAATAAAGATGAAGTAATGGATACTTGTGCCGAGTGTCTTAGGAGGGTAAAATATGTGTATATGTGCAGCATAGAGCATATAGTTATTCTCAATGAGAGCTATCTATTGTTAGTATTATTTCCTCAATTGTCTTCTGGATCTGCCTTCTTCGTTACTTACAGTTTCAACAGTGGTGGTCTAAGGGAAGCTGGGAGGAAAGAATAGGGAGTATAAGTCACTTGGGTTGCTAGGAGGGAGGGTTACCAGTAGATACCTTGGCAGCTCATCGCCTGACCTCAGTTCTAAGGGCAGGGGTATGGCAGTCTGAGTGGCAGAATTCCTTTGGTGGCACCGAACAGAGTCCTCAGCTGTCTTGGGACCTCAGGATTCTGGTGTGACGAGAGGAAAGAAAAGTGACGGGTGATCATGGGGCCATTCTGAATATGTCTTCTCCCCTCTGCTCCTCCTAGGATTTCTGTGTGACTGTCTCCTTCACCTTCTTCTGGCTGGTTGCTGCAGCTGCCTGGGGCAAGGGCTTGACTGATGTCAAAGGGGCCACACGGCCATCCAGCCTGACTGCAGCCATGTCCGTGTGTCACGGAGAGGATGCAGTATGCAGTGCCGGGGCCACACCCTCGATGGGGCTAGCTAACCTTTCTGTGGTGAGACCTGTGTCTGGGAAAAGCATACTAGCCCCGCTGGCCCAGCTAGCTGGTTCTGAGAAGACTAGAAGAGGTGTCCCCAGAGCCCATAAGCTCCGCATCTAGACTAGTAACCCTGCATCTGATACTGACCTGAGAAGACACTTTTGGATGAGAAGAATCCGAGTCGCTCCTTTACCATCTCCCCTCCCCACTTTTAGCTGCCCTGGAGGCTACCCTTTCTTGCCTCTTTGGCCATGTGTCTCATGGGAGGGAACTCAGGGCTGTGACTGACCTCAGTGCTGTGAGTGGACCAGCGTGAGAGAGAAACTGGCCCTTGTCACTTAGCCTTCCCTACTGGAATGGGTTTGGGTGACAGTGGTGGGTTCACCTGGCAGGCAGTTGTTGAGATATATCTATATAAGCTGACAAATACCCGCCCGCAGCATTAAGCTTCTCAAATGACCTCTTGTCTTCACAGCCACCCAATTCCCATTCAGAAAATGCTTCAGACCTCCCTAAGGCCAACAATTGAAATGTTTAATGGCTTGTGCATCAGGGAGCCTTCTGAAACCATGCACAAGTCTATCTTCCAATTTTTTTAATTGTTAAAATTTTCACATATCCAGCAAAATTGAAAATACTTTACAGGGAAGGCCCACATAGTCACCATCTAATGTAACATTTCAGTGTACCTGTTTTATATGTATTTACCCATCTTTCCTTATTGTTATTTTTGTTTTGATTTTTGAGACAGAGTCTTGCTATATAACTCAAGTTGTCCTTGAACATATATAGCCCAAGCTGCCTTTGAATTCATGATTCCCTTGCCTCAGCCTTCTAAGTACTGGGATTACTGATTCATGCCACTACACTCAGCTTTTCTTTTCATTTGTGTTTTGAGATCCTATCTGTTGTGTGATTCAGACTGGTCTCAAATTCGCAATCTTCCCTCCTTAATCTCCTAAATGTTAGGATTAGGCAGGTGTAAACCATCATGCCTTGTTTATTGATGATGATATTATTATTATTATTATTATTATTATTATTATTATTATTATTATTTTGAGACAGAGTCTTACTATATAATCCTGGCTGGCCTGGAACTCATTGTATAAAACAGACTGGTCTCCAACTCATGGGTATCTGCCTGTCTCTGCCTTACAAGTACTAGGACTAAAGATGTGCACCACCATGGTTAACTCAATCCATTTGTGAAAATGCTTTTCAAAGTGAATTGCAAACATTGGTTCCTTTCTCCCTAGCTACTCTTTTGTTAGGCTTTTTGTTTTGTTATTTTTGTTTGTTTGTTTGTCTTTCTTTTTTTTTCTTTGTGTGTGTGTGTGTGTGTGTGTGTGTGTGTGTGTGTGTGTGTGTGTTTTGAGGCAGGGTCTCTCAGTGTATCTCTGAATGTCCTGGAACTATCTTATATATACCAGGCTGTCCTTGAACTCACAGAGATCCACCTGCCTCTACCACCCGAGTACTGGGATTAAAGGTGTGAGCCGCCACCCCTCACTGAAAAACTAAAGGTTTTCAAAACATTTAAAATATTTGAATAGAGCCGGTGTGGTGGCACACACCTGTAATACCAAGCCTGTCAGGCAGAGGCAGGAGGGTTACAGGTTCTAGAACAGCCTGGGTACACAGAGAAAACAAACAACAGATGCTTGAACAAAGCCTTCCCTGAGTCTCTCTCCCTGGAGGAGTACCTTGGACAGCTCCAGCCTCCCTCACCTCAAGCAGGCTGACATGTGTTCCTTGATTTTACTTAGCATCCCTGGGGCGGGATTCAGCTAGGGACCAAGCTACAGTGCGGATGAGTACTCTGGACAGAGTTTAGACACTTTCACCAGAGAATCCCTTGGTAGACAGTGGCCTCGAACTCTGCCTCTATACCTAGTTCTCTGTGCACTTCCTCTTCCCATTTCTCCTGCGGCTCCTCCTTGACTATTCTCACAAACTCTCTCGATTTCTTTTGTAGCTCTTCGGCTTTATCAACTTCTTCCTGTGGGCTGGAAACTGTTGGTTTGTGTTCAAAGAGACACCGTGGCACGGACAGGGCCAGGACCAAGGCCAGGGCCCCAGCCAGGAGAGTGCCGCAGAACAGGGAGCCTTGGAGAAGCAGTGAACAGCTGGCGACTCCCGGCCTGGACAGCACCTCTTCATCTCCTCCGGCTTCCACAGGACCTTCCTTCTCCTCCAACCCCCTTCCCCCATCATTCTGGGCTTTGAGATTTGAGACGCTGGATGCGTAGGCATCAGCTATTGGTAACCTGGGCAGTCCTCCACCGGCTTCCTAATCCCTCCCCCTGCTGGAGCTGCAAATGGCAGGAACTCAGTACCTCTTGCCCACTGCCTGGACTCAGGCATCTCACTGGGCTTTAATTTGTGTTCTCAAGCCTCTGAGGAAGAGCCTCTGCTTGCCGCAGGTGAGGGCAGGAAACTAGAGTCCTAACACTGGTCTCTAAAAGCTGCCTTGCCATCACCAGTCTAGTCTCCGCGCGGTGGGGGAGGGGAAGTCAGCCGGCAGCCTTGCCCAGATTCCCGACCCCCACGTGGAGGGCCCAGCAGTGGTTTGATGACATCCCTCAGAGGTGTCATCTGGTCTCTGTGCCTTATCTCTAGTCCTCCCAGAGCCCAGTGTGTTCCCTAATCTCCTCTCTGGCCTCGGTTTGTCCACAGCTCCCACCATGTGTGAAACAGGGAGACCCATTACCCTATCCAAGGGTCCTCTTAGGGTCCACATGAGGCCCATGAGGTCCACATGGGCTCAGTGGGAGCAGACAGAGTTGCCATTGTGTTGCGGCTTCAGGGAAGAGACTCGGGAAAGTTGCTGGCAGAATACGTTTTCCAGGCCCTCAGTTCCCCCTCCCCCTCAGCTGGAACACTTTCAGTAGTAGCTCCCTAAACTCCACTTACTCATGAAACCCCCAACTCCCTTCTCCTTCTTGGGCTTGGCTTTGTCTCACACTTAGGAAACAAGATGAGAAGGCCAGGAATATTCCCACTTCCTTCTCCCACCCCACTCTCCACCTGACAGCCCGTCTCCCTTCCCTAACCTTTTGGAGATGAGGCATTTAAGATTTTTTTTTTTTAAGTCTGTCCAGGCCTTCCTTTCATTCCTGTGGGCTTTGGGAGGGCCTAAAGGACCATCATGAGGCTGAGGTGCCCAGGAGTCCCAGGACATGGATAGATGGCCCCACTTGTCTCTTACTGTCCGCTCATTTTCTCAAACCAGCACCTTTTCTAGATCTTTCGTACCTTTCCTTTCTCGTTTTTACAAAGAGACGTTCTCTCTCCTCATCTCTCAAAGTCCTCCCTTGCTTCCATACAGTAGCCAGACTCTACCCCTTCCCCAATCCTGGGCAGCCCGATGCTATTGGTGCTTCTTCACTTCGGGACCCAGTTCCATATTTGTTTGGGTGGTCTCCTCTTCCTGACACCTCCTTCCATCCCTCCTTGGGCCCCAAGGTCTCAGGGCACCAACTGGATAGACACCATCTGCTTCCTATCCAGATCAAAATCCCTTGGTCTTCCCTGGCTGTAGGGCTGCTCAGGGAGAGATGAAGAAGGAAGACTCCAGCCATTTCCCAATTTAGTGCCAACTGGCCCACTTAGTATCCCAAAGATGAATGTGTCCTGTGCTAATCTGTCCTCAAGACAGGCCCAACCCTCTCCAGCCTCCTCATCTTCCTCAACGCTACCCACATCAAGATATGGGTTAATTGGGTTTCCAGGGCTTAGAACCCTTAACTTTGGGCCATCTACTTCTTCTTTGAGTTATAATTCCCCACTTGAGAGGGGGAGTATGACATTTACACACTTCTAGATGCTCCTGAGCCCTTCATTAAAGGAATTTGGAATTTTTGTTTTCTGTTCTAGATTTTAGGGAAAGAATTTAAGGAGGGAAAAAGTTGATGGGGGGGGGGATGTTCCTAAATCTGGAACTGTCTATCCTAAGTTGTCCCCGTGGTTAAGGACGAGGGCGACAGTTTTGCCTACAGCTCTAAAGATACAAAGGACAAAGGGGTGGCCTTCGTTTTTCTTCAAGCAAGCCCCTGTGGGGATCGGTGAGCAGCTTCTGTTCGAACTGTGTTTGGATTCTGCGTCTATATTTATAATTTATTTGAAACGTGATGGATAAAGTGTTCTCATTCGGGGCCTAAGTTAGCAACTGGCCCATCACCTGCTTTAGAAAGGGAGATGTCCACGCCCACTGAGCACTCTCAGCCCAGAGGTCTCTCTAGGACTGAGAAGGCTCTTCCTCACCAAGATTCTGACTGACTGGTTCATGGCCAGAAGAGTCTTGGTTTAGGTTGTGGCCTCTCTCTCCATGGTCACCCAAAGAGGAAAGACCAGTTCACCTCATTACCTCTAGGGGGCTGGGCAGGGGTAAGTGCCAAGGGCAGGGCTGTCCTCACAGGACTCTCCATCCAGGGCTGGCACCACCGCTTTGCCTAGTTAGGCCTGAAGTAGGAGAAGGTGTCTGGTTTCTCTAGCTGTTGCAGGAGGCCAACAAGCAGGGGACTTGCCCTTTGCCCTGGTAGACTCTGACCATGTGGAGACGCCCATCCTGGGCTTTTTTTAGACATGAGTTCCCTTCAACATCTTGACCACGGGTCTCTGAGATTGCAAATCAAGGATGCGGGGAGAATGTTGCATGCTGTTTTCTGGTGCTTGTTATAACACATTTGAATAAACAGTGCTGAGAACATTTGCCACAAAGGAGCCAAGACCCGAGGACTTCTGGGAATTTCTTTCCTCTCCTTTTCCCTTGTTCTATGTTCTTGGACAAATATCAGCATTTCTACCAAGACATCCCTCGACTCCTCTCGACTCTGCACCCTAGGCAATCGAGTCTGTTGGCTGAGCAATTGTTCTTGGCAAGCCCGTCTGGTGACATCGACTCTTTTGGTGGCACCCAATTAGTCCAAAGAAACTGAGACTCATTAGCAAATTTGGATCGAACTCAAAAGGCAAAAGATAGTGGCTTCCACAGTGCTGTCTCCATTTGCTCTCCTACCATCTGTGACCCAAAGGAGGAGTCGAGGGCCATATGCTTCCCTCTCTACTAGAAGGTTCCTGCTGTACAAACCTGCACCTCCATCTACTTCAGACAGTCATGCGTTACATTTACATTCCCCAGAGAAATGTACTTGGGACACAGTTTTACATTTAATCTCATCAGGTTCCTGGGCCTCTTAGGGATCACCTATGGGTGAGTCTTTGGCTTACAACTTCTGCCCTTGGATATTATTCTTTTTATAGTTAAACGGTTCTTATATGGAAAGCAGGAAGTCTGCGGTCTTAAAGTCACAGACCTTGACTTATTTGCTCCCAAACTTGGTTTCTTTTAGGGAAAGGGATGCAATATGGCGTGAGGTGTGAGGTACTGAAAGAAAAAGAGGATTAATATTTCATTTCCAACGAGAATGGGGAAGGAGGTGGAGGCAGACTTTTGTCCCTTGTGTGAGGGAAGAAATATTATCGGCAGAGAAGGTGGGTGATTAAGGTACTTTCTGGACCTTAGCGCGGGGGGCGGGGGGGAGATAGATATGATGAGAAACCTCCCTCTGCCAAGGCTTCAGTAGCAGCTTTTCCAGCGGTGAAAATATTCATTAGAAAAAGAAGCCGAAATGATGGATGGAATCAGTGTCCAGCCAGGATTTGGGAAGAGGCGGTGCAGGTTATCGATCGCAGTTCCCAGGAGGAGAGAGATGGATTAGCAGGGACACCGCAAACATCAGAAGCCTCGGGGCCACCCTAGTTCCGGGGCTGGTTCTGGCTCCGAGATAGCCTTCTGTCATACTGACAGGTGATCTTGGCAAGCTCAGCCAGGTCCTCCCAAACCCAGACAACAGCACCTCCAACCCTCCGTTCTGCATCAAGGCAGCGTGGGTTTCCCACAGAGGAACAGCACAGGAGCTGGGGCCCTCCCCCACTCCAACCCCTGTGTCCTTCAGCACGTCCTGCAGACTCCCTCCCCTTGCCCTTCTGATTCACTGCGCCCACCTCCCTGCACCTACCCCATTCGATCTACAGGGGAGCAGAGTCGCTTCGTGGCCGCCAGCCCAGGAAGGGGCGCCAGCCAGCTGGCGGATGCACGGCTTTAGAGGGTTATCTTGGGCAGAGAGAGGTTTGGGGCTCGGGTGTGCATAGTCAGCTTGGGAGAGAGCGGACTGGTGGCGCAAAGAATGCGCGCGGAGGGGCTGGAAGAGGGTATCCCGAGGTTTTGATCTCTCCTTCCCCGCGTGCGATTCTGCATTTTGGAAGGGATCCCTCGGCTAGCGCCGGAGGCATCGCCACCCCTCCGCAACTACACTTCCCAGAAAGCTGTGCGGGGGGGGGGGAGTAAGGAGGTGGTGGCAGGAGACCCACACTGCGCTTGCGCAGAGAGTGAACTGGCAAGGTAGGGGGAGAGGGAGGCGTGCCCCCGGTCGGGGGAGGGTTGGGGGGGGGAGGGGGCCGCGCGGCGGCGGCGCCGGGGCGGGCGCGCGTCCGCGGCGGTGATGGCGGTGCGTGAACGCGCGGTGGCAGCAATGGCCGCTCTGGAGCGGCGGGTGCCGAGTCTCGATGACTTCGCGGGACAGAGCTGGAGCTCGTGGGTGGAACGGGCCGACCTGCCTGCGGCGGATGGTGAGTACAGCCACCCTAGAGTCCGGGGACCCCATCACTGCCTCCCCTCCCCCCCCAGGGCCCCCTCCAGCTGAGGGGAGCCGCCGACGAGAGCCGCCGTCCGGCTCCCCGGCCCCCCAAACAAAGGACCCGCCGGGTCCTAGTGCCCGCCTGCTCAGCCACCTTCGCGCCTCCCGGGTCCTAGCGCCGGCTCATCGCTTGCCGCCCACCCCTGCCCACCTCTGTCTCTGCGGGTGCACAGTACCTGCCCCTCACTTTACTTGCCTTTATCTTTCTTCTTGTGCGCTGGCCTCCAGCTTCCATCCGTCCTGCACCTGCTCCGGCGCTACCCATCTGTAACAGTCCTCTCCACGTGTTTCCCACGCACCCCACGTCTGTGCCCCCCTGATCACCCCCTTGATCCTTCGCCTTTTGCCCCGCACCTTAGCTGTTTTCCACGTTTCCCTGCCTGCTGCAGTATTCGTGAACCCCCGCCCCCCTCTGCTTTAGTTCATCCATCCTCCATCCATCCATCCATCCATCCATCCAACCATCCATCCATCCTCCCTCCATCCCTCCTTCAGTCCATCCACCATCCATGCCTCCATCCGTTCCTGGGCCTCTTCCCCTGCCCCTTGGCTCTCTCCCTTGACCCCTATTTTCTGTAGGCCCTTGAGTGCCTTTGGTGAGCAGGCCTGCAGCCCCTTCTGATCTTTGTCTCCTGGGCCCCAGGGAACACCTGGCCTCGTGGCCTTTCGGGGTGACAACAAGCATCACACCCCTGAAGAAGTTTGCAAGTGCGAAGAGGTGGAGGAGGAGATCTCATGGAGCAGTCTCTAATGACACTTGTTCTCTTTTGAGACAACTGACTTCCAGTTCTGTTCTGTCATTCTCCACACTTGCATTTAAGGGACTTAACAGGAGTGGGAGCTGCCCCTGGTCTTTTGCATGCCTAACCCACTGCCACTCATGTCTGGGTATTACGATCGCCAATAATCTTCTCCTCCTAGAAAGGGGCAACTCTGTTAGTGAGCATTAGGGAGCTGACCTAGAAGGGAGCACAGGCCAGCCACCCTTGGACCCCCTCATGCTGAGTGGGCTAAGATGGGGCCCTTGTCAGGGTCTAGGTGCACTGAGAACCGGAAATGGAGTCAGACGGATTTGGTGACTCAGAATTGATTTTTTCCCCCCAAGGGACAGGGAGGGGGCTTAGAGGAGGGGGGGTGAGGAATGAGGTAGGGGGATGGGGGAAAGAGCTGCTTTGCAGAGCTGAGATGTTTTTGTCATTAACCCAGACACTGAGGTACAAGGGCAACCCCTGGACAAAGCCCCCCTAAGAAGGGGAGGGGCTTGCGTAGCTGATCAAGGAGACTTTGAAGATGCCAAAGGGTCCAAAGGCAGCAGTTTCTCTACTCTATGGCCATCCTATCAGTGCAGGACCTGAGAAGCTGAGTGTAACTTTGATGATACTATGGTAACTTGGGTGGAGCAAAATGAGGCTATGGGGGTGGGGATCTGGGAGGGTACTTGTCCGGGATGCCACAGAGTAGCAGAAAGGACCCATGTAAGCAGTCTCAAAAAGGGACTCAGGGACCTGTAGAGACATTTCCCTTTTAGATGGGGAAGCAAGGCCCAGAAAAGAGGCATTTACCCACAGTTACCCACCGAGTCAGCAGGAGAACCTTGTACTGTACCTGGGAGTGAAGGGTCTTTAATGATCCTTCTTAATGTGGGGTCATCTCATCTCAGAGGGGCAGGTGAAGGAAAAACAGACACTTGTGAATGACCCATTGCAAGTTTCTCCAGCAGTTCTGAGTGCTTGTCAGGGAGTGTGGGCTTCATACCATTGGGCTGCAGGCCCTGCTGGGTTCTGGGAAAGGGGATGGGCCTTCTGAGCGGTGCTTCTCCTCCAGGGGCTGAACTGGAGGAGAGTAGCAAAAACATGAAGAAGTTGGACGCCATGACCCTCATTAAAGAAGGTGGGAGTCTAAACCTAGAGGACGGGGACTCGGGGGAAATTGGACCACCTTTCTTTCCTCTTCCACTGGGGGCGGTAGCTTGAAGCAGCAAGACTGCTGGGGGAGCCCCCTTTTGATAGGTCTGAGTCAGCCAGTTGCCCTGGCTCCTGTGACCTGTGTTGGAGATCCCAATCATATGTGCTTGGTGCCCACTCACATGAAAGCCCATACAGTTTGGTTCTGGTTAGACTGAACCGTGGAAGCTGGGAGCACCCAGCAGAAAACCCTGTCGTCTGTCAGTTGGAAGGCAGAGTGCCTTCTAAGTAGTGGGCTGAGAGTGTTCTTTGCTCTAGAGAACTCCTGAGTCCTGCATCCTGGTGATAAAGGCTTCTGTCTTTGCAGACATGTCCATCTTCGGGCACTGCCCTGCCCATGATGACTTCTATTTGGTTGTCTGTAACCACTGCAGCCAGGTGGTGAAGCCTCAAGCCTTCCAGAAGCATTGCGGTGAGGGGCGCCCTAGGGAGGTGATAAGGGGACAGGAAGGTGGAACATGGAACTCTTAGGACAGTGTCGGTTGGGAGGTCATGTGGGGTAAAGGAAGGCGGTGTTGGGGACAGGTTGAGTGTTGTAGGTGTCAGGATTGTTGTTTGAGCAGACGTCTACATCCAGTAGAGTTAAGGGGGTCCAGAAGTGTGGTCTAGAGTTTTGAATCTTAAAGGCTCAGTTTTGAATGGGAAGGAGACAAACTCACGACCCAAGCTCTAGCAGTTCAGATTCTGTAAAAGAATTGGCGGGCTGGGTAGGAGGTTGGGGAAGGAGGCGGTCATCACCACTCACCTCAGTTGCTCTCTCCACCTCCTGGTGACAGAAAGAAGACATGGGCCCCTCAGCAAGCTTTATGCCCGGGCCCCACCCCCACCTCCAGCCCCTGCCAGCTCTCAGAAATGCCATGTAGTGAATGGGCAGGGCCCAGCTTGTAGAGCCCCAGGTTCCACCAAAACCTCCTCCAGGGAGAAGGGCCAGGGGTCCCGGAGCCGTGGCCATCAGCCTCCTGAGAAGACCCAGAAGGACAACCTCTGGTAAGAAGCTGGAAACCCCCAGAGACTCGCCCTGACCTTGACCCAGGAAAGGGTTGGCAGCCCTGGGTTGCAAGATACTGCTCATAGCAAGAAATAGCTAACCCCATCTGCGGCTCCTTTCCATATATTCCAGGGAACATGGGCTCCCCTTTTTTTCCACGCCTCTCTTGGAGCCCACCCAAGTTCCAGAGCTAGGGAGGAGATGGCTCTGGGCTAGAGTCCAGACCCCAGTCCCAGCCTCCCCACCTCCCAGCCCATCCCTCTCTCCACGTGTAGCCTTTTCGTGCCTGTGGTGAATCTGGAGAAGATGTCCAGTCTCCCGAAGCCTGATGGACATGGAGTCAGGGTGGTTCCACCCTCTGCTTTCCTCAGTCAGCCAGGAGGCCTCCCCAAGGACTCCCCTGGAAAAGTCCCCACGGCCCCCTCTCCTAAAGAACCTCCTGGCAGAGAGAACATCGAGTTAATCCCTGGTGAGGGCTCCAGTCACCGGGCCGAAGGCAGCCCCCCGGAGAAGGAGCCCAGTGGAGCCAGGCTGCCTCCTAAAACCCACCGAAAGATGGCTCGTGAGTAGTTATAGACATGGGCTCAGAAAGGCAGAGTGGAGACTTCACTGGGCTTCTTTGTGTGGGGGCCAGAAAGGTTTGAGGTCAGGAAGGAGTGGCCCTGGCCAGGTCTGGCCATTACAGCTTCCAGGGTACAGAAGCCCCTTTACCTCCTTCCTGTCCTGCTTGTTCCAGGAAGCTCTGCTGGTCTAGGTCTCTGAGCTAGTCTGAGAGACCCCGCGCCCAAGCCAGCAAAGTCACTCATTCTCACCTTGGGCCGCTGACCGCTATCTCCTTCCTCACGTCCCACAGCTGGTTTTCCTGGCGTCTCAGATGCCTGCGGCTGCATTTGCTTCTTGGTATGGGCTGCCCTGCTTTGGGCTGCTAGTCTTCCAAGAGTGCCTGGGCCAGGGATGGGGCTGGGGGAGTTCATGCCCAGCAGATAGCCAGACCTGAGGGTGAGGCTCGTCTGCTTAGTCCTGCTGTTTCTTGGACCCTTGGCAGGAAGAGGTCAGATTCTTCCTTGGACCCCACCACAACCACAACAAAAAAAAAGGACTTGAATTCATTGGAACCTCTTTCCCCACAGGTAAAGAGTTTGACCTCAACAGGCAGTGTGGGGTCATAAATCCAGAGACCAAGAAGATCTGTACACGCCTATTGACCTGCAAGGTAACCCCATCCCTCTACACGGTGATGGGGGGTCAGCACAGACACGGAACCTTGGGAAGGAGAATCAGAGGTTATTGGAAGCTCAGTTCAAGGGATGGGGCTAGGCGTACACCAGGGGAGGGGAGAAGAAGCTAGCCGTAGTGGACACAAGGTATGAGCAAGACAGGGGATAGCTTCGGATCTCCTTACCCAGCGGAGAGTAAAATGGACACACAAACACCCCCACCCAACACACACACACACACACACACACACACACACACACACACACTGAGAAGCCGTATACCCCTCAATCCTGCTCAAATTACACTTCCCTCCTCCCCTACCCTGCTCTGTTCTAGATCCACTCAGTGCACCAACGCAGGGAGGTCCCAGGCAGGACCAAGGACTTTGACGTGCTTGTGGCCGAACTGAAAGCCAACTCTCGCAAGGGAGAGTCTCCCAAGGAGAAGAGCCCAGGACGGAAAGAACCAGCTCTTGAGCGCCCCTCCCAGGAGCCTCCCTCTGCGGTCCAGGGGGTGGCCGCAGTAGCTGCCCCCAACACCACCTCTGCTCGTTCTAAGCAGGCCTACCCATACTGTGCACTTCCCAGGTACGTACAGAATCCTAACCCCATCTAACTTGGGGATACTCAGCCCCTAAGATACCAGGGAGCCCTGGAGACAGGCCCAGGGAATATCCTGAAGATGTGCTCACTTCCCTTAAGCATGGGAAGATACCTAGAACCTACCAGTGGTGTGAGGCAGGTGACTGCCCTATTCCTGCCCAAGCATGCTGCAGTACTCCAGCCTCTGTGAGGTGTGCCAGATACAATCCCTGGGAGAGGAACGTTCTTTTCAGCTACTCCCATGAGTTAGCACTTGTCATCGGGGAGCTGAATGGGTCAGGGTCCTGGGTAAAGCAGTACTGCTGTGTAGTCATCCACTGGCCCCTTTGTGTGTGCGGAGGCTGCACTGGTCTCTGGGGGGAGCCTGCCTTACTGAAAGAGACTTACATGTAGTACTAGGGGTAGACATGAAACACAGGCTCAGCTCCCAGACAAGCCCACAGCAGTGATGGTGGAGAAGAGGGTGGAGGGAGTTGACTAGGCTGAGCAGTGCTGGGTGTAGCTAAGCTGGGAAGACTTTCTGGAGGAAGCGAGCCCGAAGCAACTTCCTCCCTGAAGAGGCAAGGCCTAGGAAGAGGCTGGGGAGAGAAGCCCTTGGAAGCCCTTGGTTCTGTCTCTTACTTAGAGAGTTCTATTGTACTTTCCCGAACCCTTCCTCCTCCGAGTACCCAGAAGGGTGTGTCTACCCTGGCTATGTGAGCGTGGATACCCCAACTCTGACCCGACATCATTCACATCATCCTCATATCCCTTTGGCCCTTCCAGGTCCCAGGCCTCCTCTGAGAGTGAGGTGGAGGATGAAGGTCCCTGTGGTGGTGATGGGGATCCAGGCCTCTTTCCCTTCCCTCTGCCCCGGGGTGGGGCCCAGGCCTCCAGTGAGGAGAGTGAGGAGGAGGGGACATCTGATGACCTCCACCTTCCCCCTGACTGCCATTATGCAACCCGGCCACCTAGGCCACAGGCGGTAAGGACACAGGACAGGGAGCTGGGACGGATGGGCTAAGTCCCGTAGGCAGATGCCTTCCTGTATCTCAGGCCCCATCAACCATGCTCTTTCCTCTGCCTCTAGTTTTGCACATTTGGGAGCCGGCTGGTGAGCCCAGGATGCTACGTGTTTAGCCGCCGGCTGGACCGGTTTTGCTCAGCACTCAGCTCCATGCTGGAACGGCACCTCAGCTCACACATGTGGAAGTGAGTTTTGTGGACTTGGAACTTCCTTTCTCAGGCTTGAGTATACTTGGGCTTCAGAAGCCCCAGTCTGGCGTGCTTTGGCTGATTGCTAAGAACCCAAATTGGGTGTGGCATGAAGGGGTGAGACTTGGTAGCCTAGAGGAGGGCATGGGTGGGTGGTAGGGGTGAGTCCAGACTCTTACCCATCACTTCCAGTACCTTTTAGGTAATGTAGGATGGGGGAATGCCCAAACTGAGACCAAAAATCAGGCTGTTAATGGGTGTGCATGCTAGTTCATCTGCCTTGTACTGATAGGTCATTCCTTCTCATGCCTCCCTCGGCTCTTAGTTCCCGTGTTTCCCAGCAGAGGGCAGCAGCTTTGGGGCTTTGCTGGCCACCTCAAGGTGCAGAGACCGGTGTATGTTAGGGAGGCCCTGGAGTTTGCTCAGTATCACAGTGAAGCTCTCTCTTTGCTGCAGGAAGATCCCACCAGCGGCCGAACCTCCATCCCATCTTGTCAACCCCTCCTTATCTGATCCCCTGAGTCCATCCTCTATGGGCAGCTGCCCCCGGCTTCCAGGCCCGCCCCTTCGACCTGCCTGCCCAGCCTCCATACCCCCCATCAAGGACAGCCTTGTCCCTAGCTACCCTGCAGGCTCCCCCAGTGTCGCAGCTGCCTGCAGCCAGGCAGAGTGCATGGGCGGTAGCCAGGCGATTACCTCACCACTGCCTGCCAACACTCCATCTCCGTCCTTCAGCAAGCTGCCACCTTCCAAGGCCAGCAAGTCATCCAAAGGCAAGGAAGGGGTGGAGATGGAGGCCCCTTCTCGAAAGCGGAAGTTATCCCCTGGCCCCACCACTTTCAAACGGACCTGCATCCTGGAGCCTCCTGGAAAAGGCAAACCCTCTGGCTGCCGGGGCCTCTCAGCCAAGACGAAAACAACCCTGAGCATGGGGCTAAATGGAACAGTGGGGCCAAGAGTGAAAAGAGCAGGTCCCCTGGACTGCCGGGGTCCCCCTCACTCATCCCCCATACCCGTCAAGGCTTCTCAGCTAGAGAACCGGGGAGCGGCTGGACACCCAGCCAAGGTCCTGCCAACCAGCTGCCTCTCTGAGGAGGAGGTAGCCAAGAAGCGGAAAAACCTGGCCACTTACTGCCGGCCAGTCAAGGCCAAGCACTGTCAGGCCGGTGTCCCTCCTGACGGGGCCTGCTCTGTGCGTCGCAAGAAGCCAGGTCCGGCGCTGCCCTTTGAGGAGAAGTGCTCTACACTGAAGGTACCAGCCCAGCTCCCCGAAGAACACGGGCAGAGAGGGGTCAGGAGGGCTGAGGCTGGGGAACCCAGGAGGTGTGTGACGTGGAGAGGGTGCTGAGGAGATGACTCCAGAAAAGAGAACGAAGGGGAAGTTGAGAGAACTCCCGGGCCATCTATTTAGGGAGAGGTTGGTCAGCTCTCTCCAAGATGACTGGAGCTTTGGCCGGAGGGACCTTTCCTGTGCCCAGTCTTCTCCTTTGGGCTTAGGACATGCTGTCCCATCCTACCTTTACCTGTGCTTTAATCGAAGGACCACTTCTTTTTGGACCGTCTGCGACCCTCCCGCTAGGACTTGGAGTTACTTTTCCTTAAGGGGAAGGGAGTTTGGTCCCGACATGCTGAGTAGCTGGGTGGGTGGGTGGGCTGCTCTGGTTCTCTGGTTCTTCTGGCACTAGGACAGAAAGCAAGTACTCAAGAGTCCACAGAGTCATTTCCGATGACAGCAGGGTCTCCAGGTTTCTAGTAAAGCTTGCACTTAGGTTTATTTATCTTTTCTCTTGAATCCTGCTTTGATCTCTCCCTGTGATCTCCGTAAGGAGGGACTTCTGGGGGGTGAGGCAGGGTAACAGGCTCCTGATTTAGGCATGGAGTAGGTGCATGCCCACTGTCCTGGCACCTAGAAGGGAAATCTGATAGTTGGTGAAGGGCCTGCCTGTGTGTGTGGACAGGCGTGTGCATGTGTATTCTCCAGCTTCACGACCCAGTCTGCCTCTGTTGGGCTGGCATTCAGTTTCCCCTTCCTCAGTTGTATTTATCAGGCCCGCTGAAGGAACTCAAGGGTTAGCCCAGACGTTCGCTGGGAAGGAGGACGGCTAGGCCCCGACCCTGACCCTGTCTCTTACCTCTTGTCTTCCTGCAGTCAAAAGCCCATTAACGAGAAAGTGCCTGCCCGCCGCACCGGAGCCGCCAGCACCTCCTCCCCTCCAGATCCGGGCCCCAGGCTGCTGCCGCTTTTTATAACTTTATATTATTTTTTTTAAGAAAAAAAAAAAAACTCTTTAAAATACCTCAAGACTGTCTCCCTGTTCTGTTGCTGCTAAGAAAATTATAAAAACAGAAACATAGAAAAGGATGAAAAACGATGTAGCCGGATGAGTGTCTTACTCTCCCCAGCCCCGTCCCAAGAGGCTGACGACAAGCGGTACACACGCGAGCACACGCACACAGTGTACAAGACCTAGAGCCGGTGTCACGGAACCCTCTTCCAGAGAGGGGGATAAGGCCTCTCTGAATGAGCAAGGCACCCCAGAGTCTTAAGAGAGACAACTCCAGTTCCACTGGGACAGGAAATGGGGGGGGGGGGTCACACTTTGACTCGACCCTGGGGTTTTTGTCCTGAGGGTTTGTGGGAGTTAGCTTCTGGCCCTTTTCTGGTTTTCTAGCAACTCTGGGCTTCCATCCCTCTACAAATTATTTCTCTCAAACAGTCTCTCTGGCTGTTCTTGCCCTTCCCGCTTCTAAAAGCAGCCTTAGTTTCTCAACCATATAGAGGTTGAGCTTGGTGATCACTGATCTAGGGATCCTGGCCAGCTTCCCCCCCACCCCCATATGTGTGGGTCTGTGTGTGGGTCTGTGCATGGGATGCCTGCAGAGGCCAGAAGTGTGGGATCCCCCTGGAGCTAGTTACAGTAAGCTGTGAGCCCCCTGATGTGGGTGTTCAGGTCCTGAGCAAGAGGGAGTACGCGTTCTTAACTGCTGAGCCGTCTCCCCAGCCCCTGGACAGCCTGTTTTGGCCTCTTCTGTGAGTTTCCCTGAAGGATGGGTTAAAGCTTCTCTCAGCTAGGCTGGACCATCTTGTTGGGAGGTAATAATGTTGCAGAACTTGGGGTTGTGGGAGGCCCTGGTTCCTCTGGATCACCTTGCTTTTCGAGGCTGTGCAGCTGTTGTGGAGGCGGCGGACTGGAAGTGCCCTAAATCTTTGGAGTATCTTATGGGAGACAACTACACCTGTAAATAGGGATGAGATTACATCTTTTTGGTTCTCATACTTGAATTCACCAGGTTTGGGTCACTATGTTTTGGCTTTGTCTTTTCGTTTATACGTAGGCAGGGAGGAATCTTGTCTCTCGAACAAGCCAGAAATGTCTGGAGAGTGAGCAGCCAGGGGAATCCAGCACTTCTGGAAAACTGCTCAAAACACTGGGTCACGCTCTTGGGTCAGCGAACCAAGTGTGTGATTTGGGGTTTCGCTGATACCAGTTGCTACGGATGTAATTTTCACAGGCTGCATGAGCTATATATCCTTGTGGATACAAAGGTAGAAAATGAAGGTGGGTTGGGAGCCCGGTTAGGTCAATGGAGGTTTCCGGGAGCCGCCCTTCGGGGCCGAGGAGCTTCCCCCCCAGCCTGCAGAGGGCGCTGTGGGCGCCTCCGCCACACGGCCCCGCAGCCTCCCCGGGGAGGAGCCTCTCCTGTAGCCGCCGCCGCCGCCGCCGCCACCGCCTCCGCGGTCGCAAACCCGGAAGAAGCCTCTGGTTGCTGGACTGTACCGGCCGGCTTGGCATTGCCATGCAGCTCGAGGAGGTAGGTCTGGTTCCGGCTCCAGCGAGGGAGCCGAGACTGACCCGCTGGCTGCGGAGAGGCAGTGGGATCTTGGCGCACCTGATAGCTTTGGGCTTCACCATCTTTCTGATTGTGCTGTCCCGGCCAGGAACCAGTGAGTGTGCGAGGAGGGGTGGGGCCGTGGAAGGGGCGGAGCCTAGGCGCTGGGGGGGGGGGCCGCTTTGGGCGCGCTGGGAAACGCGAAACCTAGACCCTCGGCGGAGGAGGGGCGGGTCGTAGAGTGGTTGTAAAGGCCTAGTGGGCGGGGCCCCGGAAGTCCTGGGAGGGTGGGACTTCCAAAGACAGAACTGACACTTCCTTAGAATGAGGCCCCTTATGGAAAAGCGTGAGGAGGGTCCCGGGCAGACTAAGGTCTGGTCTACTCTCGGACTGGGCTGGCAGCATATGCAGAACCCAGGCCAAGGTGGTGTAAGGGCCCCTTAGCCGCTACCCCTTTGTGATGAGTCCCCGATTCTTGCTTAGGCTTGAGACGGTATGCTGACTTTTCCCTTATGGCCGGGTCTTTGCAATTGTCAGTGATGCCTAGCCGTCAGCCTGTTCTCTTTGATTCTTACTTAGGTCTTTTCTCCTGGCACCCTGTGTTCATGGCCTTGGCGGTGAGTTTGGATATACTTAGCTTAACCCTTGGGGAAGCATTCAGTTTTTCGGCTTTTTTTTTTTTTTTCTCCCGGGTTTTTCGAGACAGGGTTTCTCTGTGTAGTTTTGGTGCCTTTCCCGGCTCTCACTCTGTAGAACAGGCTGGCCTCGAACTCAGAGAGATCCCCTGGCTCTGCCTCCCCAGTGCTGGGATTAAAGGCGTGCGCCACCCCCGCCCAGCATTTTCCCGGCCTTTCTAAGGATCAGAAAGATGGGGGAAAGAGAGCTTCATCTTTTCCTGAAACCTATATGAGTGGGGGAAATGGGGTAAACTGTCAGGGGGGTTGAGGTTGGGGAGGGGATATTTCTCCTCCAGGGGCAGAAAGGAAGAAGTGAGAGGGATGTTTTCAAGGCCTTGTCCTCCGAATTGAGGCGAAAGTTCAGTGTTTGCTGTTCTGTGGTCCAGAAAGGGCGTATGGGAGGCTGGACGTCCGTTAAGCTTCCCCACGTTTTCTGGATGTCTGCTAACACCTCCTTTCCCCCAGGCTCCATGCAGGCTAGGGGCTCACTGGCCTTCTCGTGTGTTTACAGTTCTGTCTCTGCATGGCTGAAGCCATCCTGCTCTTCTCGCCTGAGCACTCCCTGTTCTTCTTCTGCTCCCGGAAGACCCGGACCCGACTCCACTGGGCAGGGCAGACCATGGCCATCCTCTGTGCTCTCCTGGGCTTGGGCTTCATTATCTCCAGCAAGATCCGCAGTGAGCTGTCCCATCTGGCGTCCTGGCATAGCTGGGCAGGAGCTCTGACACTGCTGGCCACCGGGGGACAAGCACTGTGTGGGCTTGGCCTCCTCTGTCCACGGGCAGCCCGGGTCTCAAGGGTGGCTCGCCTCAAGCTCTACCATCTGACATGTGGCCTGGTTGTCTACTTGATGGCTACAGTCACCGTGCTCTTGGGCATGTACTCAGTGTGGTTCCAGGCCCAGATTAAAGGTGCAGCCTGGTACCTGTGCCTGGCACTACCGGTGTACCCGGCCCTGGTGATCATGCACCAGATCTCCAGTGCCTACTTGCCAAGGAAGAAAGTGGAAATGTGAATGCCTCAGAACTCTGAACCTAGGTGAGATTCTCTCCTTGGACTTCAGCAGTTCCTTGATCTTCACGGGACCCACTTCAGAAGCAGACGAAGTTTTGCACTTCATGGCTGAGCCACAGGGTGCAGAAACCCTAGCTGCTACTGCTGAGGGATGATCTGGTGGGCCCCAAGGGGAAGTGTACTACTGGGTGCAAGCAGAAGGTTCTGGAGAACCTGAAGTCTCACTTTTGATGGGATACAGAAGCATTAGGTGGTGGTGGTGGTGGTGATGGTGATGGTGGTGATTACTTATGTGCCTGATGAAGAGTTGAATTCCTGTTGGTTATGAATGACAGTCACAGATATTGGGGTCCCTTTTGGAAAAGCAGTACTGTGGAGAGCCTGTGGTCTCTTAGGCTGTGTTGTACAATGAACCTTAGACGTTCCGTATCTCAGGACCTCAGTTTCCCCATCTGAAAGTCCCTTACCTTTAACATTCAGTGTCTGGCAGATGGTTGTCACTGAATACCCTTTTAGCTCTGGACCATGCGGACAGCTCAGGATGTAATTCTCTCATCCATTCTTCCTTGTACCCTTCAGAAATCTGGGCTGACCTGACTCCTGAGCCAAGGAACAAGGGCCATGAACTGTGGAAAGAAGGGGCCAAGGTGAGGGTCACCTGGACAATAAGATAGTGAAGGCACTAAAGTCACTTTGAAGTTCTTTGGAGGAACAGGAGGGCATTGGCCTTAGCCAAGCCCTGGACTCTTGGATTCCTTAGCTCAGCTAAGGACTTCCTTCAGGCTACCTCTGGGTCTAGATTGTAGAATCTGGGTGTGCTCTTGACTTCATTCTCAGGGCAGAGTAGTTCTGGGCCTCTTACACTTTGCTCTTAGGGCTTAGAGTATTTACTTAGCACATTGCTCCAGGGAACTATTCTGAAGCTTTTAGAACAAAAGAAAAACCAGGGAGCGGGGCCCTCTTGATCCAAGGAACATCGTGTCTCCCTGGTTGCCCGTCTCTCCTTGTCATTTAAATTCTCCTTAGTTGTCTCCTGCCAGCCCCTTGGCTTGAGAATGGGATGATTTCAGTACCGACTGGGCTCTCTTCCCTGCCAAGATACCTCCTTGGTCCAGCTGAGTTCCCCCGAGCATCCTTGTTGGTGAGGGCTGGATGTCAAACTAGTTAGCTGTGGTGAGGGTCTGTCCAGGAGACGGGCCCTCTGCAGAGCCTAATAAGGACTGGATACTGCTGACCCAGGAAAGGTATCGTGCAGCTTCCCACCTGGGAGACAGAGCCCAGCAGAGACTCTGGGAGGCCTGCAGTATAGGACCTGGAGCTCCAGGTCCAGAGACAAAGGAAAAGTGTCTGTCGCATGTCTCCGGTCCTCTGAAGATTTAAGGCCTCTTCTCCAAGTGGCTCAGAAACAAGGTGGGTGGGATTCAATAGTTCAAGAATGGGGACTGTAAGGCAGAAGTGTCCTCTCAGTGGACCTCACGATGCTTTTCCTCAGGGAGATAGCATCTCTCATAAGCTCCTCTAAATACAGCTTACTGAACAGAGGCTCCTGCAGTGCCGAGGGGAACCATTCTTGTCTTTTTCAATGCCCTGTCTCCCTCTCAAGCTATCCAATGTGCTGTGAGCTTGGAAGGAATGGTTACTGGGCCACATGAAAGAGATTCTCACTAGGGTCACTTTGATGTACGGCTCCATCTCCTCCCCTCATGGAGGCCAGTGCTGGGGCCTCCCTAGGGTGGGCCAGGTAAGGTTCAGCAGCTTGTTCTCAGAGCGCAGAGGCAATGCCCGAAAGCCTGAGCCTGCCTGAGGTGTCGCCTCCTCCCAGGTGGTGCGGGGGCTGGTGGGCGGGCGGGCAGGCGTGCTGACAGCCGGCAGTTTGCGTGGGCTGTGCCATCTGATGTCTATTCCCAGCCCTGGGAGGAAGGGGAGTCATTTATATTCTGCAGGAAGAAGGGACCCAGCTGTCGCTTCCTCTGACCAGTGGGCCCGGAGGGCATCGGTGCAGAGCAGAGAGGACATAGGTAGCAGTGGTCTCCTGCTTAGGGATCTGACCACAGTATAAGGAGTAGGTCACCAGGATGGCTGGTAGGCCAGATTTGGGGCGGGGAGGGGGGAATTCCCTCCCCTCCTGTCTTTCCATTTCTCCATCACCACCTGCCCTCACATCCTGGGGCAGCAGCTGGACAACCATTAGACCTCGGTGCCAGGGTGCTCTTCCTCCAGCTGGGATCTGTGGCTGCCGGCTGCATATGTCTCCTGGCTGTGTGCTCTCTCTTCCCCACCCCGGCTGCCCCTTCCTCTTTGTATCTTCCAGTGTCTGGATACGACCTGGGCTTCTCAGCAGCGAGGCAGGGACCGGAGGGGGGACACACATGGCTGTCCTTTGCCAGGGTTCCCTGACTAGGGGAAGCTGCTAGGAGTCAGCCTGTTTTGCTTTTTAAAGTGGGGCGGGGGATGACACCCAGGATGCTCAAGATTTAAAAGTCGCCCATCATTTGCACAAATTTCCATATCGTGCTAAGTCCTGATTCCATATTTGATTGTGTTCCAAGCTTGAGTATACTCAGACTCAACCTTGAGGGCATTAGAAAGATAGTTTTGTATCAGATCCAAATGGTAATGGGCGTACTGCTCAGGTTTGGAGTCCTCTCAGGGGCCCCTTTGTTCCCGTACCCTCCCTTCTCTTGGAGTCCCATTGGGGCTGGGGGTGGCAGCGAGTGAATGACAGGAGCTCGGCACTGAGAACTCTTGCTTCCTTCTCTGGCTGTCATCCCCATCCAAGAGAGGCTGCTATCACTTGCCAGCCTGTGCATGCTCTCCCCCTCCCAAGGCAGGCCACCCTTCCTCCATGACACTGGCCTGCCCTGTCTCTCATTGTCCCCACCTTTACACCCCCATGCATGGCTGCCGTGGGTCTTGTTTTTCAAACCTCACTGTGGGAGATCCAGGCATCCCCCCTGAGCCAGCTGGCTGCTGTGCCAAGGCCTGTTCAGAGTTAATAATAATCATTAGCTGAATGGTGCTGGGCCTTTCACTCCAGTCTCTAAGCACTTGCAGGCTGAGTCAGCCAGCCTTCACCTTCCCCCTCTTTCTGGGCTTTGGCATGTAACAGCACGGGAAGACGCTGTGAGAGAGGGAGTCAGGGTTCTTGCTGCCTGGCCATGCCTGAGGATTGTCTCTGAGAGGAAGCAGTAAGGCCAAGGTACACAGAGAATACAGTATACTCAACTGAGACCACCATGGCTGTGGTAGCTGATAACCCCAAACCTCTAGTACTCCTGTGTGCTTGCCTTGGCCTCTGTGGGGCGTTCTACCTGCATGCCCTTAAGCAAGCTTAGAGAGCGAGAAAGTTTCCGGGTTAGTACTCCCCCCACCCCAATACCCTTGTCTGTGACTGGCACAAAGAACCTGTATGTCATGAACTGAAAGGTGTGTCAGCCTGGACACCGGGAAATCTGATGTAGGAGTGTCTCAGCTCCTAACACTGGGTGGCATAGGCAAACCATTTGCTTCTCATCCTACCTCACAGGGATGTTGTGAGGGCTAGACAAGAGAACAAGGTTCAAAGCATTAAACAAATGGAAAGCGGATGGGATGTTTCTGTCCTTCCCTCTCCCTCAGCCTGGCTCTGGGCTTTATACTTAAGGAGGCATTAAACTATAGGAGATGATGTTCAGGGGGACCCAAGTCTCAGAGGGTCTTTGGGGGCCATATAACAGTCACATTGCTTACTTTTGGATGCAAGGTCATCTCCTATCTCTTCCTGCAAGAGAGGCCACCAAGATCATGGTTACTGAGGTTTGTCTTACATACTGCTTACCCAGTGTGGTCAAGCCACAGGGCTGATCACAGATCTGCGTCAATGCAGCTTCCTCCGGGTCTAATTGGAAGGGTAAGGTCTCAGCCGGGAGCTTTGGTCATAATTTATCTAAATCTCTCCTCCCTAACTCTGCCCTTCTAAAAGAAGAGTGCAACACAGAGAAAGGGAGGATCAATAATAGTGATCACTGCAGCTGGACGTGGTGGCGCACGCCTTTGATCCCAGCACTCGGGAGGCAGAGGCAGGCGGATCTCTGTGAGTTCGAGGCCAGCCTGGTCTAAAGAGCGAGATCCAGGACAGCCAAGGCTATACAGAGAAATCTTGTCTGGGGGAGGGGGGGGAGTGATCACTGCAGCACCACCCTGACTCTGTGAGGTACATGTCTTCCGACTTCCAGGGGTCCACAGTTTTCCTGTTTTGGGCTCTTGGAGTTAAGACCATAGTCTCCTCTCCTCCTGAAAATGCTTTGCTGGAATTACCACACAAGCACTCATGTACACACACACACACACTCACTCACACGAAAGCAGGTCTATGTAAACTTTCAGTTAAGAGGGAGGATACTTTCCATTCCATTTGTCTGAGGGCAAGCAGCATTTAGCCCAGAGTAGAAGGCAAGCAGAACCAATAGCGGCACTCAGACTTGAACATTTGTCTTTTTTTTTTTTTTTTATCTTAATTGTTGTCTCTGTCCTGGATCCAGGAATTAAACACTAGTTTAGCCTCAGCCTCTCTTGCCAGAAGCTGAGGGTGGGAGAGCATTGCCCCAGAACCGCCTTGGACAGGGGTTGGAAGGAGGTGGTCAGCACTGGGCAGGGCTTAACCCAAACAGATTACCTCTGCTGGGGCTACCTTATCCCAGAAAGCTTGACTAGTCACAGATGTGGTCAGAGAACAGCCAGCTATTGTCAGAAGTGCCCAAAGAGGTTTTTAGCCTGCCTTTGAAGCTGGTGAAGGAACCATGTCAGGCTAGTCTGTGGAATCTGAGGGGTTGGTTTTGGGTCAGTAGTGACCTGAGCGGCTCCCAGAACCCCATCTTTGAGGTGGGCTCTCGGGTATCTCCCCGTGTGTCCTAGCAGTGACACTTAGACCAAACCGAGGGAGCAGTGGGAGGTCAGAGGAAAGAAGTGCAAAGCACTGCCTGGCTCCAGTCCTCCTAACCTGTGTGCACCGCACCTCATCTGTGCCAGGGCAGAAGCTGCCTAGTCGGGCTGCATCTCCTGGTTCGCTGAAGGATGGCTCTCAGGCCATAGTTCTATGTCCTCTGTGCCCCAGGGACAGTCATCAGGCTGGCACACACCGGAAGGGAAGGCCTCGGGGCAGTTCTAAGGATCCTGGCCATTTGATACCTTCTCCTGGTCAGCGTCTGAGCCTGATGAAAGTGCCTGACGGGCAGCTTTAGCCTCCCCTTTCAAAGCCCCGGGAGAGAGGAAGCAGCCAGCATAGACTCCCCGTGGCCTGACCAAAAAAGCCAACTGTCCTTACTGCAGGGCCTGAGCTTTTTTCGCCATGTGGGTGGGGAAAGTACAGCATCACCATTGGTTGCCTAGGAGACAAGATAAGTGGTACAAATACAGAAAGGGGAGGAGTTGGGAGACCAGGTGAAGAAAGACTAGGCTAGCCCATGCACTGGACTCGCAATCTGTCACATCAGCCTTCTCTGTTCCCCCTGAAGTGCTGCCGGAGGGGGATGGGGGAAAGTCTTGCGAGACCTGACAGACAAACTGCATATCCTGACCACGGTCCAGGGAGCTTGTGGCTCCGGAGTGGGATGAGCAGAAAAGCAGAGGAGGTACAGGTCTGGTCTGGAAGGTGAGAGAGCTCAGAAAACAAAGGGGGGGACCTCCAAGAGGCCTGCCCAGCCTGCTCTCTACCAGCACCGCCCTCTGGACCAGGAGACAGCCACGGCAAAAGCAACTTTGTAAAGATGAGAAAATACACAGATGTGGACTGTGGGAGAGCTCTGACCTCAACATCTGTGTGTCCCTTACTGACTTGATGTGACTGGAGGTGGAGTGGCTGGTGTTCCTCCCAAGATGAGAAAGATGACTTCACAGACAGGAGAGGGCTGCAGGGGCTCGGTTTTATACACATAAGAGGTTAGGGTAATTATAAATGTTAATATAATGTCTCCCTCTTTGGTCTCCCAGCCAAGTACAAACCTGGACTGACCCTACTTAGCTTCTCAGATCAGCCGAGATCTGGCATATGTAGGGTGGTATGGGCCTAGACCTCACCCTCTTTGGATCTACCAGGACAGTCCCTTCCAGAAGCCCCAAGAGCATAGTCAGAGTACAGTCTAGTCCACTTTCTGGTAGGGTATGTCTATGAGAAAAAAAGTAAAAATTCCCCCTTTTTTTTCTATTCTGCAGAATACTTACTGCACATGAAACAGTCATTGAGTATTAACATACCCATTAGATGAATATGCTTTTAGCCCAAGATGAAAATATCCTGGTAATAATCAAAATTTTATGAAAGTGAGCTGTTTCCCACCATAAAAAAAAAAAAAAGCAACCTCCCAACCTAAGCATTTTCCCATTGTACCAATTAGAAAGCTTGATCTAGCCTTTTAAGAGAAGCCCGTAGGGAGGCAACCCTCCTCCTTAGGGATCCAGGAAATCATCACAAGCCCTAGCCCAGGATATCAAGCGCATGCTCGGGCACTGTGATGCTGCTTTTGAGACTGTTTCGGAGGCTGGGAAACGACGGCCTTTGGGCAGGCCAACCCCTGCCTGATTGTGTGTGGTCTATAAGATGGGTGGCTTCTACATTTTTAACTGGTTAAAACAAATTCAAAAGACATTAGCATTTTAATGCCCATAAGTAAAACTTCATTGTTTGCTATGTTTCAGCAGTGATTTGAATAAGTACCTAAAAGATTCGTGTCCTAGAAGCTTGGACCCCAGTGTGGTATAGCTGAAAGGTGAAACCCTTACGACATAGGGTCTAGTGAGAGCTAATTAGGTCATTGGGGGCATCATCCTTAGAAGACATTAATGTAGTTCTCATAGGACCCTGGTTAGTTCTTATACGAGCAAGCTGTTATACAACGAGCAAAACAGACCCCCGAGTCTCTCTCGCTTCCTGTCTCACCACGTGATCTCTTCTGCATGTCCTTCCATTATTGTGACATACTCCATGAGGCTCTCACGACATGCACAACAAATACGACCACCAGATCTTGGACTTTCACCCTGAAATCTGTAAGCTCAGTCAACCTTTTTTCCTCATAAAACGCTCTGTCTTGGGCATCTGACTCTAGCAGGTTACCACACTGGGATAGAACCACAGTCATCCATCTATATACTGTCTGTGGACATCTGTCTGCTGTATCAGTGCAGTTGAAGTTTAATAAATGGTGAAGCCTATAAAGCCCCAAATATTTACTCTCTGCCTTATAAGAAAAAGTTTGCCATTCTCTTGTCTAATCTTATTGCCTGGATATTTTACACTTAATTCCTAGACGATGAAGATAACAACACTTAAAAGAGATTCTCTCTTTAGATGTGTCACGCCCTTTTGAAGTATGCTGAACCCACCCACAGGCTAAGATAAATAAACCATCCACAAACTGTGCCAGAGCAGAGACTCAAGCCAGGTTTAATGGTCATTGTCTAGTTATAGAGCCCATTGGCTCTGAGGTTTGCCAGCCTGGTATACACAGTGGGAGGAAGAGTCCTAGACGCAGGATAAAGGAATTACAGAGGCAAGAACATACACACAACCGGGAAGTTGGCTTTGTTCTCCCCAGGTGGGTCTACCCTTTCCTGGCCTCTTTCAGAGGGCCCATAGATACAGCAAAGAAAAAGATCACAGATAATTCCACAGACTGTAGAGCCCTGTCACATCCTGTCTCCAGAGACACCTGCTTCTCCTTCCTGGGAAACACAGTTTATGGGTGCAGGTGGGGTGAAAGTCAACCTTCCTTAGAGCTACACCCGGCAGCTTTCTTTCCAAGGTCTAATGGGATTATACATGTGGGATACAGATACACATACACCCCCCTGCCTATAAGAAGAGAGCTACCTTTGGGTTATAAGAACTGAGACCACAAGAGACCAGTCAGTTAAATGTCCTGGTGGCGTCCAGACATGTCCTCCCCGTGTCTCAAACTAGGGCCCAAGTTAGTGGATATAGTGGGGAGATGGGGGCAGCGGAGTAGGACTTACACAGAAAATGGCCCTCCTCGTCCTCAGGAGCTCAGCTAGAATGCCCCCAAAGGCAAACTTCATTTGACCGCCATTTTAAAGAGGTTTACAGCCCTAGATGGTGTCAAGAGAGGAATCTGCCACATAAGAGATTTTCTCATTTCCTAATGAGCCTGAGGACAGAGCTCTGGCTCTTGAACCTCTGTTGACAAAGTCCCCATTAGTCTTTGGAATACAGCCCAACAGCGTTCCTCTCCAACCCTTATCTATCAGGACAGGTAACACAGGAAGAACAACTCAGAGCTACTTAGCCACGACCAGCATCCTTTGGGGTCCTTCACTGCTCTGGTTCTAGCTTTCTGTCTTATAAATGTGTGGAGTCTGACGAAGCAGCCGGTGCCTCACCACCCCTCCTCCCAAAGACTTCCACGTGTGGGTCCCCCTGACTCCAGCCTCTGCAGGGAAGTTATTCAGAACCACGGAGAGGTGGGTCAAGTTCAGGGTGGTCAGAAATGAAAGTACAAGAGATTGTACACTGGAGGAGCCTGGCATGGTCACTGTCTCTCCTGCAGCGCGAGAAAATGGTGTGTGAGAAGTTGTGCGCGTGGGTGGAGGCCATTCTAGAGGGGGCCACAGATTCACTGTCCCGGTGGAGGTCAAGGTGCTGGTGTGCATGCATTCCTATGAGCATGCATACCTAATGAGCATGCAACTACTTAGGGGGAATCGCTGCACCTCTCTCTTGACAAAAGTAGGTTACTAATAAAGGATTGACAGCAGCCTTGAGATCCCAGGGGCAGACAGCAGACAATGTTTACTTCAGTTTCTCTTCCCCAGTCCTTAGAGGCAGCCGGGCAGGCCCTCCTAGCACTAAGCAGCCCTCACCATAGGTAAACAACACCTCTTGGAACCTAAAAAGCAGGTCAGGAAACTGGAGGACCTGGACAACTTCCAACTACAGGAAACACGGGAAAGAAAAGACACCGAAAAAGACCAACGCTGGGGGACACTTTCACTTCCGCCCTGCTCACCCCCCCCCCTTCCAAAGCTCTTGGGCCTGCAGGATGGTCAAAGGGTGCTGGGCGGAGCATCTCTGTACCCAAAACATTTTGCAAGCCTGGATGGAAGCTAAGGCTGGGTTTCTTCTCCTTCTTTTTTTTTTGAAGTCTCTCTGCTCTGACAGCCACAACTGCACTGCCCTCCGACTGAGAGGGATGGTATGGTGGAACTTCCTTCTCAAAGCTTAGTGCCCCTTACGCCTCTGTTGCAAGACAGCCTTAGAGCCTGGTGGGGAGGGCAGGACTCTAAGCCACACTGTAGCGCCGCTGTTCTGGGACAGAGACTGCTAGGTTCCAACCCTGCAGATAACAAAATCCCACAGTTTGGCTTTGCAGGAGGCGTGAGGCAGCCTTGTCAGCAGGGAGAAGATAAATGTTGGGTCCTGTCTATCTCCAGACCTAGTCCAGCTGAGCAAGACCAGACTTTACTGGACTCCTCCCTCTGCAGAGCAGCATAACGTGGAGGGCTCAGAACCCCCACCTAAGCTGATGAGAAGGTTAACTGAAGAGAGGTCACACACAGCCAATCAGGTAGGTCTGGCTGGCTGCGACATCACAGGCTGGTTTTCCTCATCCTTTCAGGGAGGGTGGCCCTTGTGCCACATTGATGGCAGGTATCCATAATGCTCCGCCTTCAGCATCCCCTCCTGTGGTCCCAACAGATATACACTGGGAGTCAAATACTAACCAAAGCTTTCCCCCAGCCAGGAAATTAGCCTACCCGGAATTTATGTCCTATCTACAAATTTTTGGCTATGACAGGGACCCTTTAATTCATTCTGTATCTATCTGTGCCACTTGCCCCAGGACAAGGCACAGATACCACCTCCTATATTGCTGCCATAACTAACAGGCAAGAGGCCAGACTCCTGCAAAAATCCACCTACTCAGGACTCCCGGGGAAAGAAGACAGCTTTAGTGAGAAGTCTCACGGCAGCTTTAGGCAGTGCTATGGAGCCAGGCCTCCATCTTTCCCTGACTCATTTTCCAAAGGTTCCCGATCCTCCAGCTCTGGATGTGACTTCCTGACCAGCGAAGATACTGCAGCATCCCAGCACGGCTCCTGTGGAGGCTCCCCCAACACACACAACTTCACAGGTGTGGGTGGGCAGAGACAGAAAAAAAATTGTTTTTCAAATGGTTTTCTCTTAAGGAGCTAGGGATGACCTCAAAAAAGTTTAGGGAATCTGCTCTTCCCCTCACCCCTTTCCTCATTCCCATCCAACTCAGACGCATCCCTCCCTCCTCCTCTACCACACTGAGAATAGCCAAGGCTTTGGGTAGGGGTGTGGCGTCGGCCCGAGGATTAATATATCCGTATGTGAAACTCACAGCATCCACACCGTCACTGGGGTCTTGCCTGCTCTTGTGCCCATGACCAGTTCCCTGGTGGTCAGGAAGAACCCACTCCCTTGGGCAGCCAGCCCTCTCTTCCATCCCCTCCTATCCCTCAGGGGCGCACTACCTCTCCCGGGGCAGAACCTCCCCACCAACCGATCCTGCTCACACCACAATGGGTGTATCAGAGAAGACCGAGCTGACAGACTCAGGATCTGACATCCTCCGTTGGCCCTTGCCTGTTGCCTCGGGCACCGGCAGAGTGTTGCCTGGCTTGAGTTTGCCATTTTGACCCTGCCCGGGTCCAGCAGGTTCCAGGAAGGCCACCCGCCGGTCAAAACCATCATCCTTGTCCCCACCAGCCATCGGATCATGGTTGGGTGTGGTACTGAGCATGGAAGAGCTGAGGCTATCCCCTTGATGGCTGGAAGGCTTCTCCACACCCCGACACCAGCAGCGGCAAGGGGTGAGGTACAAGTATATGAGGACCAGAACCACGCTGAGGATACAGCCCACCAGGGTGGTGTAGGCTGTGTTCAGGGTGTCGTGGTGTCCGTGCAAGGTGAAGTTGTACACTTTCAACTCTACAGACAGGGTCTCATTGAAAGTCTCCCCCATGGCGTAGCAGGTATACACACCCCCATCCTCCACCTGCACCTTTTTAAAATGAAGACTGCCATCCTTGGACACAGTCACTGTGCCATTGGCCCCCTGATTTAGCACCTGTTCATTGCTCGGTGTCACCCACACTTTGGTCATGCCCTGCTGTTTGGTATCACACGTGATGGTCAAGGTGTCTCCCAGGTGAGCCTCCCAGGCACTTTCCTTGTACTCGCTGCAATTGAAGAAATCCAGATTGAAGACGTTGTGCAGCTTCTTGGAATGCATGCAGTAGAGATCCTCCTGGAAGTCCATCACGGAACTCAGCTGCCGGTACTGCCAGTGTGAAAAGAGCTGGTAGAGCTTGCAGTCACACTCCAGAGGGTTGTTGTGCAGGTACAGCCCGTTCTTGACCCATGCTGGCAATTTCTGCAGGTCGGTCAGCGGCAACTTCTTCAGCTTGTTGGACGACAGATCCAAGAGCTTAAGTTTGGGTAATTTGTGGCCATCCTTGATCAGTTCCAGAGGGAAGCGAGAGATCTGATTCTGGCTCAGGTAGAGTTTCTGCAGCTGGGCCATGTCCTCGAAGGCATAGCGGTCCACCACCACGATGTGGTTATTGTAGAGCAGAAGCACCTCCAGGGCCTGCAGATCGCTGAACAGGAACTCATCCAGCGTGTGAAGATGGTTGGAGGAGAGGTCCAGGTACCGCAGGTTGGGTACGGGGACAAAGGCCTCGGAGGAGATGAAGTTCAGGTGGTTATGGCTCAGCAGCAGGGAGTGTAGGTTAATCAGACGGGTGGGGGTCCACTCGGCCCGGAGCCGGCTCAAGTTGTTGTGGCTGAGGTCCAGAAGTGCTGTGTAGCTGGGCAAAGACTGGGGCACATTGGGCAGCTGCTGCTTGGAGCAGCTGAGGATGTTGCTGGCGCACAGGCAGTTGGCGGGACAGCTAACCACAGCTCGGCCGGCCTTGGCTACCTCAAAGAGGAGCAGGAACAAGGAGAGCAGCAGGAGCCAGAGGCCTCGCAGGTCACGCTGGGGTTGCATAGTGTCACTGGGGAGAGCGAGGAAGGCCACAGGACGATCTGGGAGGGAGTCACCCCGGCATGTTCTGGTGGAGTATGGAAGGGTCACTTTCACTACGGGCTTGAGAGAAAGAGCATGGGTTGGTAGTCACCAAGGACTCAGGAAGGATGGACCACCACTCCCACTTTCCCCTCCCACCCCTGCCCCCACCCCTTTGGTCGAGTAGAAAGAGGAAGCGATCCCGGGTAGTTCCCAGGCTCAGTGCAGGCAGACTGTGGGCTCAAAAACCTAGGGCATTAGAGGCAATGGCGCAAAGCCCCCGTGGGTTGGGGTCGCGGGTATCAAGTGAGGGTATGCACAGCGTGTCACCTGCGGCGGTAGTGGTGGGGTGTCACGGGGATTGCACACTCGAGGTTTGGAGGCGGGGTCATCAGGGCCTTTCCCCGAGGAGTCGAGGGGAAGGTCAACAGGGTACCGGGCTAGGAAGGGCCGCAGGTTTCCGGGGCCTGTGGCGCGGGCTCCCTCCCCAGAACCTCCGGTCACCGCACCTGCTCTGCGAGGATGCGTCTCAGCCCATGGCCAGTCCGGGAGCTCCGTCGCGGCCTCCCCCGTCCGCGCCTCCCCGGGCCGGCCTGTCACGGCGCCCGGCGTACGCAGGGGCCCGCGCCCGGCGACATCGCCTGCGAGGAACTTGCCGGGTTCCGCGCTGTCCACCCGCGCCGCCGCCGCCGCCGCCGCCGCCTCGCCTCGACCGCCGCGCCCGTCCGCCCGAGCCCACGCACGACTGCCGCCTCCGGACCCACGGGCCAGGCGTGGAGCAGTGCGGCGAGCGGGAGACGCCGCGATCCCAGCCGAGGGAGCAGCGTGGGGGCAGCGAGCACCGCGCGCGCGCCCGCCGCCGCCGCCAGAGCCCCGGGGCGCGTGCGCGCGGCGGGGGCGGGGCGCACGTGCCTGTGTTTGGCTCCGGCTCCCGGCGGACACGCGGGCCGCTGGCTCGAGTCAGGGGTCGATCACCTCCTCGGCGAACCTGTGCAGGGGGGCCCCAAGCCAGCGACAGGGGCTCCTTAAGCGCCTCTCCTCCCCGGCTCCCCTTTCTCCATCCATCCTCAAGTCCCAGTGCCTCTCTTCCTGCTCAAACCCACTGTCAGGAGAAGTAAGCCTAACAGGAGTGAGCTCGCTGGAGCCAGGGAATTGCCTCCGGGGCCAGGAGCGTCACACGTCTTTTAATTTTCCTAATTAAAGAAGTCTGGCTCGACTCCCGCTCTTCAGTGTTGGCGGGAAATTCATTAGTCACATGTTTGATGTTCCTCCTGCTTTCTCTATGGAGCTGTGAAGTCCCCCAAAATTTGGGGGAAGAGCTCTATTTTTCTTTGCCCCCCCAATTCTTGATGCCACTAGTCCGTACACCTTGGAGAACCACTGGAGAGCACAGCTCCAGAGCCCGCAAGCCTGCTGGGCTTGGGAGGTGTGTCCTTCCACGGACAATCCATGGTCCATGCTCGCCCCACTTCCGCCCCACTTCCCATCCAGCGCATGTCTCACTTGTCTTCTTCCCAAAGTAGTACCTGTATTTTCTGATTGCGGGGTGAGTCCGGTAGTTTCCCCATTAACCTAATTCTCAAAAATGAAGGCCAGTGGTGGGGCGTTTGAGGTGTTTTCTGTAGAGTAACTCTCCCCCCCAACCCCCGCAAACACAAGCTGTTAATCAGTGTACGACATTGATGACTGGGGCGGGGTGTAGGACCAACTAAGACCATTCCTGAGATAGTGGTCACCGAGGGAGAAATTATCAAATTTTTCTTTCTAGTCGCTTGCAGTAGCAAGACCAAGCCTGAAATTAATGTCTCAACACATTAGCTTGCTACGAGTTTTAAAAAGAAAGAATGTAGCCAGGTGGCGGTGGCGCACGCCTTTAATCCCAGCACTCTGGAGGCAGAGCCAGGTGACTCTCTGTGAGTTCGAGGCCAGCCTGGTCTACAGAGTGAGATCCAGGATAGGCACCAAAAGTGCACAGAGAAACCCTGTCTCGAAAGAAAGAACATATATCTGTCCCATAGGTTTTACCGTGAATTTAAGTGACAGTATTATCTCTTCAAGGGATATAAGCATGTTAATCTTACGCACGATCTGAAAGGATTTTTTTTTCCTTCCCTATTTAATCCAGGCATGGGTGAAAAGTCAGGGAAGATGGGGGCCCCTTTTGGAGGAGAGGGAAGGAGAAATCATGACACCAATCGCTGTGAAACAGAGTTTCTGAGAAGCATGCTAGTCAGTCCTGGCCTGGCGGTTTCTCAGTTGCAGGTACATGCCACATGGAAGCTGGTCATCAGAAAACTTGACCGGGACCAGAGGGTCAACTTTCACAGAAAGTCCCATGGACCCTCCGATGGTTGGCGTTGGCAAGAACTCAGTGACTCCCAGGAAGGTCAGGTCTCAAGACTGCTTAAGTGCCCAAACAGGACAGCTGCCCTCAGCACAAGAGGTCCAAAACCAGGCAGACAGAAGTCACAATGACCCAGCTCTTTAAAGGGTTGCTGTCACCTCCACTTTGGTCACACAGACAGATCCTGACGGAAAGAGACCACACGAAGGCGTGAAGTCCAGAAGAGGGCGGCTGGGGGCCATCCTGAAGCTCTTTTTACCCACGTGATCTCCGAAATCACGTCGATTTTTTAACTTTGAAAAGTCTCAAACATACAAAAAGCATGCAATGAACTCCTGTATGTCCACTATCCTTGTTCAATAAATGACAAGGAAATATTGTCATGGTGTTTTATGCAACTATCCCTGGAAAAAGTACATCCTCCTGCCTTGCTTGGACCTCCCCATTCTTCCTTTAGACCCCACCTTTCCAGGCTCTCTTCCCCTACCCCTCTCCTTCTTTCTACTGTTTGAAAGGCAGGGGGAAAAAAGGCCCTTTGTGCTGGGCGCCAGTTTTAAGAGTTGGTATCTATAATCTGGATAGGTGTCTTCAGGCTCTTTTGATCTTGATGGCACTTAATATTCTTAAATATGCATACAAACCACTGAGGAATCTTGCCAACCGTGAGATTCTGAATCACGAATCCAGAGGGGGCCCGGTAGTCTGTGTTTCTAACGTGGTGATTATTAATGCTGCAGAGCCACAGACCATGTGTTGAGTCGCAAGGGGCTAGAAGTGTGCCATTCAAATAGGTAACCATGAGTCAGCACATGTAGCTAGCTGAACTAATTACAAGTAAATAGCATTAGGAAGGACATCATCAGTTTTCCTGGCCACACCGAACAAGGCATTGTCCCGGGAAGTCCTTCGGGTGGCACTGTATGGAGAGAATGACTCATAATAACTCTGCCACAGCTGCTTTTCAGATCAAACAACTATCTATTAATTCACAACAAAAGACAACCTGTGCACGAGAAATAGCAACAGGTTATTTATCGTGTGTATTTATTTCCTCTTGCTGGAATAGAGCAACTCAGTGGTCCTAAATACAATCTCAAAGGTTGTTTGGCTAACTCAGGACTTGAACAAAAGAGGTTGCCTAGATCTGTTAGCTTATGAGACTGGATGGATTGCTTTCCTCCACACTAGAAGTATTTTTTTTTTCCTGTTGGGCTGACTGACATTGACCAAAGCGGAAGGGGCGATGGTGGTGCACACATTTAATCCCAGTACTTGGGAGGCAGAGGCAGCTACAAAGAGCTATTTCACAGAGGAACCCTGTCTCCAAAATAAATAAATAAATTTATTCATTAATTAAAACAGAATGGGACAGAATCAAGGCAGAGGATGGTGGGGGGAGACATCCTAATAAGAAGCTAACTTTTGGGGCTGGAAAACACAAAAATTTGGGGCTGAGGATGTACTTGGTTGGTAGAGTGCTTGCCTAGCATTCAAGAAACCCTGAGTTTGATAAAGACCAGCATGAGATATATAAGGTCCCATCTTAAAAATTAAAAATAAATAATAAACAACGATTCACAAGTTAGCTTCTTTTAAAATGATTTGTGCATGTGTGGGGTGGGGGGTGTGCCAGAGCATACACAGATGTGTATGCATGTGCATGCACAGTGTGTGGGTGCCCTTGCAGAAGCCAGAAGACAGAGTCGGGTCCGAGGCATGGTTACAAACAAGAATTCCCTAGAGCTTCCTATGTACAGTCTTTTAAAGGGGACTTGGCTTTTTTTTTTTTTTTTTTTTTTTTTAACTTTTCTTAATTAAAGAGTTTGGTCTTAGGGCTCGAGAGATGGCTCAGAGTTAAGAGCACTGACCGCTCTTCCAGAGGTCCTGAGTTCAATACCCAGCAACCACATGGTGGCTCACAACCATCTGTAATGAGATCTGGCTCCCTCTTCTGACCTGCAGGGATACATGCAAACAGAACATTGTATACATAATAAATAAATAAATCTTTAAAAAAAAAAAAAAAAAGAGTTCGGTCATGAACCTGAAAATATTTTCTTTTCCTGTTCATACAACCCCTTCTTTTGATTTTTTAAAAAAGGCTTCTAAGACTAAAATTAAATCCTAGTAATAACAGTAACTTTACAGCAGCTCCAGAAAGTGAAGCCTGCAAAATGAGGCTATCTTGGAACAGTGAGCAAAAAAGATGTCGTTTTGAGATCTGCTTAGAGGGATAACGGTTTAGAGCTCAGTGTTGGGCTGCATTTCTCCTGTGTCAAGAGGTTCACCTGTGTTTCCCCTTTTGTTTTGTCCCTGGTGGCACTTTTCTTGAGGGAATTCCTGTGGCCACTTCCCACCTTGTCAATTATCACCTGTTTCCTTCGCTCTTTTACTTACTCGGTGCCGAGTTATTTATACCTTATTTATACCTTGATGTCTTTCCCGTCTGATAGGCCAGGAATTCCCTCTTTTTAGACAGTTGACGTCCTGCTCCCTTCTGTCACTTTTTGTCACCTCAGCCACGCCCACTTCCTGAACACTCTGGGGTGTCTGCAGAAGCCACAAGCACGAGCATGCTGGCTGGAGGATGGAAATGGATCGCTGGCGTGGGCCCGAGGGGGTACCACAGACAGTGTTCTGGGCTCTTCGGCTTTATCAAATCTAACTGATGGGACTTGCTTTCATCTCTTACTCTCAGTCGGGGCTGTCCTGCCTTCATGGAAGGGACTGTCCCAGGTAGCTAGATTATGAACATTTTCTTGACTTTTGATACTCACATATGAACATCTCAAAATAGTCCTGAACTGAGTCATCAGATGGATGTTTCTTGGAAATATATCTGACAGCTTCATGATTTGAAATGTTATTCCATCCCTGAAGGACAGGATTTCACTGCTACAGTCTCCCTGCTCCTGACCAGGCATCCCAAGGTGAGGACTGGTTCCAAGGCACGGTTACAAACAAGAATTCCCCAGAACTTCCTATGTACAGTCTTTCAAAGGGGAGTTGGCTCTTTTTTAAAAATTTTTCTTAATTAAGGAGTTTTGTCAAGAGCCTGAAAATATTTTCTTTTTCTGTTCATTCAACCCCTTCTTTTGATTTTTTTTTAAAGGCTTCTAAGTCTAAAATTAAATCCTAGCTAATGTTGAGACTTCTCAGCTAATTTTCATATCATACAAATTCTTGACTAGTTTGTATTGTGTCTGGAGAGTTAATATTCCAGTTTAGGAAGTGGAGGCTTTTTGACTTGGGGTGGGATAATTGTTAAACAAAGAGCTAAGAATTTCTTCCCCTGACCTGTGGCCATTTGATTAACTCTTTATGTCAATAGATTTTTCTCCTCTAACCAACCCTACCTTCCTTCCTTCCTTTTTTTCTTTCTTGCTTTGTTTTTGTTTGTTTGTTTGTTTTGTTTTGTTTGAGACAGGGTCTTTCTACATAGCCCTGGCTAACCTGGAACTCACTATATAGACCAGGCTGTCTACAAACTCACAGAAATCCACCTGCTTCTGCCTCCCAAGTGCTGGGATTAAAGTTGTGTGTCACCATGCCCAACTCTAACCATACTTTCTGAGTCCAGTTCAGTTATTCTTGAGGAATTTCAACCATTTATACTGTTCTTTTTTTTTTTTGACCACCAAGATGTTTTTTGTTTTGTTTTGTTTTGTTTTTTTCCATTTATACTGTTCTTAACTGAGTATCATGTTAAGTATGATTTTGGCTTATCTGGCTCTTACCTGTAGTAAAGACAGCTTCGAACTGCCCATGTTATAAGAGATGTTAACAGTGAAGTTCACAAGCTAGCTGGCAGAGCAGGAAGAGCCCGGAGGGAGAAGTGTCATTTTGTGGTTTAGAGTGCAGTCTCAGCAGCCAGGCCGCCTGTCCTTGCTCTGCCCCTCACTGTGTGATGAGAGTGAGTTACTTAGGCAACACCGTCGAGACAATAAGAATACCTTCCTGCTAGGGCAGTGAGGCTTCAACAAACTCCTCTAGCCCAAAGGAGTCTCTTCACAGGCAGTAAGCACTGCATACAGCAGGAGGTCGGAGTGGGTATCTTTGGTTGGGGTCCTTTTGAATGTATTTTTACCCTTTTTTTTTTTTTAAGTTTTATTTATTTATTATGCATACAATGTTCTGTCTGCATGTATGTCTGCAGGCCAGAAGAGGGCACCAGATCTCATTACAGATGGTTGTGAGCCACCACGTGGTTGCTGGGAATTGAACTCAGGACCTCTGGAAGAGCAGTCAGTGCTCTTAACCTCTGAGCCATCTCTCCAGCCTGTATTTTTACTCTTACACAGTCTCGCACACGTACATAATGAATTGTGGTCATTTTCACACACCCCATTACTCGCTTTCATCACCACTCCACCCAATGAAATACTTCTTCACAGCAAGCTGCCTCCATCTTTTGTGTGCTGTGCTGTGTGTGTGTGGAGGGAGGGGGAGATTCAGTTTAATCAAGCTTTCTTGCACAAGTGTAGGTGGGAGATTATTTATTGCAGTGTGGGCAGTTTATGAATGGCCACATCACTGAAGAAAGCCACACCTATTACCCCAACCACAATTAACTATCAATAGCCCCTCCGAGAAGGGTGGGGCCTCATGAGCTCTTTCCTTGCCCATGATGGAATGTTGATGGGTCTAATGCTGTGCGGCAATCACAGCTTCACTGAGGGTCAATGTACTACAAGACTGTTGGGGGCAGCACACAGAGGAGAGGGGAAGCTGTGATCTGTGGGCTGTGTTCTGCAGGGCCCTATGTTCCAGAGTCCAGTGGAGCTTATGGACAGAGCAGAGTTCTCAGGGTTAAAGAACGGGAAGCTAGGGGCTGGTGAGATGGATCGGGGGTTAAGAGCCATGACTGCTCTTCCAGAAGACCCAGGTTTGATTCCCAGCACCAACACAGAGGCTCAAAGCCCTCTGTACCTCCAGTCCCAGGAGATCGGACACCTTCGGGCTTCCACAGACAATGTACACGTGTGGTGCACAGACATACATGCAAGGAAAACACCCACACACATAAAAGGAAGAAAAAGAATTAAGAAAGATCGGGAAGTAACGAGGAAGCCACGATAGAGGCTGAGCAAGCAAGAAGGACCTGGAGTCAGCAGCCAGTCCTGGCAGCGCCCAGGAGGGCTCTTGCTGTCCCAACAGGTCCCGCCCCCAGCACAAAGAGCAGTTCCTTTAAGACTACAGGAGCTCTGCCGTACTCCGTTCGGGTCAGACTATAGCTGCAGTATCCGGATCAGTTCTGGGAAGCTCATTTACAGCCTGGAGCACAGCCAGAGGTTGCTGATGGAGCTGTGCACAGTCCAGTAATCATATCATATGCATTTGCTCACCAACATCTGTTGAGTCCCTAGGGCAGAGCACTGGGTTACAGGCCTCAGGGTGAGGCTGGGTAAAGTGGGATGTAAATATGCTTTCGAAATAGTCCTTCCTCTGTCTGGGGCCCCAGAAAGTATGATACATAGATTGTATTCAATTTAGCAAGTACCTGTCAACTGCCTGCTCAGTTCAGGTTTCCTGTAGGTAGTATGGCTTTGGGGATCACTCTAGAAAGATCACTGAATCTACTTCAAAACAGTTCCATCCCTGTCAACTAGCTGTGAGACTATGGAGACTTTACCCTGAGTTTCAGTTTTCTCACACAGAAAGTAGAAGTTATGAGACCTTCTTTATTAACAGCTCAAAATGGGGCTGGAGGGATGGCTCAGTGGTTAAGAGAACTGGCTGCCTTTGCAGAGGACCTGGTTTCCATTTCTAGCACCCACATAGAGGCTCATAACCACCTGTAACTCCAGTTCCAGTGCCCTCTTCTGGCCTCCAAGGGCACTGCATACACATGGTGCACATACCTATATTCAAAAGACCCAGATACATAAAATAAAAATAAATATTGAAAAATGCAAATTGCAGAGCTCCAGACTTACAGAATGAGAATCTTCATAATTAAGATCACATGAGACACTTTGATCAGGGAAATTGGGGAATGCTCCCCTTTAGGGCAATGTTCTCTAGATGTGGGATTCGTACTGCCTACACCAGAATGTCAAAGGGACCTGGAAAGAAGGTTCCAAAGCCCATCTCCAGACTTACTTAGAATTCTGGAGTGTGGGGCCTGTAAATCTTCATTTAGCATGATTCTAAGTGGTTATTTGCACCCTTAGATTTAAGAGCCGTTATTATAGAATTTGGGCAGGATTAAATGAAGACATTTGGGGAAACTTTGATAGCTCATGCACAGAGGATGATGGGACATGGGAAGAAGTCATCATAAGCACTTCTGAACGAGGTAGAATGGGGCATCTTTTGGGATCTTCAGAGCTGAAAAGAAGAGTCTTACACAGCCTGAGTGTGGCGGTGCATGCCTTTAATCCCAGCACTTGGGATGCAGGGACAGGCTGATCTATGTGACTCTGGCCAGTCTGGTCTACATAGTGAGCTCCAGGCCAACCAGTGATACACAGAGAGACCCTGTCTCCTCCTCCTCTTCCTCCTCCTCCTCCTCCTCATCATCACCTTCATCACAACAACAACAACAAAAATCTTACACAGCAGACTTTGGGAAGAGGGATTTGCTGCAAGATCCCAAAGAGTAACCAGGGTATGAGCTGCAGAAATCATGGGCCCAGAGCTTCCACAAGTTACAGAATTGAAATAGTGTTCTGAAATGGCAGAGAGAGGAGTACAGGGGCTAGAGAGTTGGCTTGGTGGTTAAGAGCACTTGTTCTTGTGAAGGACCTGAGTTCGGTTCCCAGCACCCACATGGAGACTCACCACTCCTCAGACATCAGGCATGCGTGTGGTGCACAGACATATGTACCCGCAAAGCACTCATATGAATAAAATTTTAAAAAATCTAAAAAAAAAATTGAAAGAAAGAGAGAGAGAGAGACTTGGTGATCCAAAAGTCACTTACTTTTTTGTTTCCACAAGGACATACTTCACCACCAAAAAAACGGTCTTGAACAAATCAAATTGCTGCCATCCAGTGTGGAGAACTCATTGGGCAGAATTTTTATCAAGTACTTTCCTTTGGCTTCTGTGTGCCCCAACCACTCCTGATTAATTTTAGTATGCTGACCAATCTCCATCTAATTACTGAGATTAGTGGAGTAGAGTTAGTTTTGTTCAGGGTGCATAATGCCTCGGGTCTGCTTTCTTTTCAGGAAAGTTAGCAGGGAAAATCTTTAAAAGTAAGCATAGGGCTGACAAGCTGGCTCAGCAATTAAGAGCAAATTCTGCTCTTTCCAAAGACCCTCCTTCAGTTCCCAGCACCCATGCCAGGTGGCTCACAACCACCTATAACTCCAGCTCCAGGGGGTCTGGTGCCCTCTTCTGGCCTCTATGGACACTGCACTCATGTGCACAGCTCCTTCCCACCCCATACACATAATTAAAAATAAACAATAAAATCTGAAAAACAAATGAACAAAAGAAGCCCTTTGTTCATCTAGTACAGATGTTTATGAGAAAGAGGAGAAAAGAAATGAAGTGTGTTTCAGAAATTTGGTAATAGAGTTCCCTTTGTAAAACTGGCAGATTCCCTCCCGCTAAGCACATGGGCAGACATACATGCAACTTCACATTCATTTTTTTTAAGATTTATTTATTCATTATGTATACGGTGATCTGCCTGCATGTATGTCTACAGGCCAGAAGAAGCATCAGATCTCATTACAGATGGTTGTGAGCCACCATGTGGGTGCTGGGAATTGAACTCAGGACCTCTGGAAGAACAGCCAGTGCTCTTAACCTCTGAGCCATCTCTCCAGCCCCACATTCATTTTTTTTTTTTTTTTAGAACCGTAGACTTCATACATTGCTAGATTGAGAACATCTATTCTTCTTGGCCTTTAAATGACATAACTGTACAACTGGGTAGTAAAAGAGTCAGACAAACAGATTTCTACTCCAAGTTCAGAAATATCCTCTGACATTTCAGTGATGAATAGTCTCCATCTTGAGATAGTGAGCTTCCCATGGCAGGAAGTGATCATGTGCATGACCAGTTTGCACAGATGTCCATTCATTATTTTTTTTCATTCATTCTTTCAAACACACCCCCATTCACACATGGCAAGAACTCTTGTGAGTGTTTAGGAGTACAAGAGTGGAATATAAAGATAGACACAAGAGAAACTGTCTCTGTTCTCAACGTTACAATTAAATAAAGGAAACCAAGACACAGGTGGCCATGGGACATGGTGACAGCGTGAGCTCATGTCTAAAAGGCTCAGAAAGCCAGAGAAGAGAAAGAAATGAATCTACAGATGGGTCCTGCCTAGCACCAAAGAGTGAATGGTGGCCTCTAGTCTTCTTCGGACTCTGATGTCCAGGGCAACAGCAGGGCCAAAGGTTAACCGGGGTGGGAAGAAAGGACTTCCACGACATCCTTCCAGACAGATGGACTGTTAAAGTAAAACAACAGCAGTGCACTTTCTGTACAAATAAGCTTCAGGACAAATCATCTAACCCTCCACCCCTACCTCCTGCTTTCAACCAATTGGTAACCTCTTAGCCTGTCCTGTGTGCCGGTTCTGTAACCGCCACGGACCCCATGTCTTGACCCCAAGGGCATTGAAGAATGGGTGTTGGGATGCAGCATCTTCAGTTTGCTGCTGAGGTGAAGGGCAGGGACTGACTGCCTTCGTGGACGGGCTGGTGAGGATGCCGAAGTGGACAGAGGGGAATGTACTGGGCACAGACTGGCTGTGCTCAAACCCAGGGCCGGCTCCCTATAATTGTCCCAACAAACTCTGAGGCTTGAAAGCATTTCCTTCCCTGCAGGTTTTCTTCCTTTTCTGCGCCTGCTTCCACAGACAGTACACCCGCCCTCTCTCCCTCCCACCAAGGTCACCACTCAGCAGGCTTTGATAAATGTCATCTTTTTTTGAAAGTCGCCTTGGAAAAAGGCAATTTGACTGCAGTGAGGCAGAACAGGGAGCTGAACACCAGCCGCCCTGTATCGACCAGAGCCCAGCCCAAGAACAAAATGAAGAAGAGTGTGGCGTGGCCCTGAGCTCCTGGTGATGCTTAGGCTCGCTCTCCCCAGGGACCTGTGTACAGGAGCGGAGCGAAGCCTTGCAGGGGAGCCTGGGCCTGGGGTCCAGGTCGCCTCCTCCCTCTGTCCCTCTCCTCAGCCCTTTGTCTTCTGCTGCTTGTTTTCTGGCTGGTAACTAGAGGTCCCCGAGAACCCCCATAGCTCTGGGGGCGGGAGCCCTCTCCACTGTGCAAGCAGTGGGCTGCTGATTAGCGCAGGGAATAAATAACAGCAAGCTAATTATCTCCCTGATTGCGGCTTGCCTCACTAACAAGGCTGGGCTGGAGTGGTGATGCGGCAGTTGATACTATTCCAAGCATGCTTCTGGGCTCAGGGAAATTTCCACGCCTTTCCAGTCTGTTGGTACTCTCCCTTCCCAGACGTCCTGGAGCTCTGAGTGGAAATGTTCACTCTTCTGCTTCACCTTGGAATTGAGAGACTCACCCCAGACAGACTGTTTATGACATTCCCTAGTGGGTGCTGGAGCCGGCTTCTCAGAGAAGCAGGCAGAGGCTTTCAGAGGGAGGCTAGAGGTTGGCCAAGGGCATTGAAGAATGGGTCCTTAGGGACCACATACTCTAGTACTTAGTATCCTAATTACATCTGCTACTCTGACTCCTAAAACTGAGTGGTTTCCATTGGGCTAGCAGATAAAAGAAGAAAAGGGCAAAGAAGAATATTCTGGACTCTGGTCAGACCGTGACTACCTCTGTGACCTCAGACGGGCTCCTTATCACTCTGGTCCCTCTTTCTCTCTATGAAACGAAGCACAACGACTTTGGAACTTTGTTTCGTCTGGAAACACAATTTTGTGACTATAAGTCTGAAATCTGATTGCAGTGTTGTCTTGGAATTCCATGCCGAAAAAGCTGTTTGTGCCTCTTACGGCCACATCTCCATTTCCCCTTCTGCGTTACCACGCTGCTCCTCCTCTCATTGGGGCTTGAAAACCAAGAGTGAGCAACACCTGCCTTAGGAAGTTTCTTTTTCTTTTCTTTTCTTTTCTTTTTTTTTAAGGTTTGGTTTTATTATTTTGTAATTATATGTGTATACGCGTGTGTCAGGGGTATATGCCCATGAGTGCAGATACCTGACGAGTCTAGAAGGAAGTGTTGGATACACTGCAGCTGGATTTATAGGTAGTTGTGAACCTCCAGATGTGGACGCTGAGAATGGAGCTCGGCTCCTCCTCAAGAGCAGTACATGCTCTCAACTGCTAAACCATCTCTCTAGCCCTAGAAGAGTTCCAGCAGCCTAGCCTGAGCTAACGGCAGAGTGAGTAGTTAAAAGCCAGGATGCGGAAGTGCCTTCCCCCTGAGCAGAACTGTTCCCGGCTTACTGTGACAGAGGAAGAAATCAGTTTGCCTGACAGGCATTTGGGATCATCCTGGGCTATGGGGACTATTAGTACCTTTATACCAACTGCAGGACCCACTTGTAGGAAATTGAAGGACCGGCCCCTTCGCCTCAACAAAGAGACTCTCTATAGCGGAGGTTAAGCCTACCTCTACCGGAGGGCAGATGCTAGACAAACCAGATGTTTTCATCTGCTGAAGACAAATCTAGAAAAAGCAAACCTGGGAAAAGGGTGAGGAACATCTGGGTCACAAACCCCTTTCAAAGCGGGGAAGAGAAAGGGGAGGACTAACGTTATCCTTGGATCAAAAAGGAAAATATTGTTTGGGGGTAGCCAATAATAGGCTTGGAGCCTCCCCAGCTACCAAATCTGTATTACCTGGCCTGTTCTGATGGGAATATTAGACTCCAGCACTCGTAATGTTGGGTCTGGATAATTTTACTTTCTGTATTGGGTAGGGCGAGCTAATCATAACCCCCAATATCACTGGCTTATCTCAGTCACAGGTGCAGCATAGTTTCATGTAGGTATGCAGTGAATGGCCTACCTGGTGATGCTGGGAAGCAACACTAACCATTAAAGCTTCTGCTTACTGTACAGGCTTTAGAATTCTCTTCTGGACACCCTGCATTTAGTTGGCAGATGCAGGAAGAAACTTGGGAAGCATGCCCAATTATGTGGAAGGTTTTACAGGTTAAGTCTACAACTGGCGCTCATCATTTCTGCCACATTCCCCTGACCAAGATCTGCTCATAGGAGCACCTCTGACCACAGGGGACCTTGGGAAATGTAGTCAAGCTATGGACACAGGTGACAAAAGGAAGCAGTCTGGTAAGCAACTAGTCAGTCTCTGATATACATTGCTTGGAATCCTGTTTCTCGTGGCAAAGAGCCTGTATTTTGTCATCTGAGTGGGCAAGATATAAAGTAGGACAAAGTGCATGAGCTTTACAAATGCTGAGTGCACAAACAAGTGTGTGCTTCTCAGATTCACATACAATTAACTAGTCTAGACCCTGGTCTACATAACACATGCCAGGCTAGCCAGAGCTGCATAGTGAGACCCTGTCTCGACATTTTTTTCTTTAAATTAATCTGGCATTAACTTTAAAATTGCTGGCTCTATTAGAACCATTAAAGCTCTCTGTAGTTGGAATAGTTTATTTGGACAATATGGCAAGTGTTGGAATGGTGGGGGAACTGATTTCACGGTGTGATAAAAAATGAACTCTTCAATGCATTCAACCCATAAAATTGTAGAACTTGTCCTTCCCCGCCCCTCAGCCAGGGGAAGCAGCCAGCATAGCTGATGTGACCAGTGTGGCTGGAATCATGATGTGGCTGCCCCAACCTGCACACTGGATGAGCCCATGGCTAAGATGGTAGCCTATGTGGTCAGTATGTCCATTTGGGGGGGGGGTTGTTTTTTTGTTGTTGTTATTTTGTTTGTGTTTGCTTTTGTTTTTCCGGACAGCGTTTCTCTGTGTTGTTTTGGTGCCTGTCCTGGATCTCGCTCTGTAGACCAGGCTGGCCTCAAGCTCAGAGATCCCCCTCCTCTGCCTCTCAAGTGCTGGGATTAAAGGTGTGTGCCACCACTGCCTGGCCAGTAGGTCGATTTTGATCAAAGAGATAATGATGTATTGAGAATGGGAGCAGTGTTTTCTCCTGGTTAGTCATCTTGGAGTTATCTGTGTGGAAGGGCACATATATATAGGTGTATTGGTAAGAAGTAGATTATTAATCCCATCTCCAGGTATGCAATATAAATTGGTGTAGCTGTGTGTGTGCGTGTGTGTGTGTGTGTGTGTGTGTACAAGCATATCTTTTTGTGTATGGTGTATATGTACCCGTTTGTGCACTTGCGGAGGCCAGAGGCAAACATCATGTGTCATCTTCAATTCTTCACCTTCATTTTTGAGACAGGGTTCTCACTGAGCCTGGAGTTCACTGATTCAGCTGTGCTGGCTGGGCAGTGAAGTCCAGGTTCTGACTCCTCAGTTTAGGGATCACAGGTACGCACTACCAAGCCTGGCTTTGACATGGATGCTGGGATCCAAACCGAGGTCCTCACACTTGTGTGGCAAGCTTTACTGGTTAAGCCAATTCCTCAGCACTTGTACAGTTACTTTTCTATTGTAATTTAAGAGCTCATTGTGTGTCCTGAAGGATATGAAAAGCAATAGGAGCAAGCGCCCCAGCCACCCAGATCTTGGTTTCTAACTATCATTTTGAAAACACACACACACACACACACACACACACACACACACACACACACACACACCACAGCTAATCAGCCTAGAAATTACTAGTTAACCTGGAATATCTTACACTAGAAAGGAAGGAATGTCAGGAAGGAATGGTGTGAACTTGTCAAAGGGATAAAAAAATTCAGCTTAAAGGGTTGCTCACAGCTCAAATCCGAGACCAGTTACACAGCAAGACAAACCATTTTGATATTAGGTTATAACCCATTGAGTAAAATATGAATGGATTGGTACATACATTAATAAATAAAGGAGAAAGGGAAGTGTTTATCTTACAATAGAATGCCAATTGATAAATATAAAAAAGGATAAAGTTCAAAAAATCACCACTTGGCAACAATCATCATAGTAATAAATAATTTAAGCAAGATTTATTTGTGGATGTTAAAACCACTGGGTGAAGTTTTGATGAGAAATAAGATGTTTATACAACCTCAAAATATCTCCCCACAAATACTTACTAATTGATAAGTTCACAATACTTGCTGGCTTATTGTTGGACAACTTGGCTGACCTCAACCTAACCAAGTGACAGAAGCTAATATCTCAGGGAATGAGGCAAATCAACATGGTGCACCTCTGGGTGAAATGAAATGAAAACAATCGTGAACACCACTGCTTCTGGGATACTCCCGTCAGAACTACAGAACCTGAATCCACTCACTAAGGCAGCGTCAGTCAAGCCCAAACTGAGAGACATTTTATAAGACAACCAGGGGAGGTATTCTCAAGAAGAAAGAGAGAAGGCAGGTGGCAGTGGTGGCGCACGCCTTTAATCCCAGCACTCAGGAGGCAGAGGTAGGCGGATCTCTGAGCTTGAGGCCAGCCTGGTCTACAGAGCGAGATCCAGGACAGGCACCAAAGCTACACAGAGAAACCCTGTCTCAAAAGAAAACAAAAACAAAAACAAAAACAAAAAAACGAGGGGAGGGGGAGAGATTACACAGATTTATATTGTTCCAGAATTCTAAATGTGACACACGTGATCGGGATCTGAACTGAAACCTAGATCTGAAGCAATGTCATTAGGACAGTCAGTGAACTCTGAATTGAACTTTGTTCTGTATCAAGGTGAGTTTCTCAGCTGCAATGTTGTGCTGTGATTATGTAGGAGAATGTCTTCTTTTTTTAATCAAGTATATACTGAAATATTAAGTGGTAAAAGGACATTATGCCTGCAATTTACTGTCCAATGTATCAGAAATTTCGTATATATACACATAATGTGCACACACATGCATGCGCATACACGCACACACACACACACACACATGCGCGCGCGCGCGCGCGGAGAGGTAGAAGCACGGGAGAATGGAAAAATTGAAATGTAAAACAAACTGAATGAAAGGTATGCAAGAGTTCTTTGAAACTTTTCTATAAATTCAAAACTATTTCAAAATCAAAAGTTGGAGCTGGAGAGGTGGCTCAGTGGTTAAGAGTGTTGCTGCTCTTCCAGAGGACCCGGGTTCTGTTTCTAGTGCCCACATGGTGGCTAAGGACCTTCGTTCCAGAGACTTCGACGCCATCTTCTGGCCACCTGGGCACAGCACGCACATAGTGCATAGACATACACACGCAGGCAAAACACTCACACCCATTAAATAGAAACAAATACAACTGTAAACTAAATAATAAAAAGCGCACACAGTGAACAGAATGCTCTTGGAGTCTGGGAGAAGAGACGCATAAGAGGCAGAGTTAACAGCCGTGAGAAAGAGGCGGTAGTGTCGGAGAGACTGAATGGACTCGGTATCAATGATCTAGATTAGGTTCTGATCTTGTCTCCTGTCAGAGAGGATCTGGAAGAAGCCGTTTCACCTCATTGAGTCTCAGTTGATAGGACCAAGCCCCGCAAGAGCATCAAGTGACTTTAAATATTAATAAAACAATAATGTATGTGGCAGAACTTTGTAAGTCATAAAATGTGGCCGCAGGTAAGTCACGGTAGCATCCATCCCCTTTCTCTCAGGAAACGACAGCCAATGAATGCCGCTGAGCTGCCTCCTTAGCCCCCATGTCTCTCAGCTTTTCATCTAGGTACCATCTCAGTGCGGTGACTTTCAAAGAGATGACTCTCTTATGGACTGAGAACTAAGGACACCCGGCTCCCAGAAAGAGGCGCTGTTGGCACAGACACCCGGGCTTGGCAATGGTGTGTGTGTTTGTGCTCATGTGTGCAGGTGTGTGAGTGCACATGTCTTGGAAGCCTTGGTTTCCAGCACTCTCCGTGTATGCAGAGATGCTGTGGGGAATGATGCATGTTGTTACAAATTCATAAACATCTGCTCTGGTGGCCTGGGGAGTCCCTTCTAGAAGGAAAGCCCTCTGCTTTTGTCACGAGTGACGGAGATACTTGTGCACACAGTGTTTCAATGCAAGCTACTCTGACAGCTTAGGAAGCAGGGTCCTAACGCTGCCCACCTGCCCACTGGTGGACAGCCGCATGGGCTGTTGAAAATCATTGCTGAGGTCTGAACACTTCCCAAAGCCTTTTGCCCACATTCCTTCATGGAAACCTCAAAGCCACAGCAACCTGGGTGGCGAGAACTGCTGGGTGTATTTCTTACAGATCAAAACTTGCCCTGATCAGGTCTGGGACTTGCCATAGGCCACAGTGCTAATAGATGGCACCCAGGGGAACAAAGTTAGGACTTTAGCAATGCTCCTCACCACAGACATTTTCATCTCCCTCTGTTTCCCTTTCCCGGGGCCCCTTTCCCCCACCTGGAGAGGGGGTTCTCTTTCTGGTGCCCTTGGCTTCTCGGAGCTCTCCTTTCCAATCACCAGACATGCACAGCTAGATCTCCGACCCTGAAATACCCTGCTCCTGCGCCAGCTGGTCCAACCAACCCTTCCCCCAGCTCCCACGTTCCAGCTAGGAGCAGGAGTTAGCATCTTAGTCCCCGCTGCTGAGGCTGTCACTCATTCCTGTTCTGGAGCCCAGAGAAGAAAATGAAGTTGAGGGTGCCTGCCAGTGGCTCCAGGAAGCTGGCCCAGAACTCCCATGTCCCCACCCCCACCCCGCCCCCGCCTGCCTCCTCGTCCTGTTGCTACGTCATCTTCTGGCTCCTGTAGATGTCCCCTTCCCCTCCAGTGTCAGAAGGAAGAACAACCCTGGCTTCTAGTCCATCAACCTCCATTTCCATATACCTGGCTGGAGGGAGTTCAGCTGAGGCCAACTTATCACCAGGCTCTGTCTGTCCGGAGCACTGCCTGGCTGCAGATAGACAGCCGGCTCCGCACCAGACAGAGCGGAGCCCAGTGGTCTCTGCTACGCCTCTTGGGTAGTAGCTTCCTGCTTTACCGATGCTCATCTGATAGAGACAACTCTGGCCGAGGTGGGAATAGTCTCCTCACTGTTTCGAGAGCCCAGAGCAAGGATGGGTGGGGGGTGAGTGGTGAGGGTGGGTGCGTGGGGTGGGGAGTGGGGGTGGGTTGGGGCTGGGGGTTGGTTTGCTGCTTTGTTGGAGACGATCTCAGAGCTAGGCCATGTGGTGAAACCTCCCAACACTGACCCAGTTGGAATCGGGAAATCTGATCTCCAGTCAGCCCGTGGATGTCCTTGAGCAAAGAAAGCCTCTTTACTGGGACACAGCCTCCTCATCTGTAACACCGATTCCAAATGCCCTTTCCCTTTCATGTGCTTCTTTCTACTTAGAGCCAAGTGCTGGTTTCTAAGGTCTGGAGCTGGGCCCGGATGGAGCTCAAGTCTAGAATTCAGACCACTCTCTACGCTTCATTCACTGCCGAGTCTGGAGGGACCATCCCAGGTGTCTGGAGAGGGGAGGGTGTTAGGTGCGGCCTGGCCTCTGTCCAGGGGGGTGGGATCACAGTCTGGCAATGCTGGGGCTGTGAGAGAGGCCCAGGAACTGGTGCGATTTCTCATGGTGATGCTGAGCAGGATGGACAAGGGCTGACAGATCCACTCCTCTCCTGCCCTGTGCCAGAAGCTCAAACACGTGTGCCCTGGAGACCTCCGGGCTACGGAAAAATTCAATATGGGATGCTTGCAGGAAGTGGAAGAGACAGGAGCACCCGGGAGCAGAACCAGCGAGGCACAGCAACACTCAAAGCTCAGGCTGGCCACCTCTCTCCCCCACTCAAATGAGAGAGGAGCCCTCGAGATTTTGGAGTGTCCTTCCGGGTTTGACATTTTATAACTCTGAAAGTAAAGATTCAGTTTACTAAGTAACGCTGGGCTCCCTCGGGCAGCATAAACACCTGCCTTAAGTGCTACCCAGCTGAGCCTCAGGGCAGGGATGGGGACCTATGGAGGGCCATCGCCTCATCCCTCCCTCCTTCCAGCACCCCGACACCCTAAGGATCAGAAGACCTCCTACCATTTCCTCATCCCACAGGAAACCAAATCCAACTGAGCCCAGAGGCACACCGAAATGGCCGGGGGCCAAGAGAAACAGCTGCCTTGGGTGTCATCTTCCTGCAGAGTGGACTTTTAAGGTCCCCTTTGAGACTGGGTAGGTAATGTGAGCCTTTCCCCTCCCAATGCCCTGGGAGACGGTTGGAAGGGTCCCCAGAACCAGGCCAGCTCTGGCCCCAAAGTGAGTCTATTTCTCCAGGCTCTCGGATGGATGGACGGTCAGAGATGAGTTCCCACATGTGAACTGAAAGCCTGTGAGCAGGAGGCAGCCTCTGAGAGAAACACAGCCCCGAGTGCCAGGGGAGGAGGCCACCAAGCTGCTTCCCCCACACACAGACAGGGTATTGATCCTGCTTGCTGGCCCCCACCGCTTCTCCGCTTCATGGCGCAGCTAATGGCCTGGAAAAGACTGGCCAGCTGTTCCCCAGCTGTGACATAATGAGCTCAGGGACGATCAATGCCGTTCCGGTCTCTAATTAGGCCGGGAACTGGCTGGGGTGAAAGTGTGGCCTGTTTCCTGAGGGCGCAGCTTCCACTCCAGTCCCCAGCTGCAGTCTGCTGGCAGCCACCTGGGCCCCTGCATCTGTGCCCGGGAGGAATAGGCAGAGCCCTCCAGTGGCCGTCGGGAGGGTTTCTGGCTGAGTTCCTTCTCCAGAGGCAGAAGTTGGGGTTATAGAATCATTCTCTCTCTCTCTCCTCTCTCTCTCTCTCTCTCTCTCTCTCTCTCTCTCTCTCTCTCTCTCTCTCTCTCTCTCTGACACTCCTCACGCTGCTTGCTGTCGCATCCCTTGCTTGCTGTCTCTCTGTGCAGTGGGTCTTCAACCCTGATCCCCTCCAGCTCCGCAGGCCTGAGGCCCTGTTCAGGACGCGCCCTTACACAGGTCCCAGATGCCCAAGCCAGGGGCTAAAGGCAACTCTGTCTGGCTGCTGGCCCAGCCTCCCTCTGCTATTTATACCCTCATCCAGGGAGGCATGGATCAGCTTCTCAGTGTACTCACTGCAGAGGAGGAAGTGGGGGGGTGGGGTGGGGGGACAAGTGAAAGGTGTACACTCAGGCAAAGATTCAAGTCAAGTGGGGAGCTGAGGCCCATGGCCCAGAGCTTGGTAGACTGCAAATAGAACACAGAGAGCAAAGGACAGAGAGAGAGACAGACAGACAGAGACACAGAGAATGTCAAAGGGGAGAAACCAAAAACCAAACAAGAGAGGCAGAAGAAGTGAGAAAATGGGGGCGCCGAGGAAGAAATAGGAGCTCAGAGAATAGAAACAGAACACACCTTGTGCTTGGAGGGTCAGGCCCCAAGTGCCGGATCAGATGCCCCGCCGGGGAAGCTGAAGTGCGGCAGAGACTATCCAGGGGCCTGGTGTGTAATTTCAGGACCGGGGAGAGGATGGTTGGGGTCAGAAGGGCACAAGGCAAGAACCATGGGTGTGTGGGAGGGGCTGGCTTGAGGGGTGAGCAAGCCAGCGAGCAGTGCACTGTGGGATGAGGGTTCAGAGGGGAGCTGGGGGCAAAAGTCCGAAGACTAGAGAAGGAGTTACTGTAGGGATCTGGGAGGAGCTGGGGGGCGGGGCTCTGGGCTTTTTATAGCCTCTACTCCAGAGCAGCTCAATATGGCCCCTATGTGTGTAGGGGTAGCCTGGCTTGGAAAGGGGCCCATTCTTCAGCCAGGCCCCAGCTCTTGTATCATTTGCATTTTCAAATATAAACCGGTCAGACCCAGTTGAATATGGCTGTCCCTTTCTTGGCCCGTCCGCAGTTCGTGGGCACCGTTTCTGCCTGGCTGTGATTCCGAGAAGAACGACCCATTTGGAGAGATCAAAAGTGACTCCTGTCTTTCCATTTTCCATCCCACCTGCCTAAGCAGTGAGCCTCTGAAGCTGCCATCCATGAGGAGCCACCCAAGAACCATAGCTGCTGACTGAGACTCAAAATACACACAACCAATGACCTTCGCCGTCAGCACTCCACGTTCAAGTAGTCATTAGAAGCTGGAGCTTCGAGAAGCTAGGAGACGGTCACCAAGGAAGGGTAGTGGGTCCTCTGCGCCGTCGCTGCACAGGGCTGGCGGCTACGGGGACCTCGGTTCATCAGATCCACCTAACAGCCTTTTCTCTTGGGACCTCTGTCCCTCCTGTCCAGCCTTCACAGCTGAGACTGCAGACGTGTGAAAAGGTGCGCGCAGGAACACAACGTCCCCAGGATAAAGAAAGCAGGTGTGGATTTGGCCAAGGGGAGCTGGGTACAGAACGAACACTGCGGTAACTCTTCAGAGCTCTGTGGCCAACAGTGCCCTCTTGTGCCTAAAATCTACCAGTGCAGGCTGAGGGCCCTGAACTCTCGCTGCTGGGTTGGTTCTCTTTTTCTCATCTAGATCCTTCTCATCCAGGGACCCCTACCTCAATGTGAGGTGGATTCAGACTCTCTTAAGATTATCCCTGCCGGTTAGACTGTAAAAGGGACAGATTACACATGCCACCTTCCTTTTGTCATCTCTGAGGGGGTATTCACAAGCTTTCTCTATATATAATTAAAGAGCTTTTGAGATTCTAGCACTTGGAATGTGGTCGGATGGGAATGAGAGCCCCGTAAGGTGTGGTTCTGTTTTTAGGTAGTCCAGAAGAACAGGGAGAGGATGACAAGTGAGGGAGAGTTGCTGGGGGAAAGAGCATAATGTGGTTGGCCAGCCTGGCGAGGAAGAGTTAGGTTTCCCTAGGGCCCGGTAGGGCCTGGTTGGGTTTGGCTAACCATGAGACACTTGGGGCAGTTGCCCCAGAGGCATAGAGCAGAGGTGACCCTGAGAGCAAGAGACCAGACACCTGGGAGCATTCTGGTCCCCTCCAGTGGGAAACCCAGCCCAGTTCCTTGTTCTCAGGCCAAAGCTAAAGAAGTTAAGTCTTGAGTTGGGCATCCCAAGCTGAGATGCCCATCTGAGTGGCCTAGGGTACCACAGGTCTGCAGATCAGGCTGCGCAGCTTTTTACGGCATCGGCAATCTAGAGGGGTGATTTCCAGGTACTCAAATTGCTGCCCTTCTCCTCTTTACCTCGTCTACAAAGAACGGACCTGCGGCTTGCACGTGGTTACCTCGGCCAGTGATGGTTGGAAACTCAAGGATCACTGATCTCCGTGTCTCCTCCCCTCTGACCTTCCTCTGCCTGCGGTTCCCAGGCCCTGGCCCCTCCGTGACATAGACACTTTATGCTCCCCTCTCCGGTCCCAAAACACAAGGAAAATTCCAAGTGTCTAGTTTAGCCCCCTTTTCTCTGGAACTTGTAGGTTCAGCAATACTTAACCATTGACTCACAAAAATCAGTGGTGATCACCTCACATTTCCCTGCTCACAACACTCGGATGTGTTGGTTTCCAAGTCTGGCCTCCCAGGCTGGCTCACCAGCCCCCCTGCCACCGTGTAGAGCTGCCTCTCTGTTCTCTCTTCTTTCCTTTGTGCGAAGTATTTCCCAGCAAGTGACCAACTGAAGACGTCCTGATAGTTCCTTTTCTCTTTCTCGTCTGCCTTCCTTCTTCCTTCCCTGCTCTCTCTCTTCCTTTGTGCATGTGTGTATGCATAGCTGTGTACACCTCCCTGTATGTGTGAGTGGCCATGTGTGATGAGTGCATGTGCACATGTATGTACATGCACATGGGGGCCAAGGATAACCTGGAGTGTCGGTCTCAGAAATGCCTTTTACATCTCTTTTGAGACAGGGTCTCTCATTGGCTAGGAGCTCGCCCTTTAGGCCAGACCGGCGCTTCTAAAAGGCCTCAGGTATCCTCCTGCTCCTGCCTCCCCAGTACTGGGGTTACATGCACCTGCTACCACGCCTGCTATTTTCCCGTGAATTCTGGGGACCAAGCTCAGAGCCTCATGCTTGCATGGCTGGCGCTTTAACGCCCGAGCCATCCTCTCTGATGTTTTCTTTCTTTTGAGACAGTCTCACTGTGTAGCTTAAGCTCACCTTGAATTCATGATCCTCCTGCCTCAGCCTCCCGAGTGCTAGATTTACAAGGGTGTGCCTCCATTCAGGGCTCCTGACAGTTTTTTCCCTTTTATTAAAAATAGATTTTTTTCATATAATACTTGCTGATTACAGCATCCCCCTTCTTCAGCTCCTCCCAGTTCATCCCAGCCTCTCCTTGTCTGGATCCACCCCGCTTCTGTCTGTCATTAGGAAACAAACAAAAATAATAATAATATGATAAGATAAAACAAACACATCGGAATAGGACAAAACAATCAAACAAAAGGGAAAGAGCCCAAGAGAACCCATAAGAAACAGATATCGATACATAAACAGATGATATCGATGCAGAACCCACTTGTTCACACTCTCAGGAATCTCATAAAAACACAAAGCTGAAACCTTTAATCCCAGCACTCGGGAGACAGAGCCAGGCGGATCTCTGTGAGTTCGAGGCCAGCCTGGTGTACAGAGTGAGATCCAGGACAGGCATCAAAAATACACAGAGAAACCCTGTCTAGAAAAACAAAACAAAAACCCACAAAACTGAGAGCCATGATATATACACAAAGGACTTGGCTCTGAGGCAACCTTGTGAGACAAGGAGCCTCCAAAGACGCTGCTGAGTCTGTTTTCTGCTGGCCATCTCCTGCTGGCCATGCAGCCTACCCTTCACAGCGCCCTCTTTCCCCAGTGAGACTCCCTTGGAGAAAACTAACTTTTCATATGCAATTGATTATCAGTTGGAGAGAGCTAACCCCTACCTGACACTGCTTGAACCTGAGACTACATAACCCAGGGCCCTAGGATAAAACCAAATACCACTGTTCTGTTAAAGGGATGTGGCAACAAATGACTCCTGATGACATTCTTCTGTACACACAGATCAGTGCCTCGCTCAGCGGTCAGCAGAGAAGCCGATGGGAACAAATACACAGGCTCACGGCCAGACAACAGACAGAGAGTGAGGGACCTCAAGATACTCAGCCTAAACAGGGTGTCTCCACCAAATCCCTCCTCTCAGGGCTCTGGGATGTACGGGCCAGAGGGGATGGAGGACACCGAGGCATCAAGATCTTCTAGACACAACAGGATCGAAGCACATATGGACTCACAGAGAATGAGGCGGCACACACAGGTCCTGATGTATTTTTTAAACTGTCCATTCTCCATGACTTGCTAAGCCTGTGCCTTCCTCCTGAACCACACCCCTCCTCAGCTTCCTTCCATCACTCACAGTTAACACCCCACCCAGAAGAAGCTCCTAATAGCCTATATAGCTCAGCAGGCTAACTGTGGTCTTCGAGTAATAGACTCTTCCGAAATAGCTCCTAGAGTTGGGCCTGGAGGCACAGGTCTGTAATCCCAGCACTGGGGAAGCTGAGGTATGAGGATTGGCAGTTAAGGTCAGCCTGAGCTGTGGAAGAACCTGCCTCAAATATTAAACAAAACATGCACAAAGTAGTCCCCAGAAAGTGGGTTGAAGGTTTGAGGATAAATAAGTGATACATGGGACAGGGGCTGGAGAGATGGCCCAGAGAGTAAGAGCAAGGGGTGCTCTTTCAGAGGACCTGAGTTCACGCCCTGGGCAGCTAACTGCTGTCTGTAACTCCAGTCCCGGTGGATCCGACGCCTTCTTCTGCCCTCTGAAGGCACTGCATGCGCATTCAGGCAAGCATCCATACACATATAATTTTAAAAGGGGCCTGGAGCAAAGGCTCAGTGGTTAAGAGAACTTGCTGTTCTTGCGGAAGACCTGTATCGTTATTGCACAGGACCTGGGTTCAGCTCCCAGCACCCACATGATGGCTCACAATTGTCCTAAACTCCAGTTCCAGGTGATCAGATGCTCTCCTCTGGCCTCCATAGGCACCAAGAATACATGTAGCACACATACATAAACACAGGCAAAACACTCATACATAACCTTTAGTCCCAGCACTCCCGAGGCAGAGGCAGGCAGATCTCTGAGTTCAAGGGCAGGACAGCCAGGGCTACACAGAGAAACACTGTCTCAGGAAAACAACAATAACAACAAACAAACAAAACAAAAAGAACACTCATGTACACAAAATAAAAATAAGTAGATTGTGGTGGTATTGTGTTCCCCCAAAATATTGTGCACCCTAATAAATTTATCTGGGGTCAGAGAACAGACAGCCACTAGATACAGAGGCTAGAAAATGATGGCACTCATGCCTTTAATCATAGCATTCCAGAGGCAGAAATCTATCTGTTCAAGGATACAGTCAAGCATGGTGACTCACGCCTTTTAATCCCAAGAAGTGAGCCTTTAATCCCAGGGAGTGATGGCAGAAAGCAGAAAGGTATATAAGGCGTGAGGACCAGACACTAGAAGCATTTGGCTGGTTAAGCTTTCAGGCTTTCTAGCAGCAGTTCAGCTGAGATTCATTCTGGATGAGGACTCAGACAGAGGCTTCCAGTCTGAGGAAACAGGATCAACTGAGGAACCGGCGAGGTGAGGTAGCTGTGGCTTATTCTGCTTCTCTGATCTTCCAGCATTCACCCCAATACTTGGCTCCAGGGTTGATTTTATTAATAAGATCCTCTAAGATTCCTGCTACAGTAGATCTTTAAAAGAATGAAATGACAAATGTCTGAAGTGATGTTAATTACTCTGACCTATTAACACATTGTATACAATTGTCAAAATGTCAGGTTTGTGCCCTGTAAAAACATACAATTTCTATGTACTGCTGTGTGACTTGAGGCTGGGGACATAGCTCAGGTGGTAAAGAGCTTGCTGTGTATAAGGGCTAAGTTTGACTCCTAGAATCCTTGGTTTGTTTGTTTGTTTAAAAAAAACCAAGCTAAGCTGGGTATGTTAGAGTACACCTTTAATCACAACACTTGGTAGGCAGAGGTAGGTGGCTCTCTCTGTGAGTCCAAGGCCAGCCTGGTCTGTATAGTGAGTTACAGGACAGCCAGGGCTCATGAGACAGTGTCTCAAAAAACCAAACGTCCAGGCTTGTCCTGTGCGCTCGTAATCTCAGCACGTGGGAGGTAGAGACAGGTCGATCCCTGGTGGCTTATGGTCCAGCCCATCCAGCAGCAAGCCCCAGTTCCCAGTGAAAGAAAGATCTGTCTCCAAACAAATAACAACAAAACAAACAAACAAACAAAGTGGGATTGAACTCAGGCCAGTCCCCGGGACCCACATAGTGGGAAGAGAGAACCACTCAAAGCGTGTCCTCCTACCTCTCCCTCCCTTTCTCAATATACAAACACAAAGAAAATGAGTAAGTGTTGAAAAAAAATCAAACAAAGCGGTGCCAGTCAGACGGTTCAGTGGGTAAAGAAAGCACCTGCCACCCAAACCTGACAGCTTTGCTGTGGTCCTGGAACCCATGGAAAGGGAGACGGGGAGCCAACTCCACAAATAGTCCTCTAATCTCCACATGTGCAGCGTGGCCTGCAAGTGCCCACACATACCTCCCTCTCTCTTACACACACACACACACACACACACACACACACACACACACACACACACACACGAAATACAAATTAATAATAATTTAAAATTTGGGACACAGGGCCCCATGTAGTACAGACTGGCCTAGAACTTGTTATGCAGTCAAGGATGACCTTGAACTTCTGATTCTCCTGCCTCCATCTCCCCAGCACTGGGATTCCAGTGTGTGTGTGTGTGTGTGTGTGTGTGTGTGTGTGTGTGTGTGTGTGTGTGCTCTGTTTATGCAGTCTCCGTAGTGGGGATTGAACTCAGGCCTTTGTGCATGCTAGGCAAGCATTCTTCCAACTGAACACCTCTCTGGTCCAATAATGATAGTTTTCCAACGTTTTGGGAAAAAAACAAACAAACAAAAAAACAACAAATCAAATTCTATCCCCCTTTAGAGCCCATGCCACTTCATGAAAATCTTTGTTTCTTCTTCTTCTTTTTCTCCTCCTCCTCCTTCTTCTTCCTCTTCCTCTTCCTCCTCCTCCCCCTCCCCCTCCCCCTCCTCCTCCTTTGGCTCTGCCCAGCACTTTGCCTCTCCCTTTCAGCCTATAACCTGCCCTTTTTGCAGCAAGAGGCCAGATTTGCTCTGTCTTGGATCCCATTCCCCATAGGGCAGGGGCACAATACACATACGTTGGGTCAATTGGAGCCTGCAGTTTGGGCTGTTGGGAGCAGAAGAGGGGCGAGGGAGGGGTGCTATGGTACTTCGGGTGATGGCAGGAGTATGCAGAATGGGGAGCCAGGGCCTGTACAGTGAGGATGAGGGGCAGTCTTGGCCTTCTCAGATCCTGGTCAGGAAAAAGAAGCCCTTTGTCGAAGAGTACAGCAATCGGGAGGGTCTTGGAAAGGAGGTGGGTTGATGGAGGGTGCCAGGGTCTTGGGGAGGACTCCAGGTTGCCCTGAGCCAGGTCTACACATTCTTAGTGATAGACCAAAACTGGGGCGGGGGATAGAACCTAGAAGCTCGGGGTCTGGTTGACCCCCCTTCACTCTCTAGCTGTGCAGCCTGGGGCAAATTTGTCCCTCTCTGGGTCTGTTCATCGGTAAGATCTGCTAGACTCCTAAATTCCGAAGACTCTTTCAGCTCTGGTAGTCTCGTTCTGTCAGCTTGTTCCCCGGGTCTCAACAGCAGAGCTAGTCTCCCCAAAAGGACCAGAGCTTGTGGCCACAGGGGCGGGGGCAGGGATGGGGCTCTGTGTGTGTTGTGTGTTCTCCATAAGCTGTGATCTCACTTGGAGGAGGTTGAAGTAGGGCAGGTAGAGACAACAGCCTGATTCAGAGCAAATAGGGGCAATTAGCCAGGCCCCGGGGAAGGGTTTTGAGTGACCCTGTGTCTCCCTTGCCTCTTTTGTGCTTCCTGTCCTCTCCCATACCTGTTCCCATCGAGTGATGCAGAATCCTAGTAACTAAGCTCTGCTCCTTGGAGGATGCCACGGAACCTCTCGGAGCCTCCATTTCTGCATTTGGAGATGTTAAAACTGACCCAGAGAAGACTGGGTGAGGAAACTGATTGTATGAAAGGTCCACCAGCATCGTGCCCGCTTTCAGGCTGGAAAAGAACAGCCTGAACTCATTGTCCTCCAGGTCCCAGGCAAATGGCCAGTGGTGCTTTGCCCCGGGCGCTGGTGTGGGGTGAGGCCTATGGAGGGACAGGCTGATGCAGGTGTTGGATGGGAGCTCCTGATAGAGAAGCAAGGCTCGAGCTGTTCTTGATTGCCACTGAGATGGCCGCTCAGCCCATAAACCTGTTTATTGTGTTGTTATGGAGCCAGAGCTGTCTGCAGTTTTTCTTTGGGGGTCCAGGATTGAGACTGGCGGCTGGTTAGGAAGCAGACAGCATGGCCAGGCCTGTTCATTCACAGTGGATGTTCCTGCCACTCTTTTGAGCCTGGTTCATCCGAGGCCCTCAGTTTCTAATCTGGTTGGGAAGGATTTATTTTTGGGTCCTTGTAACCTAGCAATGGGCTCACATGACCAGTGGCAGCTGCAGGCTGAATATACTGTTGGATCTCGGCTCCTGGCAGGGGGTGTGGGCCAGACTGTGGGGGAACAAAAGGAATGGAAAGGCTCTCACCTCTGCCCAGCCCCCTCCAATGGGGGCAGGGGGAGGTGGATGCCTAGGGAGCAAGCGCGTTGGTGCTGATGCTGCTGGGTCTCTGGACAGCTAAGGCCTGAGCCACCGTGGAGAGGGCCCAGCTGACAGCCTGCTCTTGGGGTGTCTGCGTTGGGATGGAATGACTGGGTGCCCAGTGGATGGAGATGGATACAGAGAGGACACAGTGCTGGCATGCTGGGGTGAGGCCAGACAGTGGCACAGGTGGCTTGAGAGGCACTCTGTATTTAGTAATGAGATCTCAGGGACACTCCTGGTACTTGCTGTGCCCCCCCAGCATTTTGCTCCCTCCCTTTGTTTCCTGTTAAATTGTTAATATTCCTCGGAGAGAGAACACATGAAGCTGCTCTCTGTGTGAATGGATTGATCAAGCTCTGTCCTGAGCAGATTTTGGCAGAAGGCAGAGGGGTGGGGAAGGACGAGAGGGTACCACCAAGCAGGAAAGGCACTTCAAGGAGGTCCAGAAAGCCACTTAACATTTACTGAGAAAGGATGCACAGCTGAGAGATAAATCTGCTCAGCTTCAAGGTTTCATCCCGGGCAGAAAAGGGTGGATGGGATGGACAAAGCCTCTCAAGAGGTGAGGGTAGGCAAAGACGGGATAGGGCTCTGTTGAGTTCCCAAGGTTCCACCTGACCCTCAAAAGAGACATGGCACTGTGGGGAGGGGGTCTTCCCCATCCCGTGACAGGGGTCCCGGGTGTGCCCACTGGACCAAGGGCAGCTGGTGGGGTTTAGAAGACCATGTCCAGTTTCTCTCCCTTGGTCTTCTCTCCTCCTCCTTTGTGCTGGGGAAACCGAGCTGGGTGTAGTGTAGTCTCAACATCCAGAAGGCTGAGGCAGGAAGATCCCACATATAAGGTTAGCCTAAGCTACAGTGCCAGGCGTTTTCTCAAAAACAAACAAACAAACAAACAAACAGGGGTTGGGGAGTTAGCTCAGTGGTAGAGCTCTTGCCTAGCAAGCGCAAGGCCTTGGGTTCAGTCCTCAGCTCTGAAAAAAAAAAAAAAAAAGAAAGAAAAAAAAGAATGCTTAAAACAAACAAACAAACAACCCTCAATGAATGGATTGGAGTAAGGGTGTGAGGTCAGCAGCTACTCTGACCCTCACTGAATAGACCTCAGGAGGTCACAGCAGCCCCTTTACTGATGGCATTGCTGCTGTCCATTGCTCCAGCCTTAGGCAGTTTCTTCCCCTGCCCACCGGTCCTTTTCCCTCTCCCCTGAGCCAAGATGGCTTCCAGCCTCTGGGAAGATGAGTTAGAACCCACCAACTCCTTCATACCCCTCTCCCCAGTTGCTTTTTAGTAGAAGTTCATGACCTTGCCCTTGACCCCACATCAGCTTATTGGCCAGCCATAATAACTGTACTAGCTCCCTGGGAAGCATACTCTGTTATTATAGCCTCTGTATCCCCATTAGGGACACTGGGGAGTGAGGAGTTTTGCACTTTTGACATATGGAAAAACTAATGCATAGCCAATTCGGAAGCTGAGGTCTTACTTCTGACCAGCAGAGTACATCCAAAGATGAACCATGGTTTCCTGGCCTGTCTAGTGCCTTTGTCGATATTTCTGTTGTAGAGATCCTGTCTGCTCTAGCAGATCCTGTCTGCTCTGGATCCCTGGAAGGGCTTCTGGGCCTTGTGTTGATCTGTGCCTTTGCCTCGAGTGTCCCATCGGGGTTCCAGAGAGACCATGAGACTGAGGAAGACTGAGAAAACATTTTATCTTCAAACAGGCTAGGGTTCCAATATTGGCTGTATTTGGTCTGGAGAAAGTCACTTCACCTCATGCCCTCTTCTCCACAGAGGTAATTTGTGCCTTAAACAGTGGCATGAGGACTGAAGGTGTTATAGGTCATGAGTCTGCCACTCATTAAGAATTCAGAGATAGAGACTGGTGGTAGCTGAGATCATTTACCAGCTTTAGGGAGTCAGTTCTCTTGGCCAGCCTGGCTGGGTGGGGGGGCACACACCTTTAATCCCAACACTTGAGAGGCAGAGGCAGGAGGATCTCCAAGTTCGAGGCCAGCCTGGTCTACAGAGCAAGTTCCAGGATGTTACACAGAGAAACCCTATATCAAAAAAAACAAAAAACAAAAAACAAACAAACAAAAAAAAAACATAAAAAAGTCACCTTGTCCTTCTGAGTCTCTTAGGTGGGTAAGTCACTGGTTTTATGCATTGTCTAGATCTAATAAACAACTCTAGAATTCCCTTGGAGCCAGAAGGAGGTGTTGAATATGCAAGTGACTTCCCACGAGGCTCTGGGGGCAGCTCCAGATCTGATCTGAATTTCCTCTCCAGGTTTGCTATGTGGGGTGTAGACTTGGAGCAATGTCCTCACCTCCATAGCGTGCATGCCTTGGGCCCGAGGGTTGGCTCAGCAGTTAAGAGCACTTGTTGCTCTTACAGAGGACCCAGGTTGGGTTCCCAGCACCCATATGGTGGCTCACAACCATCCATAATTCCAGTTTCAGAGGATCCAACATCTTCTTCTGACCGCCACGGGCAGCACACAGGTGGTACATACACACACACACACACACACACACACACACACACACACACACACACACACATAAGCAGGCAAAACACCCATACACCTAAAACAAAGCTAAGAGAGAGAAAATATTGAGTTCATATTCTGTGGAAATCATAAGCTGCCAGCCATTAAGCACCTGTCCTTGCTGTCAGTCACTGACAACGTTCTTCAGGGCTAGCAGGAGGCCAGACCCCGAGTCTCCTTTCTGAGGGTTTGTCAGGCAAGGTGGCAGGCACTCTGTGAGTGATGCTCTCAGCTCTGTCCAGCCCGACAAACACAGACCAAACTGAGCCTTCCTGAGAGTCTGCCTCACGGAGCAGAGGGGGGAGTGGATGTGTGGAAGGTAGTTTCAGGAGAGACTAGATTCCCATCTCCATTAGCCCTCACAGCGTCATTCCAAATAAACACACAGTGTAAGAAAATAATAGTGAGTGCTTTGGATGGGGATAGGTACAAGGTCATGATAGGGTCTTTGACTCCTCCTCAAATCCCACTGCTACCCCTTAATCTGTCTGCTATACAAATTTGTCACTTTCTGAAGGAGTCAAACCATGAAGCTGCCTCAGGAATCTCAGCTCTTCAAAGGCCTAGCCTTGGAGTTCTGGCTGTGTATGGACCTGCCCACTACAGAAGCACCTTGGTTCTGGTATCATACAGAACCATGCAATAAATAATAAGGATGTCAGAAACCTCAAGGATCATCTACCCTATAATCCTATTGAACAGATAAGAAACAAAGGCCAAATGGAAATGACTGGCCCAAGGTAACTCAGCTATTAAGTGCCCAGGACTTTTTCTTTTTCAGGACGATTGGGAGGGTTTCCCCTTCCTGTTTGCCCATGAGCTGGCTCCTGGAAGCTTTTGAGATGCAATCCAGAATCCCGAGAGAAATATGAGGGATGGGGCTTCCTGAGCACTCTGCCGGGGAGCCCGGAGGCCCAGCTGTTTGCTCCAGAAGTGGCTCTAAGGGGCTGGTGGAAAGAAGGAGGTCGCTAGGACCCAGAAGCTCTCTGAGCATCCTGCTCTGCTGGCTGCCTCTCTCCGCTCACTGCAGTGGTTCAGGCTTCAGCAGCCTTGGAAGAGCATCAGCTGAGAGGAGCTATCACATAGGAGCTGGGAGATGCTCAGCAAAAGGTAGGAGCTGCCCCGACTAGGCCAGGGATGGGGGCCAGACCCCGGGCCTGGTGATGAGCGCTGCCTCACCTCACTGAAGGGCGGCATTCCAAGGGGCAGCCCACCCTGCTGTATGGTGGGCAGTTCTGTCAGAGGATGGGCTCCCAGGTGTCCCAAAGGTAGTATTGGGATGTGGGCATCTTTAAAGCCTAGAAGTGGGAGATTGATCGTCTCCTACTGGCAAGAGTAACTACATCCTGCAACAGACAGCATTCTGTCTGCTTTGCTCTGTGTCATAGAAATAGGTCTCCACATCCTAGGAATAGGCCCTTCAGCATTCCAGGATGATGGGCATCTGAGTCCTGGGCGTGGGCAGCTCGGCTAGGGAGAGGTGTTGAAGGTCCCTGGAAATCTCCCCTGGCCTAAGAGGGCCATATTCTTGTCTGAAGGCAGGCCCAGTGCTGATCCTCGGCACAGAAGCTCTGGATGTGAGAAACAGGTACATGTGAATCCCAACAACACCTCTGTGGCCTTGGGCTAGGCACGTGTGCATATCCTACATCCTGAAATGAGGAGATCTGTCATTTGATCCTGGCCCTGCCAGAGACCAGACCTCAGACCCTAGACTGGCAGAGCCTTTCAGGTTCTGAAAGGTCTTGGAGGTGATGCTGAAGGAAGAAGTGGGAGGATGCGAGCATCTGTTGAGGTAGAAAGCGTGATGACATGAGTTAGGAGTGGAGTCAGACTCCTTGGATTCCCCCTATGAAGCCATTACACCACCGCCCTCCCCTCCACAACCTCCTATCAATGAAAGAGTACCAAGTAGCCAAGGATATTGGTCTGTCTGTTATGTGGTAAATTGGAATCCTGGAATTTGAAGTCACTGTAGAAATTTTGATAAGACTGGAGGGGAGGGGGCTTAAGAGAGAAAAATGCTCAGTGCTTTCCTGCCCAAGGCTCCATCATGGCTGCAGAGCATCCCTACGTGTCCATGTGTCCACAGGAAAACCATGTCCGCTCTTATCAGTCTGGGACTGTAGCTAGGTCTTGCTGGATTGGTATATCCTGCTATCCATCTACAAATAGTGGATTCTTTCTCCTGTAGGTACCACATCTTTTAGGCCCCACTCCCAGGTAGAATGGATATGGAGAGTAAAGGGTAAAGACGTATCCTCTAGGGTTTCTTTCAGGCATTTTTTTTTTTTCCTGGTAGACTGCCTTATGAGAATCTGACATCTCCCTGGAGAGAGGCAAATCTCTAGGCAGTTGTCCAAAGTTAGGGAAGCTGAAAATCCAGGAGCCTGGGCTATCCTCTTCAGAAGAGAATCCCCTGGCTGGCACACAGATGACTGACTGAATATTTCGGGAGTTTGTACTCTGGGGCCAGGATCCAATTAACCAGTTTGAGTCTGATTCAACTCACAAGGATCGCACTGAACACCTAATGCATGGATGGCACCTGAGAAGTTGGATTAGCGTGAGGTTTATGGGGCCACCCCAGACCTATGGTGATTGTAAAGCAACTTTGAGAGAAGCGAGGCTCTGGCAGGCTGTGTGGTTCTCCTCACTGCAGTTATAGAACCGATAGGTTTGTTTTTATGGGGAGCAGCCGCCAGGTGCTCCCCATCCCAGGAACTCACGGAGTAGTAAAATGCTCTATGTAGGAAGCTGGATGGTTTTCTAGTCCACTCCTCCCATTTTACAGCTGCAGAAAGTGTGGCCCAGAAAACTTTTAACTTGTTTACAGAATGGCCATCAGACTTCCCATGTCTGTGGCTTGTCTTAAAGCTGTGTAACTCAGCGTACTGTGTTGCTACATACATACATATACATATATATACATACATACATATATAAACACACCCTGTGGACAACCTATTTCAATTATGTACAAACTTAATGTGAATAATGACACATAAAACAGATGCAACCTGTCACTTGCTCGGGAGATATGGGAGGTGCTGATTTAGTCTGATCTTCTCTCTTCTATGTGTACCTAATTCTATAATCAAGGTCCTCTACCCTGCCCCCCACACCTTCACCCTTTTCACTGGGCATTCACTCTCTCACCCTTTGTTCCGTGACCACAGGAGGAGGCCAGAACCAAAAGGGCTTCAAGGTGAGCTGCTCTCCCTCCACCAGCCAGGACATAGCAGCAGCCATCCCAAGAAGCTCAAGAGCAGGTAGCTGAGCGGGGCAGTGGTGGTGCACTCCTTTAATCCCAGCACTCAGGAGGCAGAGGAAGGCGAATCTCTTGAGTTGGAGGCCAGCCTGGGCTACAGAGTGAGTTCCAGGACAGCCAGGGCTACCCAGAGAAACCCTGACTCAAAAACAGAACAAACACACACAAAAACCAAAGAGTAGGTAGAGAAGGACAGCTTTCAAGTGGCGTGTGCCCACTGGCTTGGGCGCTGAGGAGCAGATGAGCTGGCGTTCCTTGCACCTGGGCATTCTGCCTTCACTGCAGCTTCCTCGTTATTCCCAGCCTGGCAGCTCTCTGATTACAGCACAGTTGTCCTTTATAGGTGATAGCCTTAGAGTGGTGAGAGGCATGAGGGTCTGTTCACCTTCAACAATGACTTACCGAACACCTAGATTCTAGTCCGTGGGGAGGCGACTTTCCTGCAGAGAACAGCAGAGTAGGCAAAAGAACTGTCCCTGGAGCCAGTCTGCCTTAACTTGTCTCTCCTGTGTTGTGTGGCTTTGGGTTCTCTAGGCTGCGTGTCTATCTGTGGAGATCATACTGTCTCAGAGGATCGATCGTGTGAGGATGAAAAATGAGTTGATGAGCATGGAGTGCAGGGGACGGGGCCTGGCCTGGGCAGAGCACCATGTAAACATTATTCCATGTGATTAGTGTTGCTATTAGGCAACCAAACCAGACCCGGTGAACAGTTACGGAGTAGGTGTTATTCCTTCCTTTAACAGATGCCTTCTTGAGGAAACTGGAGTCCAGAAGAAGTTGCAGAGTGAGTAATGCCCAGACCTGGAACTAGAAGCTGAATCTTATTCTCCTACTCCCCATTCTGATGAAAACTCAGAAAGTTCACACAAGCTACCCTAAAGCCAGGGCACTGTCCTAGAGCTCAGCGGGACCCTGGAGAAGGGAGACAAAGGATTTAGAATTGCCCTCAAAAGGGAAGAAAAGCATGGAGAACTAGAAAAGGAAGTGGGAAGAGAGGTGCCAGAGACCACTTGCAAGGTGGCACACAGCAAGTATGTGAGGATCAGTCTCTTGCCTGTCGGCTGGCTGCTACCATCACCGGGGCTGACCCTGGGGCTACCTCCCGACAGAAACTGGACATGAGCTCCTGAGTTCAGAGCTGCCTGGCCTGGCACCGGCACAGAGGAGCCCAGCTTGGAAGGCTGGTGATCCTGTGGAAGGCCCCCCACGAAATCGGGAAGCCTAGGCCTGGGCTTTACATCCCAGGGCTGTGGAGTAGGATGGGGGATGGGCCTGTAACAGGAAGTGCCCTGGGTGTCCTCTTTCGGCCCCATGGAGTCCTCACCCATTCCCCAGTCATCAGGAAACCTGTCTACTTTGGGAAGAGCCCTTCAAACCCCAGGTCCCTCTACTGCCAGCGGGGTCCCAGAGCTGGGACTTCAGGACGTGGCTTCCGAATCTGTGGCCCTCTTCTTCATGCTGCTGTTGGACCTTACTGCCGTGGCTGGCAATGCGGCTGTGATGGCTGTTATCGCCAAAACACCTGCCCTCCGAAAATTTGTCTTTGTCTTCCATCTCTGTCTGGTGGACCTGCTGGCGGCTCTGACCCTCATGCCCTTGGCCATGCTGTCCAGCTCCGCCCTCTTTGACCACGCGCTCTTCGGGGAGGTGGCCTGCCGCCTCTACTTGTTCCTGAGCGTTTGCTTTGTTAGCCTGGCCATCCTTTCGGTGTCGGCCATCAACGTGGAACGCTACTATTATGTGGTCCACCCCATGCGCTACGAGGTACGCATGACATTGGGCCTGGTGGCCTCCGTGCTGGTGGGCGTGTGGATAAAGGCCCTGGCCATGGCTTCTGTGCCGGTGTTGGGAAGGGTCTCCTGGGAGGAAGGAGCCCCCAGTGTTAACCCAGGCTGTTCTCTCCAATGGAGCCATAGTGCCTACTGCCAGCTTTTTGTGGTGGTCTTTGCTGTCCTTTACTTCTTGCTGCCCTTGATCCTGATCTTCGTGGTCTACTGCAGCATGTTCCGAGTGGCTCGTGTGGCCGCCATGCAACACGGGCCGCTGCCCACGTGGATGGAGACGCCCCGGCAACGCTCCGAGTCTCTCAGTAGCCGGTCCACTATGGTCACCAGCTCCGGGGCTCACCAGACTACTCCACATCGGACGTTTGGGGGTGGGAAGGCAGCAGTGGTCCTCCTGGCCGTAGGGGGGCAGTTCCTGCTCTGTTGGTTACCCTACTTCTCTTTCCATCTCTACGTGGCCCTGAGCGCTCAGCCCATTTCAACGGGACAGGTGGAGAATGTGGTGACCTGGATTGGCTACTTCTGCTTCACGTCCAATCCTTTTTTCTATGGATGTCTCAACCGTCAGATCCGGGGCGAGCTTAGCAAACAGTTCGTCTGCTTCTTCAAGGCAGCTCCGGAGGAGGAGCTGAGGCTGCCTAGCCGGGAGGGCTCTATTGAGGAGAATTTCCTGCAGTTCCTCCAGGGGACTTCTGAGAACTGGGTGTCCAGGCCCCTCCCCAGCCCCAAGCAGGAGCCACCGCCTGCTGTTGACTTTCGAATCCCAGGCCAGATTGCTGAGGAGACCTCGGAGTTCCTGGAGCAGCAACTCACCAGCGACATCATCATGTCCGACAGCTACCTCCGTCCTGCCGCCTCACAGAAGGGGGAGTCATGATGGACACTTGGAGGGAAATAAGGCTTGGGGCTGGTTTATGACCTTAAAGACTGTCTTTTCCAGCTGCTGGGGTTTGGGCTGGGGTCTCTGGACTTAGCTTTTGCTTGGTGTTTCCTGGGTCAGGACCAGAGTCAACAGGATGGACATGTGGCAAAAGCCTTGGACTTGGCTATGATCTTTGACTATTGGGGGAGGGGAACCTGGGTATGGTGAGACGATGATGAGAGAAAAGGGTCACAAAGGTGAGGCGAAGCCTTTCTACCAGTGAACTTTTCATGCCTCAGGAAACAGGGGAACTTCCTAAGGGTAGGCATTGGAGCAGCAGGCTAGGAGCAGGGTTATTCTGGGGACCATTAAGGTTTACTTCTTTCTGGTGTAATAGTCCAGTTTAACATTTACATTGAAACAAGGTAAGGAAATAGCCCACATCTTCTCATTTGCTTACTAGGTTAAAAAAAGAACAAAACTGTAGCCAAGTGTTACCATGAGTTCATAGATTCCTTTTTAAAAGTTAATGTCTACGATTTCTCTTAAAGTGAGTAGACCGGTAGGGTGAAGTCTCTCTGGGATTTGGCCAGCAGCAAGGAAAAACTGCAGGAAGGGTAGTGGAGGAGAAGACAGGAACACTCTCTGCAGCTCTCTCCCATTCTGCTCTTCCCTGCAGAGGAGATCAAGTACGGAGATCTCAGCAGAGACAAACAGGAGACAGGCTGCCCCTCCCCTCCCTGTCTCTTGAGTAACTAATAGAATATTGGGGGTCAGAGCTGGGGGGGGGGTGTTAGTCTTTGAATTGGTAATTTGGCTGGATACAGAAAGGCCAGGTAAGTTACTCTGATCAATAATACTGCCAATCTTTTCTTTCCAGGACTGGCCTCCCCGATCTCTCTCCTCATGGCAGTGACCCACTTCCAGCCCCCTGGACAATCGGGTACAGGAAGGAGACTAAGGTCGGGCAAGGGGAAGGGTGGGGCTTCCATAGTCTGTGAAATGCCTCCCTGTTCTCGTTCACTGCTCTCAAAATCAGCTTCTGTGATAAAGACTTAATACCTGCAGCCCTAGGTTGGAGAGAAGGCAGATTTTTGGGCTTTGGTGTTTATTGATTATGACTATAGGAACCATATTGGTTAGTATCAGCAATGGTATTTTCAATGGAGAGGGATTCATTGCAAGCTGGACAGGCTACCTATCTGGGACCTCCTGTCCATTCCACTTCCCTGAGCTGACTACCAAAGGGTCAAGGCAGAACCAGAGGGTGATGTAGTCTATACCTGAACAAATTTCTGGTTCATTGAACAACAAAGGGGGAAAGTGTGTTGGGGTGGAGTAGTTTCCCCTTTGGACAACTAATAAATTTTATGATAAAAGTTATATTGATATTAACACTGATTCCTTCAGTTCTATTCAATGCATAAATAGTTGAACGCCAACACTTTCTGGGACACACACAGATGATGTGTGGTCTCTGCCTTCAAGGAGCTCATAGTCTAACTTGATCAAATATTTGTATTTTTGTAGAGCATGTAGGTCTGGTTAAGTAGTACAGTATGGAGACTATATCCATGGTTCTATCTTCTGAGAATTCACTGAAGTGATGCAGAGGCTCCCTGCAGACTGTGACAGGTATGGGAGTGTAAACAAAACTCTCCAGTGAAGAAAACAACCTGCTAAATAAAACTTGGCAAACAGCTTTTTCCCCTTTTGGATTAGGTAAATTTCCAGGTTTCTGTCTTCCTATCTTTTATGTATTCTTCTAGTCTAGTACCTATTACACTGAGGAAATCCCTTAGAAGGTATACACAGCAAGGAGAGTCCTCTCATCCTCAAAAACCATTTCCCTCTCTCTCCTGAAATAAACTCATGCTGAGAAATCTCCTTCCTACTGTATCTTAAGGGAAAATTTTCAGACACTATTAATCCACCAATCAGCTAGTAGACCCAGAAACTGCCAGAAGATGGCAGTGTGAGCCCAGTAGAAACAGGAAAGGCCTGAATGGGTGTGTGTGTGTGTGTGTGTGTGTGTGTGTGTGTGTGTGTGTGTGTGTTAAACATTGCTTGGCAGCCATTTTGTTAATTTTTTTTTTTTTTACTTTGCCCTCCAATCCTTCACATAAAAGGAAGTTCTAGGTGCAATGATAGTTCTAATTCATACTGAAATAACCTGACACTGAGATCTTGCTGCCATTAACTAGTAAGTTTGGCATATAATCATTCACTTGCCTTTTTTTTTTTTCCTGGCCGTGTGGAACAGATAATAAAGGAAATAAAACTTTCCTTTTTATTATGCAGAGAACTTTCTCCACAACTTTTGCTATAACTTACTTTCCAGGAATTTTCTAGTCACCAAGAGGTATTGGTAAAGTCCAATATACAATCCTTAGCTCTTGAAAGGTGTTCCTGGAGCAACAGGATGAGACCATCATCCTGTCAGTTACTGTTGCCTACATCCTGGTGTTGAGGTGACTGCCATCCTAGATTAAAACAAAAACAAAAACCTTAGACTTTCTGTTGTCAGGTGTCCCCCCAGCAATACCTTCTAGAGGCCTGGTAGAAAAGGTTAAAATCAGGTCAATGTACTTACTGTGTGGACGTGGGAAAGCTGCTTAATTTCTCTGAGCCTATTTCCTCATCTGTGACAATGGGGATCAATATTACCTACCTCACAGGGTTGTTGTGAGGATTGAGATGAGACATGGCAGCACCTAGTCATACCTGGCAAATAGGTATTCAATAAATGTGTTTCCCTCTCCTTTTGCCCTTTTCCCCCAGAAGTGGTCATAGAGGAAAAGCAGCCTCTTTCTTTTTAATGGTCATTTGGAAATGATTGGGGTACTTTTCAGACTTGGACTGATAAGCATTGTGGTAAAGTGGATGAGGTTAATCTCCTAATTAAATGGTTCTAATTAATTAATTTTCACTGTACAGACCTTTCTGTTGGGGACTTGTACTTAAAGTTTAGGTTCAGCTAGAGAAATACATTTTAAATTCCAGGGAAAGATTTCAATGGCTGCAAAAAAACACATGCCCTTTCCTAAAAGTGGTTGAGAGTCACTGTGGGACTATTTGGCAGAAAAGGTATTTTAGGATTACCTTTAGTAATGTTATGATTTATTTACAAATCTTCAGGCTATACTAGAGAGACAACTTTTACTAAACTCCCCTTTTCTGTGGTTATCATATAGGAACTCTCGTTAAAGAAGGATGCACTGGTTGGCTTCTGGGCATGGGACTAAGTAGAGCCCTTGGTTTATATTGGAGAAAGGGAAGCATGGAAATGTTGAGTGAACTAAACCTGTTTTCCATGTTCTATTATTTGCTAGAAGTCGAGTGATCCTTTGTCAACATAGGAGTGCCAGGCAAATGTACAGCTCACAGAGATTCATACGTTGCAGCCGAAGGACTAAGACATACTTAAGAGCAGGAGGAAGCCCACTCCTAGGCACCATGGGTGTAGCGCCAGGCATAGACGGAACCCAGGCTGGGCGGTGTGTCCCATTTCAAAGATCAGACTGGGACAGCTTTGGCTGAAGTGTCCAACACTCGGCTTTGGGCAGAAATTCGGGCTCTACAATCACAGATCAAAAGGGTTTTTCTGGCCAGGGAGGCTTTTCCCAAGTTCAATTTCCAGAGGGCTGTAAGCTCTTCTTTAGGAATCCGGTTCTCACCACCAAACCTTCTGGGCGACCTCAAGAGGACACCGCGAGCTGGAAGTCCCTCTTTTTCTCCACGTATCTAAGCCCGAGAGCCCAAGAAGTAAACGAGTACTAAGGCTAGGAGGTGCGGCGCGACGGATCTCCATCCCTCCACGGGAACAGCCGGTCCCGCGGAGACTTCCGCTTTCCGCACCCCGTTCGCTTCCCACCGCCACCGCGCTCTAAGTGGTAACGGCCGCTGGGCGTCGCCGGAAGTGTCGTAAACAGCCGACATCCGGCTCTTCCGGGCGCTAGGGGAGCTGACGGAGGAGGCCACCGCCCAGCCGAAGACGCGTCTCAGCCGGCGTAGTCGTGGTTCCCGCGGTGTGTGAGTGAGCCCGGGCCCGGTCCCCTCTCCCGCCGCCGCCATGGGCTGCACGTTGAGCGCCGAGGACAAGGCGGCGGTGGAACGGAGCAAGATGATTGACCGCAACTTGCGGGAGGACGGGGAGAAAGCGGCCAAAGAAGTGAAGCTGCTGCTTCTCGGTGAGGGGCTGGGGGCGGAGCTGGAGTGCTAGATCCCCGGGAGCCGGGCCCCGGGGGCAGGCTGAGCTGATGGGGGTCCGGCTAGGTCGGCGGGAAGGACCCCAAAGGGACCGGGAAGTGGGGGGAGGATGCCCGGCGTGGGGCGGGTTCTGGGCTTGGTGATCGAGGCCCCGGAAGGCGTGGGGATTTCAGGTTGGAGAGGGTGTAACCGGGCTGGCACGGTGCTTAGCAGAGCTTGGGAGTTTGGAGCTTTGAGGCTGTGTGGAGAATCCGGGAAAGGCCCATAAAGGGAGGGACCGGTATGAGGGAAGATTTCACACTGGGGTGGAACGTGTTGAGGAGGAGGATAGTGTATGTATGGTGTCAGGTGGGCCTGTCCGGGGTTTGTTGTGACTTTGATACTTGATGGCAGGGTAAAGCTGGGAGGATTGAGTGATTAGAGAAGCTAGGACAGAGGGGGTCACATAAAGAGCCTGCTGTTTGGAAAAGAGCGCACGTATTTTTTTTGTCCTGTTAGGTGGATTGTCCAGGCACGTAAAGGGGGAGGCGGGTGAAGTAAGTGAGAAGTTCTTAGGTATAAAAGAAAAGAACTTGGGTGCAAAGGCCGGCTATACTTTTTCAACTTTTCCTACCTATTTTTTTTTCCTCTTGAGGTTTTGTAACTCCTGTTTTTATTAAAGGGATAGGAATGGTGTAAGCTGAGAAAATTGAAAGAATGCAGTCTTTGAGGTTTGTGATAGAGGACTAGTGGGCAGTAGATTACAGTGGGAACGTTCTAGGAATGATGTGCGTTGGGAATTAGAATAGGATAATGTATGGAATGGGGCATATTTACTATAATGATTGTGGTAAATTTGGGGGGAGTTGTTTTTTATTGGGTTTTTAAAATAAAAATATTAGCTTCCAGACTACAGCATGCTGCTTTATACTCAAGTGGCTTTTACATATACTCAGACATGTTTTAGTCAGGATAATTTAGTTTTAAACTTTGATAGGTCCAGTAAATCACATAAAATTCTCTGGTATTAGCTTACCAATAAATCCAGCCACATTCATTATTCATATTTTTGAGGAATCTGTTAGATGAGACTATGTACAAGTCGCAGGTTCTGTCAGCAGCAGAACTTTTAGATAAATTGAGTTCTGAGGAGTCACAGTAGAGTACCAATTTCGCTTTGTGAAGCTCCAGAGGACAGACACAACCACCATAATCTCAGACTTACTTGGTGCTTTAAGATGTGGTGGGTGCTTGTTTATCTGTTGTGGAAGCTCTAAGTGACAGCTTGACTATAAAGAAAAAGGTACGCAATGGAATTTGAGCTTCCAGAAGATAGGAAGTCAAATCATAGCTCTAGACAGCCAGTGTCTCCCTCAAGCTCATGGTGAACATTGGTTCATGGGGACCTTTCAGAAGTTTGATATAAAACACCACCCTTGCTAGTTTTCTCCCTTGCCTTAATTTTTGTGTTTTGAGACAATATTACTACGTAGCCTTGGTGGGCCTCCAGTTCTCCATCCTCCTGCATCAGCTTCCCCAGTCCTGGGATTACAGCTTGTATCACTGTACCAGCGACATTAGCATTTTTCTCTTTTTAAAAAATGATTTATTTATTTTTATTTCATATGCATTGGTGTTTTGCCTCCATGTATGTCTGTATGAGGGCGTTATCCCCTGGAACTGGAGTTACAGACAGTTGTCAGCTGCCATGTGGGTGCTGGGAATTGAACCCAGGTCCTTTGGAAGAACAGTCAATGCTCTTGACCACTGAACCATCTCTCCAGCCCCCGATGTTAGCATTTTCTATATTGATCTTAAAGATCTTCTGTGATTTGGTTTCTATTGACCATTGAAAAACTTGGGCAAGCAGAACTATCCAAGCATCTGTAAAAATCTTTATCCAGGGCCTTTAATTAAAACTATTAAACACACCATAGCTTAGAGAATTTGAAAAGTTTAAGTAACAAAGTACTGAAACATTTGTTTTTCATTTTTACCAGCTTTTTATTTACTTATTTATTTAGCATGTTGTTTTATTTTGAGACAGAATCTTGGTCTCGACATTCATGAGATCCTGTAGCTGAGATGTGTACCACATCATGAAATTTATTTTTCTCTCAGGATTTTTTTACAGCAGTATCTTGAGCAAATTAAACCAGTAAGTTGAAGTAGGTTGAGAAGCATCTGGTCTTAACCTGACTTGTGTCATAATACCTTGTGAGGTTAAAATGATCTTTCATGAGGCTGGAGAGATGGCTCAACAGTTAAGAACACTTGCTGTTCTTACAGAGGACCCAGATTAGGTCTCAGTACACACATGGCAGCTCACAACTATCTGTAGGCATGTACATGGTACAGATACATACATGCAGATTAAACACTTAGACATAAAATTAACAAATCTAAAAACTTTAAAAAAGATCTTTCATGATATTTCTCTAAGTAAAATTTGCCGGTATTGTGTATAAAAATCACCCTATATGATATTCCATTTATCCTCCCCTCCCCCAATTTTTGGGCTACAGAAAGTTTCCTTTGGTACATGTAAGCCATTTTTACTTCAACACTGTGAGACTATTCAATTTAGTTTAAATTGAAATCTACTTCTCTCCTGATTCAAATATTTTCTTTCTTATGTGGCTATGATTATGTGTAGTGATTGCAGCATGGAATTTGAAGTCAGAATGCTTCAAATTCTAATTCATGTTTACTAGCTGTAACCTTAGGAAAGTAATTTCCATTTGCCTCAGTCTCTTTACTTTTAACGTACGGAAAGTGGAGATCCTACTGGAGAGAATTGCTGGGAGGATTAAATATGATAATAATATAAATTCAAACATGTCCAGTGAATGGTAACTGTTTATTATTATTAAAATCAGGGCTACAGATTAAAAATACTATAGAATTAATAAGTATTTGAATTAATAAGTTAGTATAGGCTTCACTACTAACTGAAGGGAGACTTCAGTATTATAATTCCTCCTTTGGCTTGAATATCCTTTAGATACTATTGGGAAGATCTTGTTATGCCAAATTGCTGTTTAACCAGAGTTTGCTACTGAATTGTATAAATATCCCCAACCAATGTGTATAGGGTGGTATGTAGGTGTGCTACTTGGAATTGTATGTTCAGATTTTAAGTCTTGTTTTGAGACAGGGACTTATTGTGTGTGTATCTCAGATTAGCCTGTAACTCTCCTGTGTCAGCCTTCCAGCACACAGGATTGTAAGTATGTGACCCACACCCAGCTCTGAAAGCATTTTACAGTGTCTACAGTGACAGCAGCTGAAATAGTGTTTAGACCGTTTTTGGTGTGACTCTCTCTGTAAACTTCTTCAATTGGATCATTTGAAGAGAAAAATTATTTGCAAGGTTTATACTAGTTCATTATTTAATAACCTGTAATACTTTACATTTCATTTTCATGGCATAATCTTGTAATTTAAAGAAAGATATCTTCTACCAAAGCCTTCCAGTGTGTCACGATGTCTCAAAAGTTGGGAGGTGCTAGTGTAATGAGTGAAGACACTGCCTTTGGATTCCAACAAAACCAAATTAAGTTCTCACCTCCATCTACTGGTTTTGAAACTCAGAACAAATCACTTAACTATGTGAATTATATTCCCATATGTAAGTAGGGCTGATTCTTCCTGTTTCATAATATGAAATGACATAATGTACGTAGAATACTTTGTGTCAGATGATAAGAATCAGTAAATAGCAACCTCTGTTACAGTGCTTGTGAGAGCTATCATTTTAGTTTCTATTTTTGAGGGGTGTTTCAGACAGACACTGACATTCTTCATTTTAATATGCAAAGATCTTCAATTCCTAATCTTGTGCTGATAATAATTTATGGCAAACCTAAGTTGCATGCAGAGAATTATAATGCTGTATTTAAATTTTATATTACACAATTGGTTATTCATATTTAGTTTGCAAATTACTGATGGAATGTGGTTATTGAAAATAAGATTCTCCTTTGATTCCTCTGTAGGGTGGTAGTCATTATAATTTTTGCAACCCATTTAGGATAAGGTTTGTAGAAGCTAAATTTCTAGTGAGGACTTATCACACCTGGAGGGAAAAAAAAAGGAAATGAATAAAAAGTAGAGATAAGCATTGAAAAAAAAAGATTCTTTTTAATAATCTTATCTTTGTGTCTTTAAAAAAAATTTTTTAGAGCCAGGTGGTGGTAGCACATACCTTTAATTCCAGTACTAAGGAGGCAGAGGCTGGTGGACCTCTGTGAGTTCGAGGTCAGCCTGACCTACAGAGCTAGTTCCAGGACAGCCAGGGCTACAAAGAGAAACCCTGTCTGGAAAACACAAAACAACAAAAATGTTTAGATTAATTTTTTCTGTGTCTGAGTGTTTTGCCTGCATGTAGGTAGGCGTTCCGCATGTGGGCCTCATGCCCACAGAGGTCAGAAGAGGGCTTCAGATTCCGTGGAATTGGAGTTAAGGATGGCTGTGAACCACTGTGTGGGTGCCGAGTCCTCTGCAGGAGCAACAGGTGCTCTTAACTGCTGAGCATTGTGTAGCCTCCTCTTTGCGTCTTATATATGAGTGTACCGTCACTTTTGCAGCGTGAAAATACAGCACCTGTCTGTATCCTGTCGTGATTTTCTCTGGCTGCACTGTTGAGACAGTGATAAATATGGGGTAGGTGTTCAGTACTCAGAAGATTTGCAGGGCATGTGACTTCTGAATTTACATAGGCTGGGACTATGCTTTTCAAAACAGTTTCAGCCGATTACACTTATAAAACAGTCTTTTAGCTTGGGGGCTGTTTCTGTTGAGAATGGTTCTTGATGGAGAGATCTGTTTCAGAGGTTAGTGAAAGAAGCTCCGCTCTCACTGACATCGAGAAGTGGATATGCTCTATCCCTGTCTTTTTGAAACCTTTGCTGTTTTGATGTCATCCTTAATGAACACACACACACAGGTGTACACACACACACACACACACACACACACACACAGGTGTACACGTACACACACACACACACAGGTGTACACACACACAGGTGTACACACACACAGGTGTATACACACACAGGTGTACACACACACAGGTGTACACACACAAACACACACACAGGTGTACACACACACACATACACACACACAGGTGTACACACACACACAGGTGTACACACACACAGGTGTACACACACACACACACACACACACACACACACACACACACCTTGCTTCTCTATTGGTCTTTGAGGCAGGAGGACTAGGGATTTCTCTGTATCTTTGTGGCAGGACCTGATACAGTCTAAAGGTCTGTGAGGAACAGGAAACAGTCACCCCAGTACAAGTAGAGGAGAGGTTTATGGAAAAGACATAAGCAACTAGGCAGCTTCATAGACAGCATTCAAGGTGGGAGGTGAAATACAAGCAGGTTGCATGCTCATGAATTGTGCACCCTCCTCACTTGTAGAGCAGAACGCCCGCTCACACTGCTTTGCTAGTGAAGTCACTTCTTCGTATCATCTTTCTCTGCTTCTTCTGTGCTCCTCGTCCTTCACCACACACCAGCCCACAACTTTGACTCACTCGGCACCTTTTCTGGTTAAGTCTTGGTATCTAGCACAGGCTTCCCGGATCCCTAATCCAGATTCCTGGGAAAGTATCAGATTGGTCTAACCTTGCAGGTACCCACAAGAGTTGGTGGTGGGTGTATGATAGAGTTGATGGAGTATTACGAGTTTACAAGGCTGATCTTTTCAAGTGTCAAAGTAGGTCAAGTTCTCTAGTAAAAAGGTACGGCTAGAGAAATAGTAATTAATGAGTGACAGTGCCTGTATCTAGTAGACATTCATTAAATCTAATTTGGACAGAGTAGAACGAGGTGGAAATATTGCAGAACCAAGCACGTCACTGCTTCAGTTCCTCTCTCATTCACTTCTTGATTATTCTCAGTGTTAAATTGTCATTTTGTGTAGTTGGCAGATGGGTTTAAATTCACCTGGAGGTCCTGTTATTAACACATCTAACTCAGAATAGTTAATATCACCTGGATTTAATTATCTTTAATTTAAATTAAACAGTTAAAAAATACAGACAAGCAGTGTGTGGGGTTTTTTGTTTGTTTGTTTTGTTTTCAGGGACTGTGCTTCATTACTTCTGGTTTCTCTCTAGCTAATGTTTCTGTCTACTGCTCTTAAGAAAGAGTACTGGGGTGGGGGCGGGGCGGGGGGGGGGGGGCGGCTGAGGATCCAAACTAAGGAAAGAGTTTATGACAGACTAGGTTGTTAGTAAGAACTTTCCTTTAGGTTATGTTAAGGGGTAGGTAAAAACATTTGGTAGATAAGTTAGCGCCCTGGGCTGTCGCTTTCTTAAGGCATTAGGTTGGGCTTAGTTTTTTCCTCAGGTGAAGCTTCAAGGGAAGTGAGGAGAGAGATGCTTTAAGTACTCAGGAGTTAGCATAGTAATAGTAAAGACCAATTTAACGTGGGGTCTCGTACTGTGAAGGATGGAGAGCCATGGACACTAAATTTGTCCCGATTATTAGTTTAAAATGTGTTTTCTATCCAGCAGAATTTTATACACCAGTGTTTGTAAGCCTCTTAGAACTGGTAACTCAATTCAGAAGTGGAGACGCTTCTGATTTGGTGTAATATAGGGCATAGAGCTTGAACATTTCGAGGTTGAGTCTAATCTCTGGGCTTCATTTTCCCTTCTCTGAACCAGTGAGGCATTTGAATTGGGTCTTAGGGAGTCCCTTGATTGTGAAAATCATATAATTTAACAAGTTACAAAGAGGACTGTTTTTGTGTTATTTTTCTTATTCAGGAGTTGAAATTAGTTAAACATCCCAGACCTGCTTAGGAAGACAGTTAAAAACTAAAGACATGCATCTTAAACTTCCCACGGTGCAAATATTCAGCAGAGCACAGAGAAAATAAGATATTTCAGTACTTGATTTTCTCTGTGTTGTCTTCATTTTAATATAGCTCTTGTGTAGGCTCTAGCAAGTTGGCTTTATCTTTAAGCTTTTTTTTTTTTTTTTTTTAATCTATCCAGGTTATCCTGTTACCTGATTAGTGATCAGCTGTATCGTTGCTGTAATTCAAACTGTTTGAACTGAATAACTCTGTTAGTGACACGGTTCAGTTGTTCTAGTTGGATATATTACTCTGTGTAAGTGAATTTTCTTCTGTTCTTTGGCTGTAATAGAAATTAATATATTTGATGTGAACGAAGTAAAGGAGGAGGATGCTTGAAAATCCACATTTGACTGTACCTGAATAATTGTTCAGAGCTTAGAAATAAATTTTAGGAGGAGCCTAAAATAAAAATCTTAAGAAAGAAAGATTATTAAGAATTAGCTGAGATAGTATTATGCTTATGCTATTGATACATCACTATTGTACACTATACAGTTTTCTTTTTATTACTAAGTCTTATTTTCAAGTGGACAGTTTTAATATTCATATATAAGTTTTTTGAATGATGCTAGTATTTTACATCTCAGAAAATTCTTGTTAACTTAAAAGTAATTTTCTGCCAGAAGTGGTGGTGCATGCTTTAGTTCCATCCTAACACTTGGGAGGCAAAGGCAGGCAGAGCTCTGGTTCAAGGCCAGCTTGGTACTTTATAGTGAATTCCTGAGCAGTCAAGATTGCATAGAGAAGCCCTGTCTCAAAAAGAAAAAGAAAAGTAGTTTCCTGACACCCCTCTTTTCATTTATTTATTTATTTGTTTATTGTTTTTTTGGAGGGATGTGAGTGTGGATGTGGATGTGGATGGGTGTATACACCACAGTACACGTGTGGAAATCTGAAGATAACTTGTGGGAGTTGGTTTTCTCCTATCCTGTGGGGGCCAGAGATGAAACTTGGGTCATCAGGCTTGGCAGCAAGTGCCTTTACCCACTGAGCCATCTCTCTGGCCCTTGAGATTTTTTTCCTGTTTGCTCATGTAAATTTCTTGGTGTTGAATCCCACATGTCTGATCGAATGTCTCGTCGTAAGTCTATTTGCATGTTTAAGCTGTGCTCACATCTTTTCTTCATCTAGTTTGTTGTCAACACGACACTGGTCATAGAGAGACCATTTAAATCAGGACTATCTAAATTAGCAAGGTTGCTTGATTTCTGTCATCTTGTAACTAATTATCCTCTAGTGACTGTGTAGCCTGTTTATAGTGGGTCAGATAACAAAAACTTCCCTTTTCAAATTTGATTTTAAAACTTAACTAGTATCTCACTAAATCCCAAGAGTGATGATGGTGCTACCCGGTACCGTATTTTGATTTGTTTTTGTGATCTATTGATGTGTGGGGGTGGGGTTACATGTGCTAAGGCACCCATGTGGACGACGCTTCAGGAGCCAATCTTTGCTTTCTGTCATGCTTGAAACAAGCTTTCTGGTTTCTGCCATTGGGCTGCATACTCCAGGCTAGTTCGCCTGCAGGCTTCCGGGATTCTCCTGTCTCTACCTTCCATTTCCCCATAGGAGTGCCGGGAGTAAGTTGTGTGTGTATATTTCTATATCCAGCTTCTATGTGGATTCTGGGATCTGAACTAAGGTTATCAGAATTGTATGGCAAAGGTGTTTACCCACTAAGCCTCAGCTTCCCTAGTATATTTATTTTAAAAAAAGAAACTAAGTATATTATGATATGACCTTGGTTTACCAATATGGCTTTAGAATCATTAGATTAAAAGTATTTTAAAGTCACTGAGAAAAGGCAGGCGCGGTGGTCACATGTGCCTTTAACCCCAGCACTCTGGAGACAGAGGCAGGCAGATCTCTGGAAGTTCCAGGACAGCCTGGTCTATGCATTGTAAGTTCCAAGACAGCCAGAGCTACATAATAGAGACCCTGTCTTCCCCCACCCCTACCCCCCCAAAAATCATTAAGAAACAGTAGAATGATGGGGTTGAGAGATAACTCAGTGGTTAAGAGCACTGGCTGCTAAGTTCAATTCCCAGCAACCACATGGTGGCTCACAACCATCTGTAATGAGATCGGGTGCCCTCTTCTAACCTGCAGGCTTACATGAAGGCAGAGCAGATACATGATAAATAAATAAATCTTAAAAAAACAAAAAACAAAATACCAGCAAAATGCTTCTTGTTTAAAGTGTTTATAATGTGGGGCTGGAGAGATGGCTCAGTGGTTAAGAACACTGGCTGTTCTTCCTGAGGATCCAGGTTTGAGTCCCAGCACCCACATGGCAGCTAATAACTGTCTGTAACTCCAGTTTCAGGGGATCTGATGCCCTCTTCTGATCTCTCTGGGTACTAGACAAACATGTGGTACACAGACATACATTCGGACAAAACAGTCATACACATAAAATAAGTAAATGAAGAAAATTTTTAGAATAAAACATTTTAATAAGCTTTTAATTTTGGAATAAAAATAAATTTTACAGAAAAATTACAAGGATAACGTTCCTGTGTACTCTTCTACTAGTTTTCCTTAGTGCTGACTTCCTAAATAATAACCATGGTACATTTATCATCACTAAGAAATTAATGCTGTTATATAAATGTTAACTGTAGTACAGTATTTAAATTTTAACAGCTTTTCCACTAATGTTCTTTTTCTGGCCTATGGTCAGTCTAGTCTGCTACCTTGTATTTAATTAAGGTTTTATTGAGCTTTGTGGTTTCCAATACTGTACCGCCTAGCAGAAATAAAACTCATGTATTATTTATGATTATGCATTTTCGATTGTCTTTCATAGACGAAGATTCTCTCCTTCCTTCTGTCGTTCTCCTTAAAAATTTTTTTGAGACAGTTTATATAGCCAGGGTGACTGAACTTGTAATCCTCCTGTCTCAGCTTCTCAGTGGTGATATGTGTGGAATGCATTTGATTACCGGAGTTGGTTTTGAAAGGAAGTCCTAGAAGACATGACATTTGAGATGGTCCTTGAAAGATCAAGGAACTCCTTTTGATGTGGTTTGTGGTGCTGGAGATGGAACCCTACTAGGGAATATTCTACCACAGAGCTGCCTGCCAGCTCTAAGAAGTGTGCACAAAGGCTCCTAACATGAGTGAGCAGGTAGATTTGACTCAGTGATTGGTGATTGGTGTAGAATGCAGGAGATGATGCCATCCTGATGTTGGGATTATAGCTATGGACCACCACATCTCACTTTATTTGAAACATTTTAAGATTATTTTTTAAATTATGAGTGTGTGTGTGTGTGTGTGTGTGTAGGTATTGCAGTTGTTAAAGGCAGTTGTGAGCTACCCGACATGGGTAATGAGAACCAAACTGCCTGCAAAGGCAGCAAGTGCTCTTTAACTCGGGACCATCTCTCCAGCCCGTATTTGAAACATTAAAAACATTTAAAATTTGTAATTGTGTGGGGTGAGTGACAGGGAGAGTTGAGTGCAGGTGTGTCAGTGCACTGGGGAAGTCAGGGCAGCTTACACGATTGGTTCTCCTCCCACCCGGGTTCCAGGGATCCAGCTCAGTTCCCCAGCACAGGAAGTGCTTTGACCTGCTGAGCCATCTTCCTGGTCTTTCATTGAAAATTTTAGTAGCTATTTTAAGCTCTATTTTATTACACACACAAGTGCATGTTTCTCAGAGTCTAAAGACTTTGCATTGTTCTTATTTCCAACTTTTTTCTTGAGGTGCTGCCACAATTAATACTGTCCCAAAGATAAAATAGAGTTAGTAAATGCATATATGAAACCCAGGCTTCATTGACCTTTGCCAAGTGTTGATATGGTAAAGGAAATTGAAATTGAAGACTCTTTTGTAATGTTTTAATGTTAATGACTCTTTAAAGTATGCTATTTATATTTGATTAAATAAGAATGTAGAAGTACTCTATGTTGCCATCATTATTTGAGGGTCTGAGTTAGGATATGATTCTAACATTTTAAAATATATGGGTTTAATGAATGAATTTAGCATTGCTACTAGCTTCAGAGAACATTTCCCACTCTAATGAATTATTTTTATGAATTAAAATGAGATATTTGGACTACTGATGCATTACAGTTTTTTGTGGCATTTCTATTTCCTTTAATCCAAATAAATAGTTTTAAGTCATGGCATACATAAATGCCATATAATTTAGCACCAAAATGGCTTTTTGTTGCCTTGCTTCAAAGAAGAAAAAGGAAACTTACTCACCATAGGCCAAAATTAGAACTCTGAGGCAGTCAGCATAATTTGACTCCTTGCTCACAGTGACTGCTTCCCAGACATTCTTATGTTCTGCAGAGGGAGGAACAAAGCCAGTCTGCACTGAACCAGCCAGTCGCCGGCACTCTGGCTATGTTGCACGTGGTCTTAAGTGATAACATTTTGGTAATATTTGGGGAGCTGAGTGAGCTTCCTTTAAAACAAACAAACCACAAATCACCGGTGTCTTCCTTCAGTGATTCACGAGTGTAAGTTAATTGATCTTCCTAATTTTTAAAAATCTACTTTATTCTCTGTGTGTGAGTCTAGGATATATATATCCTGTGTGTGTGTGTGTGTGTGTGTGTGTGTGTGTGTAATTCAATAAACCACATACTGTCTTGTAAGGTAGGGAATATATTGGCTAGAGTGTGTGTGTGTGTGTGTGTGTGTGTGTGTGTGTGTGTGTGTGAGAGAGAGAGAGAGAGAGAGAGAGAGAGAGAGAGAGAGAGAGAGAGAGAGAGAGAGAAATACCTACCTACCCCAAAATTGGCAGTGGCCTACAGCTGTATATATGTATACACACATATTTGTCCTTCCAAGTCTGGCTTATTGCATTCAAAATGTTGATCTATAGTTCCATTCATTTTCTAGCTGATGATGTAATTTCATATTCCTTATGGCTGAGAATAAACCATCATTGTGTATTTATACACAATTTATACAATTTTCTTCATCCATTTATCTTTTGATGGGCCTTTAGGGTACTTCCATACCTGGGTTCTTGTGGATAATACAGCAGTAAACATTGATGTGCAAGTATCTCTGTGGTATGCTGATTTAGATTCCTTGCTTATATACACAGGAGTGGTAAAGCTGGATCATGATAGTTCTATTTTTAGTTGTTTGAGAAACTGCTCCACTGATTTCCATAGTAGTTACACTACTTTATATTCTCACCAGCATTATAGAAGGGTTCCTCTTCCCCCACATTCTTCCCAGTATTTTTTTGTTGTTTGTTTTCTTCATGATAGCCATTCTGACTGGAGTGAGATGTGAATCTCAATGTAGTATCAATTTGCATGTTCCTAATGGCTAAGGAGACATTTTTCATATACTTACTGGCTATTTGTATTTCTTCTTCTGAGAACTGTTCAATTCATTTGCATATTCATAGATCAGTTTTAGGGCATCTAATTTTGTGAGTTCTTTATAGATTGTACATATTAATATCCTGTTAGGTATACAGGTGGCAGACCTCCTCCCATTTTTCATTTTCACAGTCCTGAGCGATTGGTGTCCTTCCAAGTTCTTTATGCCTGGCTGTTGAAGTGTCGTCCTTACACTTTCATATAGCAGTTTGGGAGTTTCGGATCTTACGTTAAGGCTTTGATCTATTTCTGACTGGTTTTTATTCAGGGTGGGAAAAAAAGTTGCAGTTTGTACATGTGAATATTCAGTTTTCTAAGCACCATTTGTTGGAAAGGCTTTCTTTTCCAATGTGTGTTTTTGAAACTCATCAAAAACTAGACATCTATTAATGTTTTATAAATTTTTTTTTCTCGTAATACCCTGTAAGTCTTTTTGTGGTGGGTAACTTTTTCAAAAAAGAGACTCATGATCCCTGCCTTAGTTGCAGTTTGCTGCCCTATTTTATCCTTAGCACACTCATTCATCCACTGGACAGGTACTTGTGAATGTTGACTGTTTCACATCCTCAAGTGTTAGGATTGCGGTAGATGGACAGATTCACAGCCATTTATTCCATTGGAACACAACAGTGGGTGCAGAAGGAACCAGGAGAGAAGGTTAGAGGGACATGAGGCAAGGACTGAGCCCAAATTTATTGTCGTTTGGTCTTAGGGTGAGAGTTGAAAGCGTAGTCAGGAGTGGGGGTGGGGCCAAGTAAAGAGAGCAGGGGAGTGGAGATCTCTCTGTTAACTGCCCACATTGAAAATTCTGGCCATTGCAAGTAGCATTTACAAAATGTGATTGGGCAACCACTGGATATCCTAGAAGCTCAAGTCATTGACCCCACGCTAATTGCTTAGTGCCTCCTCTGTCCTAGATTGTGGTCTGGCTTGGAGGAGGGGCCCACAGAAAGAAGGCACTGCTTGTACTCTCAAAGATTTGACTTTTGAGTTTAGGGCTGGTAGAGTTCTAAACAGGCACAGACTCAAATCCTTAAAAAAAATTGACCAAGTACTTGTGTTACAGTGTCCTGTAGGGCCAGCTTAAGCCTGGTTAGGTACACAAGCATGGAAGAGTTTTCAGGTTATGCTGAAAGGGTTTCATAACTACATTATTAAAAACCAAGAAAACCAATGAACAGATAGATTATGACGGACGAGCCAGATTAGGAGCAAGAAAGGTGTCATATCCGTACTTCAGAACACCGCAGCAGGCCAGAGGTAAGTGATGTGAGTGGTGTTCAGACATTGGCCCGTGGATTGATGCTGGCAGCAAGGAACCTTTGCCAGCCACCACAGAAGTCATTGCTGTGCCTGGCAGAAATCAAGGAAGGCCTCAGTGAGGACTGAAGATTGCCTTCGATAGGTGATGCAGAGGCTTGGCATACTTAGAGGGCTAGTAGACTGGGTGAAAAATTATGTTCCTACTTTAGACCAGGAAACTTTCTAGTTTCACAAGGAAACTCGTACCTCTAATGTCTCCCACCAGACCAGATTCCTGAACTGAATTGCATGAGAAACTTCAGTGTCCAGCAGTTCCAGGCATGCAGGAGGCATTTGTTAAATAGAAAGGAAGAACAATTTTGTGTGTGTGTGCAGAGACATTTTTCCTTTGTAATTCTTCTGACCTTTTGTTTATTTATTTTTCACTTTTGTGACATTAAAAAGATTTATCTTTATTTTATATATATGGATGTTTTGCCTGAATGTATATAGGTGTACCACATTCACACAGTGCCTGAAGGCCGAAAGAGGGTGTCAGGTCCTTTGGGACTGGAGATATGGACAATTGTGAGCCATCATGTGGGTGCTGCTAATTGAACCTGGGTTCTCTAGAAGAACAGCCTGTGCTCTTAACCATTGAGTCATTTGTCCAGCAAGTTTTTATTGTACCCTATTCATTCATTCATTCATTCATTCATTCATTCATTCACTTATGTCCTTATTTGTTTGCTTCTGTTTAAGTGTGTCTTCGTGTGTGTGTGTGTGTGTGTGTGTGTGTGTGTGTGTGTGTGTGTGTGTGTTGACAGTGCTCATGTGGAAGTTAGAGGACAAATTGAGGTTCTCTCCTTCCATCGTATAGGTCCTGGAGATTGAACTGTGTTTATCTTGGGGGTCAGTGCCTCTGCTCACTGATCCATCTTTCTGACCCTCTACTGAAAAAGATTATTTAATTTTTTGTGTATCTGTATGTCTTTGGGTATATGTTTGTGTACCACATGTATGTACGTACCTGTGGAGATCAGAAGAGGACATTGGATCCCTTGGTGCTGGAGTTACGGATGATTATGATCCATCAATATCGGTATTGGGAACCTAACCTTTACAAGGGCAGCAAGTGCTCACTCATAACCACTGAGCAGTCTCTCCAGCTCTGTCTTCTAACCTTTAAATGAGTTAAACAGTTCCAGTACTTGAGCCCCTGAGGTAGGAGGATCATGAATTGAAGACTGAGCTACATGGTGAGATCCTTTCTCCAAAACAAAAGCAACTGGATTTGTAATAAGTATAATGTATTGAAAAGCATTTTATTTGAAATAGTCTTAACATTGATCTAAATTTGTACTGTTATTAAAAAGAAATCATGAGGTGGGGGCGGGGAGTGGAGGGTGGCCTGAGAGATTACTCAGCCTGTCAGAGCGTTTACTGCTTCTTCTAGAGGACCACAGTTTGGTTCTTAGCGCCCATGTCAGGTGGATCATCCACCTGGAACCATAGCTCTAAGGGGCCTTGAGTCCTATTCTGCTCTCAGGGCACCTGCGTGCATGTACATAGAACATCCCCCACACAGACAGAGACTCACAGGCATACATTTTAAACAAGTGAGTCATGGAGCCAACAAGATGGTGCTTGTTGCCAGCCTGATGACCCAAGTTTGATTCCCAGGACCCACATGGTAGAAGGAGAGAATCAGTGGAAGCAATAGTTAGCTGTCCCTGTTGGAAGTAGCATGGTTTGTGCTCTTTTGATCTGCAGTAGTGGGGATTCCTCTAGGATTCACCTCCCTCCTTCCCTCCCTTCTCTGTGCTGTCCCTCCCCCCTCCCCCCTCCCCCCCACGCCCATTCTATCCAACAGCAGTGTAAACTTGAATGCTCGGCTAGATGGGGCACCTTCAAGCATGGCTATAGGAAGTGGCATGTCAGACAACTCTTTTTTTTTTTTTTTCTTTTTTGGTTTTTGGAGACAGGGTTTCTCTCTATAACAGTTTTATGAATAGTGAAATTTATATTTTTGACGTTATCATAAGAAAGATACTGTGCTACTTGAATATTGTAGTAAGAGCAGATAAAGTCATATATACAAACACTTCCCCTGGCTGGGCAGTGGTAACGCATATACACTTTCAATCCCAACACTCAGGAGGCAGAGCCAGACGGATCTCTGTGAGTTGGAGGCCAGCCTGGTCTACAGAGCGAGATCCAGGACAGGCACCAAAACTACACAGATACCCTGTCTCGAAAAACCAAAACAAACAAATAAACAAACAACAAAAACAAACAGAAAAAAACAACTCCCCCCCTTTTTTGAAGATTTATTCATCTTTTTATGTACATTGGGGTTTTGCCTGCATGTATGTCTGTATGGGGATGCCAGATCCCTTGGAACTATAGTTACAGATAGTTGTGAGCTGTCATGTGGGTGCAAGGGATTGAACCTGGGTCATTTGGAAGAGGGGCCAGTGCTCTGAACCATCTCTCCGCCCTGTACAAAAACTTCTTGATTCTTCAAGACTGTAGTTATTTTGTATTCAGATGCTATTTTAACTTAAATTTTTTGTTGGCAAAGTGAAGAAATACTTAGTGCATTATCATGCATATTAAGTGCACATTTGTGCTGGGCCGTGGTGGTGCACACCTTTAATCCCAGCACTCAGTAGGCAGAGGCAGGTATATCTCTGTGAGTTCAAGTCCAGCCTGGTCTCCAAAGCGAGTTCCTGGACATCCAGAGTTGTTACAGAGAGAAACCCTGTCTCAAACAACAACAACAAAAGCACATTTGTTCAATATTTATTTGATTAATTATTTGACTAATTGTCATCAGACTCAGTTGGGGCCTCTGGGAATACAGAACTTTTGTTTTAGTGGGGAGGTAAGAAAAGTGAGTCTGTAGTGAAGATACATGCTGTGAAGAAATGACACATTGTGGGGTCAAAGGTAATTCCATCAGGAAATGCTCTGAGGGGAGCAGAAATGTGAGTGAAGAAGAAACCCTTGCAAAAATGATTTCAGTGAGATGGAAGAGCAAATGTGAAAACGGTGAGTCAGGATCTGGCCTGGTGAGAAGCAGTTTTGTGTGTTAGAGGCACCACACAGAAGCTGGCCTGACAAGAGCGTTGAGGACAGAGTGGGACGGACGAGAAGTGAGGGTGAGGAGGTCGGCAGCGGTCAGAGTCTGTTGGACCTTACTGCCCACGCACTATAATTTGGGGTAAATAGAGGCCACGAGGCAACTCTAGCCAGTGTCGTGGCATGATCCAGACAGGCGTGAAGTACCAGGCCAGCTTGGTATACATAGAATCTCAGACTCCAGGGCTACATAGCTAGACCATGTCTTTTTTTGTTGTTACTTGTTTATTTTCTTTTTTTTTTTTTTTTTTTTTTTTGAGACAGGGTTTCTCTGTGTAGCAGTCCTGGCTGTCCTGGAACTCACTCTGTAGACCAGGCTGACCTCACAGATCGACCTACCTTTGTCTCCCAAATAATCCCAAATGGGATTAAAGGCGTGCACCACCACCACCACCACCACCACCACCACCACCACCACCACCACCACCACCACCCAGATGCTAGACTCTAGCTTAAAAATTAAAAAAAGAAAAAAGAATTATGGAAGCTTTGCTATGAACTAGGTAGGCTGTGGTTTCGAGTTTATAAGGACCAAACTGTTAAAATTATAACTTTTTTTTTTTATTGTTGTTTTGTTTTTCGAGACACGGTTTCTCAGTGGAACAGCCCTAGCTGTGGAACTCACTCTGTAGACCAGGCTGGCCTCAAACTCACAGAGATCCACCTGCCTCTGCCTCCTGAGTGCTGGGTGCTGGGGTTAAATGCACCACCACACTTGTCTTATATTTGTATTTTTTTTTTTCCCAGACAGGGTTTCTCTGTGTAGCTTTGCGCCTTTTCCTGGGACTCACTTGGTAGCCCAGGCTGGCCTCGAACTCACAGAGATCCGCCTGCCTCTGCCTCCCGAGTGCTGGGATTAAAGGCGTGTGCCACCACCGCCCAGCTTTATATTTGTATTTTTAAAACTTTTTTTTTTTTACATTGTTGGTGGCACACACCTTTAATCACAGTACTCAGGAGGCAGAAGCAGGTGGATCTCTGTGAGTTTAAGGTCAGCCTGGTCTACAGAGAAAGTTCCAGACAGAACTGTTACACAGAGAAACCCTATCTTGAAAAACCACACAAAAAAACCCAAACTAAAAACAACAAAGCAAATTTTGCTAATATTTAACACTGGAATTTAACATTTACTAATGTATTAACACTGGAACCCCCTCTCCATCTCTGTGTTCCTTCTTTGCCACCTGCCAGTTTTGAGCAGGTTAGTTAAATGTCAGTACCATTTACTGGATGAAGAGGCTAAAGGAAGAGCAGCTTTGTTTGAGATGGATGTAGGAAATGAGTAACTCGGTCAGTATTGGGCATTAAGTTTGAGATGCTTACAGGACATCTGCTGTGATCTATAAGGTAGGAGATGAATTTAAAGCCAAGTTTGGAGAGTAAGATTGGAGCTCTTTGGGAATCTAGCACATTCCAGCTTTGAATTGAAACTGAGTGGAAATGTGTATTTTGCTACCTGCTATATAACTGTGGACAATTTCTCATTATAAAATGAGGGTAATAGTATCTGCCTTACAGAGATGTGAAGGTTGGAGGAGTTAATATTAGCAAAGTACATAGAACATCCTGATACATGTTACTCTTTGGAGGTTAACTTTTATTCATAAATAGTGCTTTAAACAATCAAATTAGGTGTGTTAGAAAATTAATATAGAGAAAAAGGCAAGGGTCAACTTGAAAAAAGTAGATTTGAAAGGCAGAGTAAGGCCTAGACATGACTACTCAGCTTGTCAAAGGTGCAGGTGGCTTGGAGACTTTCCTTGAGGGATGGTTTCAGTGGAGTGGTGGGATGAATGGGAGGAACTTAACTGGAGATTTTGTGTAGATGCCACACTAGGGAAACTTTGCTCTAAAGAGACACAAAGAGGGCAGCCACGGTAGCCGCTCAGTAGGTGGTAGAGTTGCTTGCCTTTAGGTCTGAAAACCTGAGCTGATCCCTGGGACCCTCATGTGGAAGGAGAGAACTAACTCCTGTAGTTCCCTCTGACCTCCACATACATTCTGTCGTGTGTGTTGTCGCTCCCTCCCCCAACCCCATACATGAGTAAATGTAATAGATCTTTTAAAAAGAGGCACAGGGAAACGGAGGAGTAGCTCAGGAAAATGAGTGTGGGGGGGGCGTGTCAAAGAAAAGGAGGGGTGGGTGTGTGTAGAAGCTGGGAGTGCAACGGTTCGTGTGCTAAGACGGGCGTAGTGAGAAGTGAAAAGCAGTGATATTCAGTGCTAGTGGACATTTCAGAAGCCACAAGTTGAGGTGAAATGAAGGAGATAAGTATATAAGCAGAGCAGTAAGGTCATTGGAGAGACAGCTCATCCGTTGATGAAGCTAGAGAAACAGGTAGATTAGTAGATTTGGTTATGGGAAAATGAGGTAATGTTCTCTGATTGCCTTTTTCTAGAAAGGAGGGGGCAGGGTTGTCATTTATGAGTCAGATGTAGCATTTGATGTTGGAGGGAGGTGGTAGTGTTTTAAGAGGCATTTTGGAAGATGGAAGAATTATTGACTAGGGAAGATCTAGCAGGCAGACTCAGTTTACTTGACCTTGGTCTTTAGACAAAGTGATTCCAGTTGGCCAAGTAGGGCTGTGCAATCTGTACAACCCTCCCAGAAGAAGAACTGTATCATGAAAGGTAGAGGTAATGTGGGTTCTGCTGTTTGGAACCTTTCTAGCCCTGTGACTGAAAGGATTGCTTCTGGAACATTCCTCAGTTCCATTTTCAGGTCACAGAATATAATAACTATGAATAGGCTGTTGGACCCCAAAGTTTAGGGTCTCAAGTGGGCACCCCAAGAACCCAGACTCCAGTCCAGTTGATGCAATAGCAAGAGGTTTTATTAAAGAAGCTTCTGTATAGAAGGGCAAACTCTGCTCCTAAGAGCAAGTGCTGCATCTTACTGCAGCCCCATGGGGGCTTTTAAAGGAAAAACCCACAGAAGCCGTAAGATTACAGTTCCCATACAATTTCGTTTCACAAGATCATGGTCTGATCACAGAGTGATCACAGGGGGTACAGTTACGTCAACAGGTACATTCTTCCTGAAACCTCAAGGGGGGGTATCAGGGCAGGAGTGGAGTTTACACAAAGGTCACAGTGGTCCTTCCTGGAACACCTGCAACTATCCCAGTCACAGTTGAGCACATCTCTTAACAGAAATCTCTTTACATTGTTATATGGTTGCAGGGGAGATTGAACAATGGCTAAGTCAGCTTGCCCTTGGAACTAGATTTTTAGTTTCTCATTTCCTGGTGCTTGAAGTTTCTCTTTTCCTGAGGCTTGGGGGTGTAAGCCTGAAGGGCTAGGGTCTTTCAAGGCCATAGGCCACAAATTCACAATTGTTCTTTTGCCTGTGTTCATTGAGTATATATATCATGTTTTATGTTGTTACTAAAAATATTTGTGTTGCTCTCTTTGAGAAATGTCTATTTTGCACAAATAATACTAATATAAAGAAGCATAATGCTCTAATTGAGAAACTCACAGTTGTCCTGATAAACATGAAAACTTACCAAAATTTCATAGAACCTTGTTTTCCATTAACCTAGACTTACCAGTCACATTACTCCATACTTTTGTTTGACTACAAAGAAATTCAAAATCTGTTTTTTCTTTTCAGGTGCTGGAGAATCTGGTAAAAGTACCATTGTGAAACAGATGAAGTAAGTTCACACAAGGCCTACAAGGCTGAATTTCCCCCTCTTCATGAAAAGTTCATAATGATTTTATTTTCCATTCATGGTATTGACTTGTGGCTTTTTTCCTTTTGAAGAATCATTCATGAGGATGGCTATTCAGAGGACGAATGTAAACAGTATAAAGTAGTTGTCTACAGCAATACTATTCAGTCCATCATTGCAATCATAAGAGCCATGGGACGGTTAAAGATTGATTTTGGGGAAGCTGCCAGAGCAGTAAGTATTTCTCATTTCCTCTTCCCTTGCTGCTCCTCTGTAGATTCAGTTAAGCCAAATTTGCGTCATGTTTTAGGGAACAAGAAGATAAGATGGATAAGATGGCGTACAATACTGTGTGCTTGTTTTTGAAGGGCTGTCTGTCTGACTCAATAGATAGCGAGTTACCGCTGCCAGCAGAGCCCTGGAAATGGGGTTCTGTAGATAGACTGTAGGTTTCGGTGATGGCTCTATTCAGGGGTTTCCTTCACAGTACCATTGACTTCTATTTTATAATAGTTGATGAGAGCAAATATATACTCTAAAAGACACATTGCGTATTTAGCCCTGCTTTCAGAGCTCCAGGGGTCAAGGGAAAAAAAGTTTCCCAAAATAGATTCTGTAAGGACATAACACAAACTCCCCAATTTAGAAATGATTTTAGGTAGGTTAAATATAACTCTTTAATGCTTTACACACATCAGAATTTAAAAGTCAGTTAATAATAATATTTAGTAGACTTTGAGGGCACTTTGAAGTAGAATATTTGATGGCAGTGGAGAAAGGACCAGGATGAAGACAGGAGACCTTTATATTATCACCACCTCAATTTCAGGAAAGTGCTGGAGAAGTAGAGAGCCCATCAAAGGATGCCAGCTGTGGTCAGTGACATGCTACTTAAGTGCCATGGGAAAAGAAACGAAAGGGACTTGGGGGCTTTGCCTGGAAAGACAAAACTGTATGCTTGTGAGTAGCTTAGGGACTCTTATCAGCTACTCAGTTTATCAAGTGCAAGTTAATATTTGATAAGTGAGAAGTTGAAGGGGAAAATGTTAAAAGGGCCATTGTGACTTCGGTTTGTTCTTGAGTAGATAGATCTTGAGGTGAAGTAAGGGAACAGGATGTAGATTAAGGGATATGGAAGAAAAGAATGGCAAAAAGGGGGGGGGGGAATGTGAGGGACTTTCATTGTCATAGGACATACAGTTCAGGGCCTCTTCCTCCCCGGGCATTGTACTAAGGGCTCAGCAACGCTAAGTGAATGAGTAAGTGAACAACATTTAGCCCAGAGGCTGTTACTGGCCTTTTCTTCTTTTTCTCTTTGAGTTTTATTTAAATTATGTGTCTGGATGTGGATATGCACACGTCTGTGTGGATCCCCTTGGAAGCCAGAAGGGTTTGATTTTCTGGAGCTAGAATTATAGGCACTTGGAAGCTACTTTATGTGGGTGCTGGTTCTCTGCAAGAGCAGTACATGCTCTTGACTACTAAGCCTTTTCTTCAGACCCCCCCATGTTTGGTTTTTAGAGACAGTGTCTTATACTATAGTCTGGGCTGGACTTGAACTCATAGTAGTCTTCCTGCACAGGCTAGTTTTCTCTTCTCCTCAGGGAAATTTGAGAGTTCAATAAAGTCAGGTTTTTATTCTATCTCAGTTCCTTTCTTTTCTTTGTCTCTCGTTGGCTTTTCTTCTGGACTAGATTTCTCCTGTGTTGTTCTTCTCTCTCCTTCATGTTCTCTAACGACTTCTCTCTAGTATTTGTTGTAGTTGATAGTTGATCAATAATACTGTGTTTCTTGACGTTTCTTCTCTGTGTTGACCTGTTCTCCTCTTCTTTATTCCTCTTAGTTTATTTCTGGATGTCTTCCTTTTGCTCTCCTTCCTTCTTTTCCATCATCTGCCCACCTCTATCCCTCTCTCTTGGGTTTACTTCCTTCATCAGGTGTCATCAGGGCCTGGGGAGAGAGCTCAGTCAGTAAAGTCCTTGCTCTCTGTCACAACCTGGGTTTGATCCCCAGAACTCACAAAAAAGCCAGGTGTTGATAGTGTGCACTTACAGCCCTGTGCTGGGGGCACAGGTAGGAGGACCCTGGGGACGCTGGCCTCAGACAGACACACGCAAGGCAGATGCTCCTTAGCTGCAGGACCTGAGATTGTCCTTTGCTCCACACACATGCCCGTGCTCACGCAGGCACAGCTGGGGTCAGTATACTCGTGTGTATACTGAGAGGCTGACTACGTCCTTGCTCCCCTCAGGACTCAGGAGCCATCTGTGTTTACAGCCTCCGTCTAGCCTGATGGAAAGTCCTTTTCAAACAAACTTTTCCTCTTTCACAGTTCCTCCTTTTCTCAGCGCTAAGGGTTTATGTTTGTATGTGTGTCTTTTACTCCTCTACTTTTTAATGGTTGCTAAGAGAGTGGAGAGAAAAGAATAGAGCCAAGTATGGGATGGTTTTCTCTCCTATCTGTTTAAGTTTGTTGTGAAGAGGGACTCTGGAAGCCGACCGAGAGGCTTTATTTTATAGAGGAAGCTTGAGCAGACTGGTGAGCGATCAAGTAGAAAGAGGAAAATGTTTCCCTAAGAACATTCTCAGAATCAGAACAGCACCAGTATATAGTATTTTTAAGTTTCTAAAATTTGAACAACATGGTATTAAAAAAAAAAATACAGGGACTTAATTATTTGTATACCTGCTTGAGTTTAGGTCAATTTTCAGGACTTGTCTAGTTTTCAAATGTTATATAAAGCAGTGTACCATATATGGAAAAAGTCTTACTTGTTATTTAGTGTGTTTGACAATTTGTATAATGCTTAAACATTTCTTAATCATTTGCTCTTTTGTTGTTGTTGTTTTTTGTTTTTTGAGACAGGGTTTCTCTGTGCAGCTTTGCACCTTTCCTGGAACTCACTCTGTAGCCCAGGCTGGCCTTGAACTCACAGAGATACGCCTGCCTCTGCCTCCCCAGTGCTGGAATTAAAGGTGTGCGCCACCACCCGGCTCATTTGCTCTTTTATTTATTTATTTATTTATTTATTTATTTATTTATTTATTTATTTATTTATTTATTTATTTATTTATTGTTGTTATTATTATTTTAAAAGAGAGAAGAGGGCTAGGGAGATGATTCAGTTCAGTGGCCAAGAGTGCTTGTTGTGTAAGAATGAGGACCTGAACTCAAATCCTAAGAACCATCATTACAAGGGAATCATGCATGGTCCTCCGCATCTGTAGCCCTTTCCTAGGGGGCGGAGACAGACAGATCCTGGAAGCTTGTTGGCTAGCCAGTCTAACTAAATGGCAAGCTTGAGGTTTGGTGAGAGACCGAGTCTCAAGGGAATAAGGCCAAGAGTGATAGAGACATCTGACATCTTTCTCTGGCTCTCCTGCATGTACATACATGGACATGCGCACACATATATAAAACTCCCACATCACATGAAAAAAGGCAGGATGCTTGCCTGGCATCCACAAGGCCCCGGTTCAATTCCAGCACTGGGAAAAAAAGATAAATAAAAATAAAATTCAATATTATTTCTATGAAATATATTTTTAAAAAAAGAAAAAAGAAATGAGAGAGAGAGGAAATGCAGATTGTGCATGAAATTGTTACAGAGAGGATGTACACACAGTATTACCAGAATGAATATCGGACAGGATCTTGATGGCAAAGTTTGGCAAGGTTATTTTAAGTGCAATGTGGTGATTTTGTGGTAGTTGTACAAATTGAACATCTGTGTTCCATGGGGCTTTTTGCTTGCTAGTTTTTGTTGTCTTAATAGCTACTTACAATATAAATGGTTGGACAGTGTTGGCGCACACCTTTAATCCCAGCACTCAGGAGGCAGGCAGATCTCTGAGTTTTAGGCCAGCCTGGTCTAATAAAGTGAGTTCCATAACAGACAGAGCTGTTACACAGAGAAACTGTCTCAAAAAACAAAGCAAAACAAACAAACACAAGACACAAATGATTGCTTCTCTTCTCCCTTTTTATTTATGTATTATGTGATTTAGGAAAAAACCCTTATTTTTATAGTTACTTGGAATTTTTAAGGTTGTTAAATATTAGATTTATATAGAGAAATCTTTGAGATCTGGGTTCAGTTTTGTTGTTTTGAGACAGGGATTCTCTGTGTATCCCAGGCTGTCCTGTCTTAACCTATAGACAGTAAATTTAGAGATCTGTCTACCTCTGCCTCCTTGAATGCTGGGGTTAAAGGCATACACCACCACTGCCCTGCTGTGTTCAGTTTTACATTTTCGAATAGGAATGGATAAGATAAATTAAAACCATCAAAATTGATGGTGTTCCTTAGGGAAATCTAGAGACTAAACATTTTCCCTGAGGACTTGATTCCCATTACTGGGCTTTAAGCATCTTACATGCTTCATATCCTTCCCGCCTACTGTCTGCAGTGAAAGGGAAGGAGCAAGCAACCTTTGCCTTAAACTTGACTAATGTCTTAGTCCCTGTGCATGCTTAGACTTTACTTCTTATGTGCGAATCTTTTCATTCCTATGTATTAGTAGACAGGTGCTCTACCACTGAATGAGCTACACCCCCAGCAGGTCCAGGGAACATACACACATGCATGTATGTGTGTGGGCATAGAGTGTGTGGAGGCTAGAGGCTAGAGGTTGACTGCAGTTGTTTTTCTCTACCAGTTTCCACTGTCTCTCCAAATGTGGTGCATGCCATTTTGGCCAGTGAACTCCAGGGATCCTTTCTCTGCTCCCCCAGCAGTGAGTTTACAGGCTCTTGCTGTTGTATCCAGCTTTTACGTGGATCTGAACTCCGGTCCTTCTGCTTGCACAGCATGTACTTTATCACTGAGCCATGCTCCCAGTCCTCAGTAAGGGCTTACTATAACAGAATGGAAATCTGTTACATATACTTGTCTCAGAGACCAGTATCCCCCACCTCCACCCCATCATTAATCATAAGTCATCAGGATAGAGGATTGTGAGTCCATCAGAAGGATGGTGGCATGATATCTGAAGTGTGTGTATGTGTGCCTGAGTGCATGAGTGTGTATAAAATGAGACTCATCTAGTCTTAAAGAAGTGGGAACTCACCTGTCCCTCTCTTAACTGTCTTCCTCAGGATGACGCCCGACAGTTATTTGTCCTAGCTGGCAGTGCTGAAGAAGGGGTCATGACTTCAGAACTTGCAGGCGTGATTAAACGGCTCTGGCGAGATGGTGGGGTGCAGGCATGTTTCAGCAGGTCCAGGGAGTATCAGCTCAATGACTCTGCGTCATAGTAAGTCATTTTCCTTCCTTGAAACTGTAATAGAAAATGATTTGGTGACTCTAGAGATGTTCAGTGCCAATCCTTAAGGAAATGTTTAAGTATTAGAAATGTCCAGGAGTCTATTGGATCCTCTATTACATCTGTCCCTCTTTAAGGCAATCTCTGTGGAACATTTATAGTAAGCAAGTGAGGTGAGACATCTAGTAGAGGTAGGTCGCTGTGTTAAGACAAGGCACTGATAGCCAGCTGGAGGGGAACGTTGAAATTGGACATCTCTTCTCTCGTGATGACACACACACCCCACCCCCTGGTTTGTTATTGTTGTGTTTGAGACAGGATCTCACTGTGTAGTCCTGGCTGGCTTTGAACACCGGAGATCCCCCTGCCTCTGCCTACCATGCTAGGATTAAAGGTGTGCAGCACCACATCTGGCATGACAGCCCTTTTTATACTCTGTCCATTGGCTGTACTGAGTTTTTCTGGTAGTAGTCATTACCACTGAATTTTGTGTGTGGCCGGGGGGTGTGGGGGTGTGTGGGGGGGTGGGTACTAAGGATTGAACCAAAGTCTCGTGCATGTTAAGCACATGCTTTACCACTGAGCTACCCATCCTCAGACCTCCTTTTAGTTTTATTTTGAGACACAATCTCACTCTTGGTGGCATTGAACTCATTCTATAGCCCAGGTAGGCCTGAACTTGTGATCACTGTGCTTCAGCCTTCTAAATAGCTGAGATTACAAGCCTGCAGCACACACCCGGCACCATTTACATCTTGTGCCAGACTGTGGTAGTAGACTTCCATAGAATGAGAACGTGTGCCATAGAATGGGGTTGAATCAGTTCCTTGTCAAGGAAGGTCTCTTGAGTATTAGTTTTAAAAATTGGTAACTAGTACTTTTATTATTACATGTGAACCTGTTTGGGCCACTATACCTTTATTTTTAAGGCCTGTATTCACAGTGTGTTTTAAAAATGTACTTTTGGGGGGACCTTGTCATCTGTACCTGAGTGCATGAGTATTTGTTATCTGTACCCTCTGAACTAGGTAAAGCACTTTTGAGTGTTAAGGTATTTTCTCTAGTATTCTATTCTCCCGTCCTCATTCTGTCACAGATTGTTACAAGAAATTAAACGCTTACTTACTCTTTTAGTGGAAATGATTTGGCAAACGGTAAAAGGATCCTTGTCCACTTTTTAAAAACAAGATTGTTTTTATGTGCACACTGATATAAACTATCAGTAATTCAGTGGTCATCAAAGGTAGATTTTTATTGCTTCTTCCGTCATGTATTGGGGAAGCTCTGCCTCCCCAGTTATGTGCTGTTTATAGAGTTGTAACCCTCCATATTGTTCATCTGAGCTCTCGTATTTGGTTTGTACCTGAAGTAGCTCCACCTGCTCTTCAGGGGTTGTCTAGAATCAGTGAAGATTTAGCTTTTTGTCTCTTTCTCTATTCTATTCCCCCTTTTTTGAAACAGAATCTTGTTATATAGCCCAGGCTGGCCTGACACCCCTCTGTGTTCATCTTCCTGATGGTCTCAGACTTGTGGCCTCCTGCCTCTGCCAAGTGCTGGGTTTACAGGCATACACTAGCAGGTCCACCTGTAGCCTCACTGAGTGGATTCTTCTGATTTTCATAACTCCAATGCCATTCTCTAGTGAGCTGTCAAATAGTTATGTATGCAGCCGACATAAGTTTAAGTAGCTGAGGATTTTGTCTTTTTATTTTCCTAGAGTCTTACTATGTAGTGCAGGCTGTCCTGGAACTCTAGATTCCAGGGTTACAGGTCTGTGACACCTGTAGGTTTGTTTTTTTCTGTATAAGTACATAACTCATTTCATATTAGATATCAGGAATTTTTCTTTAGCAGGAATAAAATTGTCGTGTTTTTAAATTTGCCTTCACAGTATATTTAAAGCCATTTTTGTTACTCTGTGTAGAACCTATTCATTTCCCTATACTAGATTTACTTTTCCCCCCTCATTCTATGATACTGAAGATTTACTGTTTTTCTGCCCCTTCAGTGAGTTTCAGGTTCTACTTTTTTTGTAGTTTGTTGGTACTTGGGATTGAACCTTGGGCCTTACATATGCTAGTACCTAGCTAGTCCCAGAGTCTGATTTTTGCCAAGCAGATCAGTTGACCTGTTGTGTGCATGGTTGGCTTTACCAAATAAAAACCAATGTGTACTTTATCTAGTTACCTAAATGATTTGGATAGAATATCCCAGACCAACTACATTCCAACTCAACAAGATGTTCTTCGGACGAGAGTGAAGACTACAGGCATTGTAGAGACACACTTCACCTTCAAGGAGCTATACTTCAAGTAAGTAACAAGCCTTTTCCTGCCTGTACCTGGCACAAAGAGCCAACGTTTATTTGTTTTTGTTTTTGCGACAAGGTCTCATGATATAGACCTGGATGGCCTGGTACTTGCTGTGTAGACCAGGTTGGCCTCAAACTTGCATCCTCTGCTTCTGCCTGCTGAGTGCTGGGATTACAGGCATACATCACCACACCTGGCTTATTAATCTCCCTTAGTGAGCTTCTCTATAGGGGTGTAAGGTTTTTGTAAGCAGTGTTCCTTGGTTTAGAAACTTAATATATTTATTGACCATTAGCTTCATGTTGCATCCTATTGAAGCCCACACATTTTTTTTTTCCTCCAGGTAGCATCAGTATTTATATCCATTTAGAGGAAATTGAATGTAAAATTAAGTAACAATTTACCTACTGTTAGAGTCAATCATGTAATTGCCAATTTGTGTTGGTTCATATTTATTTTCAAGACATTTTTCTTAGTTGACAAATAGGGATTGGCTGTTGTCAGAAGTACTAAATGGGTAGAAACTATCTTTCACAAATGACTTTGTCCTGACACTGCGATATTAAAACAGAAATATTTTCTTAGCAGCATCACTCCCCTCACTGGTCCCTTCCTGTGAAGTTTAATGGGGTGGAGCTAAACTTGGCTTGGCTTTTGTATTGATATACGCCTAGCACTGTGCTCAATTCAGTTGTAGTGCGATGCAAAAATAGGCCTGGGAATAGGTGTTTTACGGTGGTATGATAACGTAAACAGTAATTGTTTAGAGGACGTGCTAGTGTGTTGAAAGAATTTTCTCATAGCACCAGTCATTCTAAGAAAAAGCCTCCACTTCTCTTTTTGTTAATGGTCTTTTAAATATACTAAAACTGTTTTTGGTTCCTTTTTTTCTGTGTTTGTGACCTTTGAGGTTGGAAGTAACCTTTTCTCCTTCAATGCATGATAAGTTTTTAAGAAGCTACTTGGTTATGATTATGTGTGATATGTGGAAGTCAGCATTATTGTATACATAGGGAACCACTAACTCAGACCCTCAAATGAAGAGTCAGGATTTATGAAGTCCGCACAGGACTTCAACACTAGGACTAATGAAGGTATTGGAATCTTTTTTTTTTTTTTTTTTCCTTTTTGCGTGGCAGTGTTAAGACAGGGTTTCTCTGCGCATCCTTAGCTGTCCTGTAACTCACTTTGTAGTCCAGGCTGGCCTGGAACTCAGAGACTCACTGGCCTTTGCCTCCTAAGTGCTGGGATTAAAGATTAAAGGTATGCACCACTACCATCCAGCAAGGTATTGGAATCTTTTTGTTTGGTTGTTTGTTTGGTTTTTTTTTTTTTTTTTTTGAGACAGGGTCTGTGTAGCCTTGGCTGTCCTGTAACTCACTCACTCTGTAGACCAGGCTAGCCTCAAACTCAGAGATCCACCTTCCTCTGCCTCCTGAGTGCTGGCATTAAAGGCGTGCATCACCAGCACCTGGTAAGGTATTGGAATCTTAACACACTAAACTGGATTTGAAACCCGGTGAATGGTTTTAGGGTAAACTGGCTACTTAAGTACTAATGAACTTAATTAACAAAATCAGAAGAAACTATGTGGATTGCCCTGTGAAGTCATAGGAATGAGATGTTTGTGTACTATAAAATGAATAATTCAGTTCTAATTAAATACCAAGACCAATATTTAGTGTGGGAAACATTTTTGGTTGATGTCATAGATTGATCTTTAGCTAGGTAACCTTGTCTTTCTTATGCAAGGACCAGTACCAAGTCAAATTACTCTCTTTCTATTTGGGATCAGTAGCCAAATCAGATTAAAGTGCCACATCCACTTTATTATTGGCATGTAGATCTCTGATTATGAAGTACTATCACCTCTTCCTTTTCCTCTTCTCTCTAGGCAAAACCACTATCCATTTATTCAAACATTTATTGAGCATCTACCATATGCAAGGCATTGTGTAATTGCTTACTTGCCTCTCAGTTATGAGGTAATGTTTAAAATGTTGATCTGTTAGTGAATAATACTGTGTTACTGTGTACTAAAAGGCAGACTTGGGAATTTGTAGCATTCTGCTAGTTTTATGGAGTTTATAGAAAATGAAATGTAAACTGGAATTATTGGTGTATAATAATATACATTATAATATGCCTCTCTTAGAAAGATTTGTATGGTGAAATGTTAGCCTTTCTAAAACCTTCAAAGAGACTCTGTATTAAGGCCAATTTGTGATTAATCATTTAGCTGTCATGCAAGACCAAAGGTTGCAAAGAACTGCAAGGTCCTCCAAAAGGAAGAGTTGGGTCAGGAAGTGATGGGATGAACATTCACATCAATCATAATTAGAGAAATGACATGTATCTTACTTCTCTTAATCTGTAGGGGTGAAAAACCCCTGGAAATTTAGGCTCTGAGTTACTGAACTTTTCACTCACTATACCAGTGTAGCAGACACTAGCCTTAAAAAACTTCCAGTGCTTTCAGATACAGATCTTGAGAGTGTGTGAGCATTTGGATGCTGATCCATTCAGACTCGGGTATTGACTAAAGACAAAGTAGGGCAGCTGTTCCCATCATTGTAGGAAGTAAAAACGGACACTGTTGACAAACTTGGCTCTTAGAAGTCTAAATCAAATCTGGACTAGAACATAGTGTGTGAGCAGTTGAGGCTTTGCTGCTGCTGCTGATTAGGTTCAAACACGATATGGTGTTGAGAAATACTGGTTAAGTTTATTTATTTTTGAGACAGTCTTGCTGTGTACCACAGGCTGGCCTTGAGCTTGCCATTCTTCCTCAGTCTCCAAAATGCTGAGATCATAGTCATTGCCCCCAAAATTGGCACAAGGATTTTAAGAAAATTATTGATCAAATTCTTAGAATCCTAATATAAAATATATTTTTTTCCATAATTTTCTTTATATGCTTTTTATTAACACAAGGCAAATAAACTCAGGACTCAGAATGCAAGTTGGGTGTGCATAAGCAAGCCAGTTTGAGAGGCAGCATCGCTGGCCGAGGCAAGTCTATAGAAACTGGAGTTGGTGTGCCAGGTGGTCTAGGGTAGTACCTGGCACCGTGGTAAACACCCAGCAAATACTGGTTGTTATGGCTGCAGTTGTCTTAAGCTGTACTGGTCAGCTCTTCTTTATCCTTTCCTTTCCTTCCTTCCTTTACTCCATTTTTAGTTCTTCACTCTGCTGACATTTGGCACATCCAGTACATGTTTTGGAAGGGAGGAGGAGGCTCAGCTGTGGGCTCTACTTTTAGCCACCGACAATTATTTAGACACAGTTGATCTGACCCTTGTCTTTCTGTTATAAATGGGGTTTGAATGTGTGATAATGGGGACGTTCTTAACCGGGACAGACTAGAGAGAAATAGAAATGTGACTTTGCTGAATCTGTGCTTTCTTTCTTTACTCAGAATGTTTGATGTAGGTGGCCAAAGATCAGAACGGAAAAAGTGGATTCACTGTTTTGAGGGAGTGACAGCAATTATCTTTTGTGTGGCCCTCAGTGACTATGATCTTGTTCTGGCTGAGGATGAAGAAATGGTATGTTGAAGCTTTGGATAAAAAGCCATCTGATACATCTAGGAAATGAACATAACTCCTAGGAAGATAGATTGCCACTATTTACTCACTGAAATCAAAACTTAATGCCTTTTATTTTCTTGTCAGTGAGATTAGATTTCCAAAACCATTCCCTGTTTGCTCTTGGTAACCACATTATGTGGACAGAGTGCATCTTGTCAGCCACCCCTTTTCATCCCCTAACCCAAGAATTATATAAATCAGGATTGACTCAGCTTCAGGTTATGTTAATGCCTAACTTACTTCCATGAATTCATTTTGCTGTCTTAAACCTCTTGGTATGTAAATTAATCTGCTTTTCACTTTGCTGCTAACCTGTCGTCATAACCCTGTTTGTTTTTCAGAACCGGATGCATGAAAGCATGAAATTGTTTGACAGCATTTGTAACAACAAATGGTTTACAGACACGTCAATCATCCTCTTTCTTAATAAGAAAGACCTTTTTGAGGAAAAAATAAAGAGGAGCCCATTAACAATCTGTTACCCAGAATACACAGGTAAAGGTCAAGGGGTCTGTTGGCGCTGTGTTTTAGGTCCGCACTGATGACTCACACATTCACTCCTCAGTAAGCGTCTGAGTAAGATCCCTTCACTTTAGAGCATTACTTCCGAGGCCAGTGTCCCGATTTTTGGAGGAAAGTAAAGTATAAAGATTAAATTTTAGCATATGTTCAAAGAGATATAAAAACAAAATCTCTTAAGAAACTAACATTAGTTCCAGAAAGAATTCACAAATAGCTTTATAATGTAAAATGTATATTATCAGAAGTAGAGGTAGTAGATGGAGCCAGTGTGTTCTTCTCTAGGGGCAATAACAGTTATGTGAGTTATTAAAAGGAAGTCATTAGGTAGAACAAAGCATTTCGAGGAGGGGATTGCGTGTAAGACAGTATGGAGGCTAACAAATGGAATATGGCAGTAGTGGAATTTAAGTGGTAGAGGGATGAGGCCCGCCTTCTGTCTCCCTCCGACTGTGGCCGTGAGGAACCCGTGAAGAGTCTCAGTGGGTACTCAGTGGGTACTCAGTACTCTAGCAGCGGTGTGGTGATGGCAGGAAGGTGCTTAGTCAGGGCCGTCTCACGATACAATCAAACCTTTGGGCGGGAACCAGGAGGTGCATCCTAGAAGCCAAGGGCAGGATACAGGGGGTCTGAGAACGAAATTCAGACTGAAGTCATTGCTGGGCACCTCTCTAGTGGAGTAACCTTCGTCTTCACCTCTTTCCTCACCTCCGCGCGTTCTCTCTTTCCTGTCCACTCACCAACCTTCTTGGCTGTTCAGTTCTAAGTTGAAAGATGGCGTTGCCACCATTTCTGTGTCTCCTGCGTTCAATCAGAGGCTGCACTGGGCTTGCACAACCTCGGGTCAAGGTCCTGGGAAAGGACTATGGTTACGGATAAAGAAGGGAGAAAGCTGTCGCCTGTCAGTTATTTGAGATTAGGGATCACAAACAAGGATGCAGGACTCTGCCACTGTGAGAGCTGTGAAAGGGCCGAGTTAGCCGTTTCCATGGAAGGCTCTCATTATCTGAGACACGGGAGGAAGTCCAACGTGTTGCACGTCTGTCTCCATTGCACACTTTTGCCATGGTCTGAATGCATGTCTAGGAGTGTTGGTTTAGCGGGATCTGTGGAGTAACCGCATAGAGATGGAACATAGGGAGAGGTTAGATTTCACACACACACACACACACACACACACACACACACACACACACACACACACACACAAGAGAACATCAGTAATTAACAGAGTGGAGATGGAGGAAGTGACCAGAGACAGGAATATAAAATGAGGAGAGAGAAAAAGATAAGTAAGAAAAAGCTAGCTATCGACAGGAGAGAAATAAAGGTTTGTAAAAAGAAAAGAATCAGAGTATCTTAAAAAGTGAGGGCAGTGGGCCAGTGAGATGGCTCAGCAGGTAAAGGTGCTTGCTGCAAAGCTTGGTGACCTGAGTTCAGTCCCTGGGACTTACATTACAGAAGAAAAGAACTCACTCCTGAAAGATGCCCTCTGACCACCACATGCACACTGTGGCATCATGAGCCCGTATACATACACCCATAACTGCTCATTAAGTGTAATAATTTTTTTTTTTTTTTAAAGAAAGCAAGGGACATGTTTTCAAAGTGAGGAGTAGTGAGTAGTCAGCAGTATTATGTGCAGATAACTGTTCTGGAACTCGCTCTGTAGACCGGGCTGGCCTTGAACTCACAGAGATCCGCCTGCCTCTGCCTCCCTGTGCTGGGATTAAAGGCGCGCGCCACCACCGCCCGGCGAGCTGACTGTTCTTAAAGAGTATGCAAGCAGAATGGAGAGAGTGCTAGGTGCACAGGTAACTGAGAGAGAGAACTAAAGACAAGCCTAGGCTGTCTGTGACCAGAGGGGCTGAAGGGGAAAGAGAGAAAATGTTCACAGGCTAAGTGGTGATCCGATAACAAGAGAGAAGCAGAGGTCATCGAAACAGTGTTACAAGTAGGTGGGAAAGAAAGAATTAAGATTCAAGTTAGCATAAAGGAATAAGCAAATTGTGGCATATGTGTAGAGTATTAACTTAGTCATAAAGAGAACTAAATACTAGTAGGTGCTGTATCTTAGATAAACCTCAAAAACACTATGCTAAGTAAAAGAATCCAAACACAAAAGTCACATAGTGTGTGGCTCCTTTTATATAATGTATCTAAATAGGCAAATCCTTAGAAAAAGGAAGCATGTTGTTGGGGTGTGGGCATGTTACTTAATGATAATAAGAGTATTTTTCTTGAATGATAACTGGAACTAAGGTGGTAGTGGTTCTATAGTGTCATGTTTCTAGAGTAACATACTTAAAAATGGTTAAATATCTATTTGGTGAAATTTCCTTATAATTATGGGGCACAGAGAAGGATTGCTCAATGGTAAAGATTACGTGCAGCTTTTACAGAGGATTCAGATTTGGTTCCCAGAACCCATATGGTGGGTTATAACCACCTGTAACTCCAGTTCCAGGGGATCCAGTGCCCTCTTCTGGATTCCACAGGCACCTGTACACGTGCATATAACAGGCAGTGTCTAAGTCTGTCTACTAAAGGCTTCCCAAGGCCAAAAGATGGTATAGAAGGTACATGACTAGTGCTAGTTATAAATACTGAAAATAAGGCTTACTGTTGATCTTCTCTTGCCCCTCCTCCTTAAAGAGCAGCCGCTCCATTGAGATAGAACTCACCCTTTAAAGTGTGCCGCTAGCTGTGCGTGATGCTCATGCCTGAGTGTTAGCACTGGAGAGGATGCAGGAGGTAGGAAAGTCATGAGTTTGAAGCCAGTCAGGAGTGAGAGAGACCCTGTGTCAAAGTATGTAACTAGGGTCCCACTTCTTTCCCATCTGCTAGTTTGTCTTTGCATTTGCCTCTTTGAAATGATTTGGAAGTGAATGCTTTACCTTCTTGGAATCCTTATTTCAGGATCACTCCAAGGGGCAAAATGTGCTGTTTTCAACAGTTGCTTTCTATAGAAATGGACCCACTTAACTCTTCTACCTCCTTTGTATACTGTCTATGTTTCTTTTTCAGCTGGAATGTAAATGAAGAGGAAGTGAAACTTGTTATTTTCCTCATCCCTTGTGTGATGATTTTATTTTAGTACAGTGGTAGTCTGTTTTCATGAAGAATCTAATGATTATAGAAAAGGCTAATGACAGTAGAAAGAGGAAGAATTCTGTTTGTACCCGATTGTGTTGTGCTGCCTTTCTTAAGTAGATACCGATGGCCTCACTCAGCTGGGTGCAGGCAGCTTGAGAACTTGAGCTGACAATGTTGGTTGTCTGTGTCAGGTTCCAATACATACGAAGAGGCAGCGGCTTACATTCAGTGCCAGTTTGAAGATCTGAACCGAAGAAAAGATACCAAGGAGATCTACACTCACTTCACCTGTGCCACAGACACCAAAAATGTGCAGTTTGTTTTTGATGCTGTTACAGATGTCATCATTAAAAACAACTTAAAGGAATGTGGACTTTATTGAGAAGACAGCATTAGTAAAAGGTAAAATGTTGACATTTTAGTTAGGTGCTGTAGTGGTTAGGTGTGTGTTTTGCCTTTGTAAATGTTTTTCTAATTAACAATGTTCTTCTTTTTTAGCTACTACAATGAGGAGTGTTGAGACCAGACACCATCGTCTGCTGTGTCTTGAGTCAGCTACAAGCATGGCGGGGCCAGGGAATGGCAGCAGCATGCAGACTCTTTAGCACAATCTTCTGTATTAGGGAATGTTTAGTTGGCATGAGATCTTCAAGTTGGACATTGGAATTGGAACAACTGTCAAGTGTGCGTGACTCATCAAGGCATCACTTGGATTTTATAATCTCAAATGTTTAGGGCATATTGAAGTTGAGGTGCTGCATTCCAGAACTTAAATATGTAGCTTACTTTTTTCTTCTTTTTAACAAATCACCAGTACTTAATTTCTAAGGTTTTTCTCACTAAGAGAAGAAAAACTAAAAAAAAAAAAACCTTACTTGTTTGCAAAAAAATCTTCTGAGAACTCAGTCTTAACTATGCACATGATGTGACCAGACATCTTGAAAATATTCCTCTTAGTAGGAACTGTTTGTTTTTAACTCTTGGTACAGTCAGGTGTAATATTTCCATAATTAAAATTCTTCCTGGTTATTGGGACTACATTAATACAGCTTTTCTGAATGAAATCTATGTTCCTGTCATGTTTACAGTGCCATGGTGGCTTCTAAACAGCAGTTATTTTGGAGAGCTCGACAGTCTGCTTCTAGCTCTTGTTTCTTTAAGCTTATGGTGGAAGGTTAATCTTGTTATGCTGATTACCAAATTACTAGATGAGTACTGACGTAATAAGGCAAACTCTGCTTCTTGACAGACACACCCAGGATGACTGTCAATTAGAGATGCAAACTGCTAAATTGAGAACCAATGACTTGCTGCTACAGATCTACTCAACTGACCACTTTGATTCTTGCCTGTTTGTCTCAGTCTTGGGGAATTTTGTACAAGGTGCCCCTTGTTTTCCATCTTCGTGGCCTTTTTTGTTGGGAGACATCTAAAATGTATTAACAGCGCATGCTTTTCCTTTGTAAATGTGGTGCCAAATCCCTGTTCGCCATCGTTTTTACTGTAGCCACGTTGTAGTAGTAATCCTTAGTCAGTGTGTTCTTCTTCTAAAACTTGCATTTTGGGACTTTTTTCCACTTTGTCATGTGTACAGATTTTAATCTGTTACAGTTGGCAGCAGTATTAAAATGGTGAGTAAAGAGTCCAGGATTGCTCCTGCTTGTAACTAGTCCTTTCTGGAAATCCTGTCTTCTGTTTCCTTTTCCTGTGCTGAGTATGCTTTGGCTTTTGTCAGAGAGTGGGTTTAATTAAATAGAAAGATGTCTCTGAAAGTCTAGGTCCTCGATGTAATAGTATTATCAAATCTAGGACTGAGGGCTTTATGTCCAGTCTGTGTACAAGGGATATGAGTCATAATCCAGCTTCCCGATTTACATTGTGCTTGTGTGAGAGCTACAGTCCTCCTGTACAGTCTATAGCAAATGTCATGAACCACTGAGCGGACCATCATAATCCAGCTTCCCGATTTACATTGTGCTTGTGTGAGAGCTACAGTCCTCCTGTACAGTCTATAGCAAATGTCATGAACCACTGAGCGGACCACTGAGGGATGGCAAACAGAGAAAATGCGTTTTGAGCATTTCAGATCAGTAGTTTGAGCAGTGCCTTTTGAGGTCCAGTCTTTTTAGGTTGGATCCACTTCATCTTTTGATGTTACCTCCTACTCATTTAAAAGGTTGGTGGTCAGAACTGCTTCAGAAAGCAAGCCACAATGACCAGTGCCCTTGCTGGCAGCTTTAAAAAGTTTTAATTGTCGTGGGAAATCATTATTATGCAGACTGTATAACTATTATCTGACAAGCATTTCTTTAGGGCTAGGAATATATCATCTGTAAGAAAGAAAAGTCTTGATTTCAATCAGCAATTGACTTAATTCCACAGTGTAAGGGGTTCATAAGTCTTACTCTGAATTTGTCTTTTCTTTATTGTATTCTGTAATATAAAAACATCCAGAAATGAGAACTAGTGAAATGATGTTTTCATAACTTTTCTATACTTTGGGTTTAATGAAATGGTGTTGATAATTAAAATAATAGATAATCCAAATTTAATTTTACTGTAGAATGCATTTTGTATTTTCATTTGAATCTGTCTATTTTTTAAACCTTTCTGTTAATTAAAAATAGAAATTCTCTACTTCTTTGCCTCTATATACCACTTTTATTTGCTTTCTGTTTACATGAAATCATTCTTACTATCCAGGTACCTTCCTTTAGAACAGAAGGGAGGCAGTTTGAGTTTTTAGAGATGACCTGGTCAGGGGAGGGAGGGATGCGGAAATCACCTTAAACCCTCTGAAGAGACGAACTTCTTGGCGGTGGGCTGTTAATCTATAAATTCTAAAGTGTTGCTGTTCAGCCACACTTTCAAATCACTAATTTGTATTTTGAAGAACATTTCTTAGGCAGAGTCAGAATGTAGAAGTTAAATATCCTTTGAGCCTGGAGGAAAAAAGATTGATACTTAAGCCGGGCGGTGGTGGCGCACGCCTTTAATCCCAGCACTCGGGAGGCAGAGCCAGGAGGATCTCTGTGAGTTCGAGGCCAGCCTGGACTACCAAGTGAGTCCCAGGAGAGGCGCAAAGCTACACAGAGAAACCCTGTCTCGAAAAACCAAAAAAAAAAAAAAAGATTGATACTTAAAATGAAAGAAGCCAAAGGTTTCATCTGGAAAATGCTGGAGTTTTGTGATGGATAATGTTCATTTTGAGGTGCCCAGACCTTTGGACTATCTAAGAAGTCATCTAGAAGATTAATGTCTAATTAATAAAAAGCAGTAAGTGAACCTTAGTTGGGAGGATGGCAGCCACAGACTCTGTTGTTGACAGCCATATTTTCCCGAGTGAAAGCTTGGGCAGATAGGAGGCATTCCCCTAATGGACTGTCTTTCCTTACCTAATCAATTCTGGCTTTAATACTACACCTTCTGCCGTGAAATTCCCAAAACTACTACAGATGTTTATCAGTGGATCTTGACATAATATTTTCATCTTGGATAGTTTGAATTCTAAATTGTACAGCTCTGACTCACAGTATCATTTAACTGATGGGTTGTTACTGTTTACATGGTGCTGAAATCATAGAGTAAGTGGACCAATTAAAAAAATTTCTTTTTAAAATTCTCAAATATATTATTATACATACACATAGACTTTTTAGCCAGAAATAACTGCTGGCTTCTTTTTGGTTTTTCAAGATAGGGTTTCTCTTTGTAGCAGTCCTGGCTGTCTGTAGCCCAGGCTGGCCTTGAACTCACAGATCTCCACCAGCCTCTGCCTCCCGAGGGCTGGGATAGAGACATGTGCCCCACCACCTGGCACTGCTGCCTTTTCTCATTCCTTCAGCTCGTGCCCTTTCCTGGCTGTTGTTGCTGGCTGTTGTTGTGGCTTTAGATGGTGCTACTTTGCCCTGACTGGTCCCAGTCATGTCTCTGTCCCTCCAGTTAGCACTGCTGCCGGACTCCTTGGTGGATTGAAGTCACATAGGAAGTAGGGTCAGTCTCGTTCTGGTTGAAGACCTTCCTTGGACTTTTCCCTCTTCCAGATGTTGAGGATGCTGATCACAGTCCTCTGGTCGAAGCTAAATAGCACTCAGGTTGGTGAATGTTAGTGCTTGGGTATCGTGCGTTTCTTGTATGGTTGCTACTAAACTGTAAGGAAAATGTTATCTTAGTTTCTTTGCCTCTACTGCCAGGTAATTATTGTGTTCTTCCTCAGGCTCCATAGTACAAACCAGAGACCTGACCTGGATCAGACATAGTCTCCATGTCACTCTGTGACCACTGTACATTATTATATTGTTTCTAATAAGCACAAAAGAAAATACAGGACATCTAGAGGCTTGCCATGGAAGCTTGGTTTTGATATGAATTATTAGAAGCTAGGAAAGTGATTTCCAGAATGGTCAAGGTCTCTGTTCCTTCATTGTGTTTTTTAAAAACACACACACACACACACACACACATGAATGCACGCACGCACGCACACACACACGCACGCACACACACACGCACGCACGGTTACTGTTTTTGACCTACTTCTGTGGAGGACAACATATTTTAGAATGAGTCAGGGGCTGGGTGTGGTGGTGGCACACACCTTTAATCCAGCACTCAGGAGGCAGAGGCAGGTGGATCTCTGAGTTCGAGTCCATCCTGGTCTACAAAGTGAGTTCCAGGACAGGCTCCAAAGCTACGCAGAGAAACCCTGTCTCAAAAAAACAAACAAACAAACAATGAGTCAGGATAGTACAGTTATAGGGTGGTTGTTGTTTTTTTCCCCCACCTAATACCATGCCTGACATAGCTCAGATATCAGAAATAGGTGACACCTGAGGTCCATGATTAATTTATGCAGATTCCCTGACTAAACTGAACTAAATTAAAACTCACAAAGACATCCTGGGAAAATGTGGGGTTTTTTTTTTTGTTTTTGTTTTTTGTTTTTGTTTTTAAATACTAAATTCCTTGAGCAACTTGTGCCAAAAGAACAGAACAGACTAATATTAGCAAGAACACGTGTACTCATTACAGAACATGCATAATCTGGCAGTCACTAGTGAAGGACAGGTTTGTATTTTATCAGTGACTTAGAATACTTCTGGGTGTTAGGGAATGGCTCAGTGGTTAAGAGCACTGACCGCTCTTCCAGTTGCCAGCACCCACATGGCAGCTCAGAGCCATCTGTAACTCCAGTTCCTGGGGTTGTAACACCCTCTTTTGTTGGCACCAGGTGCAAGTGGTACACACACACATATATGTAGAGAGGCAAAACACTCATACACAGGAAATAAAAATGTCTTAAAATTTTTTTGTAAACTTATTTTCAAACATGCCTTTAAAGTGCGTTTCATACAGACAGTTGGTGTGAGAAATGTTGGTTCAAAAAACATTCCTACATCTTAGGTGCAGATTATTTAATTTTTATACAAATTTTCAAAATTTTGGGACATCCAAACATTTATTTCTACTTCATTTGTTTATAGTGTTTATGCAGTGAAAGGTTTAAAAATCCCATGACAAGTGACTATATGTAATAACAGATAAATATGCAGCACTTATAGGGATCCTAAGGTGGCAGAAGTAATCAATAATTAGTGACACATTATAATCGTGTATTAACATTGGCTAAATTGATTTTGTGTGATCTGGCCTATCATATCATCTTCTACCTATCTCCAGGCCCACCTCAATATTCGTTGGGCTACTCGGGCATGTTAACTGAAAAGTTTGTTTATCTATGCGATTCCCCAAAGATAGAATACAAGAAATTACTTTTTATCTTTGCTCATGTGGGACAAAAGTCCTGAGAAATCTTAAGAGACTGGGAATAACTTGAGTCCTGGGTTCTGTTCTGAACAGGTCATTTTCAGTCTTACATTCCTCTTGTGTTGTCCAAAGATGGGCTGCACTAAATTACTCTTTCCAGGTGTGATAATCTATCATTTTGACCAGATAGAAATAACATTCGAAGATGTATTGTAATGTGCTTTATGATAATCAGGATTATACTACACTGCAAAAAAAATAATAATAATGTCCTACAACACGTGTTTACAGTAGCTGGTGCACAGCACTGCTTCCATTTTGAGGACACGAATGCTTGTTGATCCCGAATTTCTGGTTCTTTTGTGAAACAGGGTGAAGGTCCTGGTTTTATATTTCAGCCATCTTTATTTTCTGCTCACACTGGTGTGCTCCCTTCCGCTGCCTCAGTAGGCCTGTCTGACCTGCCAGAAACTTCACGTTGTTAGCGGGCAGCGCCCCCAGAGGCTCTAGCGCTCGCAGGCCCTGGCCAACAGTGAAGTCCTGGGGGGGCTGGGATGGGTGGAGAGGGCCGTGGCAAGTAAGCGCTCCTCACCCTTCCCCTTCTCCCAGCATCACCAGCACAGCCGGTCTGCAGAGAGCGGGCTGGAACGGCTGTGGTGGCACCTTGAGGACAGCAGGGACCAGTGAGTTGGACAGTGTGATGCTGTGGTCAGGGTAGGAGCTCTTCAAGGATGTGTGTCTTTCTCTGAATGACTGGCGCTGCTTCTGTGTGCCATTCATTTACCCACAGAAATGCCCCAGCCGTGTTGTAAATGTCCTAGCACATTGCTGATCACTTTTCCATTATTTTTACTGCAGGAAAGAACACATAACAAGAACACCAAGTTTCATAATTAAGTATATAATTGGATAACATTAATACATCCCCACTCTCGTATACCTGTCACCCTCATCTATCTTCAATTTATTTCTTCTCCTAGTTGGAAGCTCTACATACTAAATAGTAATTCCCAGTTCCTTCTTCCTCCCAGGCCCTGGTAACCGTCATTCTCTTGTTTTTCATGCTTTTAAGTACTGCAGATGAGTGGATGTATACACTATTTGTCTTATCATGTCATCGTAGTATTAAAAAACCTCAACTCATCAGGTTGATGTGACATTTTAGCAGTCTGTGTCCGGGTTGTCACTTTAATCATGCTGTGGAAGGGAAGTGCCTCACAGTCTGCTATCTAAGGCTGTAAACAGGAACTCAGGCCATCAAGCAAACAAATTGGTTTATTTTTGTGCTGCTAAGTTCAGTTTGGGAACCTGTTTATCTTAGTTCCTTTTGAATGCAGCATTCTAAGAACTAAGGTCACAGTAGATGCCAATAGGGCTGGGTTAGTGAGAAGACTCTGCTGGCTTACAGGGGATAAGACATCTAACAGTGGTGACTAATGTCAATTTTTAATGAGGCAAAAGAAAAAACAGCAGCCTATATGGTGTAGATTTGGTTTTAGGCCCCTTTTGTGTTTTTACACAAAAGGCTTTCCATGTACATAATCAAAATAGACTAATTAGCCTGGTTGTTCACACCTTTTAATCCCAACAACTGGGAGACAGAGACGGGTGGATTAATGTGAGTTTGAGGCCAGCATGGTCTATACAGCGAGACACCGTTAAAAAAACAAGCAAGCAAACAACCAACCAAAACAGGCCACTTACGTAAAAGTAAAAATTGACTTTCTCTGTAGTCTGAAGAGTGGAGTGGAGGGACAGTGTCAGCCTGCCAGGCCACACTGGGTAAGGGTTGATGGCAACACCAACTGCGTCCCTCCCTCTCCTCGGAGGTGAGTCCTGGCCAAGTTCTGAAAGTCCCTTTGACTTTGTTCTAAGGTACAGATGAGTGGGTGGCCGGGGCCCACGGTGTTAGGCGGTGTATGTGACCACATCCTAACATCAACTGAAAAACACCTGGAATACGGCCCTTTCGGGAGTCACTGTTTCCCCTCCGTCTGCCAAGGAAACAATTTTGTGAGATGTGCATGCAAGGATGTGGGTTTGTGAGCCAGTTAAACATTAAAATGTCTGTCAGAAGACAGGAGAGGATTAAAATGCAACTCTGTTTTTGGCTTGAGAATTTTATTGTTCTGCCAGAAGTCCTATCCCACTGGCTCTTACGCTCGAGGGCAAGTTTTGTGTGACTGTTAGTAGCCAGAGATAAAGAGAAACAGAGGCCAGTGCAGTCCGGAGGGGAGGCTCTCCTCTAAGGAGCACGTGGGGTAGTCAAGTTGTTTGGGGCCTGAATAGACGACCATACTCTGGGTTCTGGTTTTTGAGGCAGGGTCTCATTCTGTATTCCTGGCTGGCCTAGAACTCACAGACCCTCTTGCCTCTGCCTCCTGAGTACATGCTGGACTTAAAGCTGTGTGACTTAAAGCTACTGGCCCTAACTCGGTTTCTTAAGTTGGGGGTTCAAAAGCTCCAGAGTCTACAGATCAAATAGTTTAATTTGCTTGTTTCCTTTGTAAGTTTGAATTTTATCTTATGCATTTTAAAGCATTCTAAGGGACAAGAGTTATGGCTCAGTGGTTTAAGAACACTGGTTGCTCTTCCAGGGACCTGGGTTCTGTTCCCAGTACCCACATGGTAGCTCACAACCATCTGTAACTAGTTCCAGGGGTCTGACACCCTTTTCTGACATCAGTGGAACCCTGGGTTACAAGTTCTTCACAGACATACACGCAGGCAAACACTCATACACATAAGAAAATCTTTTTTAAAAGCATTCTGAGATGAGGGTGTTGGTGCATGCCTGTAGTCCCGCTCTTCACCAGACGGAAGCAGATGCATCTCTTGAACTCACAAACTCAAGAGTGATTTTGGCAGTACAATGAGACCCCATCTCATAAAAATGGGAAAAGCAAAATATTGCTCTGAAGAGAGATCCACAGCCTTCCTCATCCTGCTGTAGGGATTCATGATCTAAAACACTCTCAAAGTCATTGTACACTGAGTTAGAATGGACAGATTGGTGATGGCTGGGGCGTGACATTCAAAGTAGTCCTTATATTACCTTTTCTGTAAGTGCTTTGCCCAGGTGGGGTTTGTTTTTTATTTATTTTTGTTTTAAGGGTTGTTTTTTTTTTGTTGTTGTTGTTGTTGTTAATAGCCATACCTAGAATAGTTCCTATGGTAATTCTGGCAGATTGGGGTGTATATGTGTGGTCGTTTGCTCATTCAGACCATTAAGCGAATCCTCATTTCAGTGGTCTCAGATTGGTTCTTTGGTGCACTTCAAGCTCCTGAGGCTGGCTGGCTCTCTAGTATTAATATTGCTGGAAGCAGCTAAGTGTGAATGGGTGTTTCTGGCAAGGAGCAGATTTTCGTTTTAATTGACACTTTCTTTTATATACTAAACCATGGATGCCAAGTGTCTTTCCTCACTAGTAGTTGTAAATGCTAAATCTATACATGGTTTCACCACCTCCTGTCAAGATAAATGCAAGCTTCATTTCCCCTCAGAGGAGTTCAAAGGAATAATTTATCCCTGGTTTGTTTGGGAAGATGTTTGCAGCCAGCCTCACGTGGACCCAGCTGCAAAAATTTCCAGTGCCTAAAGCAAGCTCAGCAATTGCTTTTGTTCTTGTGAAGCATGTAGCAGTTGGCATGAGAATTCAGATTGCTCTCTTGTTCAGATTCTGTGATACAGAAGTGGCGGCGCTGGAGTCCTAAGTGGGAGTATGTGGATGTCCTCAAATTCAGCCAGACACTCCTCTATAGCTAAGCAGTTCTTTATAGAGAGAAAGGAAGCTGTTTGGGAACCAGGGTAGGGGAGAGAGATCATTTGTTTTTTAATAAAGATGATCATTTCTGAATGAGTGCCTTCTAAATGAGCAGGCTCACATCTCCTCTCTAGTGATCCAGGTCTCTGAGCTGAGGCATATTGATCTGCTAATAAAAACCCAGGGCCAGGTTTAATTTTTAATAGTTCATCGCTCATTGTAAGGAAGGTTTGCTCTTACACTTTGAGATAGTTCATTCTAATGAGCAAGTGTGGAAATCATCAGTTGCAGCCTTTATGGGCTTTCTGTGGCCAACCACAGCAGCTTCCTTCCATGTGTTTTTCCTTCAGTTAGGGTTGTGCTCTTCAGAATAGCCCTGTGAAGTAGGTAAGAAAGCTACCTTCGTTATACAGATAGGGGAATTTTGCTTCAGAAAATGAAGTGTTTCGGTTGTGCTGAGCAGAACCAGTACTGGAAGCTGGGTCTTAGGATCCTTGCCCATGCATTCTTTAAACCGACTAGCCGCACTAGTTGAAAAGCAAGCATGCCTTCTGTATCTCCAACAGAATGGCCTTAGTTGTCATGTCCCGGTACTTGTTGACTAGTTTTCTGCACGAGGTCTCCGATTCTAAGCCTGCTTGTAGAGTGTATACCTGAGGAACTGACTGAGCATTAAAAGAGCCCGCAGTCCTTGAGGTTTTCTTTGATGATAATGTCTGTGACTGCATCGAACACAAACTTGACATTCTGTGTGTCTGTAGCACAAGTCATGTGACTGTAGATTTCTTTGACATCTTTTCTCATGTTGAGGTCAAGGAACTGGCTCTTGATATAATTCCCAGCGTCCTCATAGGAGTTGTTCCCTGGTTTAAAAAAATTAGTGAGGTGGAATAAATTAGCCTGTAAGTGCTCAATTTTTAGGTGACTGATTTGCTTCTTGGAGTATTGTGTTAGACAAATATGGTCAGCGACTGTCAGGAGTGAGCGCTCTGTGGTGCATGCAGGTGACTGTGGGGTGGGGGGGTGAGGGCTCTGTGGTGCATGCAGGTGACTGTGGGGAGTGAGGGCTCTGTGGTGCATGCAGGTGACTGTCTGGGGAATGAGCGCGCTCTGTGGTGCATGCAGGTGACTGTCCGGGGGAGTGAGCGCTCTGTGGTGCATGCAGGTGACTGTCCAGAGGAGTAAGGGCTCTGTGGTGCATACAGGTGACTGTGGGGGGTGAAGGCTCTGTGGTGCATGCAGGTGACTGTCGGGGGGGGAGTGAGGGCTCTGTGGTGCATGCAGGTGACTGTGTGGGGGGGTGAGGGCTCTGTGGTGCATGCAGGTGACTGTGGGGTGAGGGCTCTGTGGTGCATGCAGGTGACTGTCGGGGGGGGGTGAGGGCTCTGTGGTGCATGCAGGTGACTGTCGGGGGGGGTGAGGGCTCTGTGGTGCATGCAGGTGACTGTCGAGGGGGTGAGGGCTCTGTGGTGCATGCAGGTGACTGTCGGGGGGGGTGAGGGCTCTGTGGTGCATGCAGGTGACTGTCGGGGGGGTGAGGGCTCTGTGGTGCATGCAGGTGACTGTCGAGGGGGTGAGGGCTCTGTGGTGCATGCAGGTGACTGTCGGGGGGGGTGAGGGCTCTGTGGTGCATGCAGGTGACTGTCGGGGGGGTGAGGGCTCTGTGGTGCATGCAGGTGACTGTCGGGGGGGGGTGAGGGCTCTGTGGTGCTTCTTACTTGAGGTAAACAAGGGAATGGAGGAAAAGCCTCATGTCTCCACTTCTGCTTCTGAGTAGGTATCCTTGGAACAGTCAGTGGCTCTGGTGTATCTGTCTGCTCTATTCCAGACACATCTGAACTTGGACCTTCCAACTGTTACTCCCCTAAGGCAAGATCCTTTCTATGCTTTGGCCTGTGGAATGAGCTCATCATTCCACATCACTACATCACTCTTGTCTGCAGCAGTCTGCACCTACCATCATACTCTGGAAAACAAATACTGAGGTGGACTTTCTTAATTTTCTCCTCAAAGAGGTCCTTCTTGTTGAGGAAGAGAACGATGGAGGTGGCCGCAAAGAACTTGTGGTTACAGATGCTGTTGAACAGATGCAGAGACTCGTGCATGCGATTCTGGGGAGGCAACATTGTGGGAAATAGCAGATCAGCTTGTGGGATAGATGTCTGTTCATTCCTCTTCTAACTGAACAGCCCAGTGTTCCCAATATAAAAGGAAAGCAGGAGAACAGATCATCTGTTTTTACTGTGGTGAGGTCCAACCAAACATTCAAATCTCCTTTCTGTCAGTTTAATAGCTGATTTGAGAGAGATTATTAGGAGCCCAGAGTCTCAGTTTCCTTACAGAGTTAGGAAAGCTAAAGAGGATGTACCAGGGGTATCCATCATAGCTGGCTATAGGAATACCTATGTGTGGAGATCTTTAGCGGCCAGAGTCTAGGTAACATGCATAGTGCTGCTGTTAGGCTGAAACCAGGCCCAGTTAGCACTTTTTTATTTGCATCTCCAAGATGATTTTGCTAGGCTTCTGTCAGGGGATCCACAGGTAAGGGCTGCAGGATTTCCCAGTGCCATACCACCAGAACCTCTTCTTTCCTCATAGCTACTTTGAGAGAGAAGGAGAGACATGTGTCTGCCGGTGCCCACGTCAGGTGAGTGTTTAGGGAACAAGCCCTTTAGGGACTTGAAGAGTGTCATCAGCTGACTTGAATTTATTCTTGTCATCTAATCAGGGAAAACTGACTTGTAGCCTTTCCTCACTGTTAATGCTCCTGCTGTTGATACTTGAATACCTGGTAAACTGAGGGTAAAATGGAAGCGATCTTGGAACGTGAATAATGCTACAAGACATCTTGGCTAAAAGGTACAGTGTCCTACTGTGAACACTACTAAATCTGAAGTGAAGTAGGATAGACCAAAGCTGGAGTGACTTAGGATAGACCAAAGCTGGAGTGACTTAGGATAGACCAAAGCTGGAGTGACTTAGGATAGACCAAAGCTGGAGTGACTTAGGATAGACCAAAGCTGGAGTGACTTAGGATAGACCAAAGCTGGAGTGACGTAGGATAGACCAAAGCTGGAGTGCCTTAGGATAAAAGCTGTATTTTCTCTTGGGCATCTGGCTAGCAAGGAAATTAGTGTTTTCACATCTTTGACGTCTTTATCTCAGACTCAAGAGAAGGGAACTGGCACATAGATAGACATCTTAAGTCCTTGCACGGCCTATTTCATCTATCTACTTCCACTTCGCCTCACTTCCTCTTGAACTTGGTGATGGCCATACAATGCTTGCACTCCTAATCTCAGACCAAACTCATGCTCAGGAAATTTGGAGCTTTGAAGTACTAACTTAGAACCTGCAGCAGAAAAGGGGTTTTGTGGAGTTATTAATCAACAGGAGACAGAGATTGCTCTGCTAGGAGATGTCTGGGCTGCCGGTCTTAGCCAGCTGGGCAGTGGGATGACAAGCTTTAGAGAAGGGGTCACCAAATCCAGTGGCACTGAAACTGGTGTAAATGCCACTCACCACTTCGTCATCTTCCACCAGCACCATGTCATAGGCACTGAGAGCCGCACAGAAGATGATACAGGTGACTCCCTCAAAGCAGTGGATCCACTTCTTTCTCTCTGATCTCTGCCCTCCCACGTCAAACATCCTAAGGGAAGAAACAGCTGTTCTCATGGGTGTGACCCATGACGCCTGAGAGGCGGCTGCTTGGGGCCAGTTAGTAGCAAAATCAGAAATAGGAGAGGCAGGAGGAGGAGGAGGAGAGTAATCGGATTGGGCTTCAGCAGAGGCCAAGAAACATGCTGTGAGACCTGAGATGCCCCAGGGAACTGAATGCTGACCTGAAATTCAAATCTTTAACCGAAAACTTGGTCTCAATGATGCCTGTGGTTTTGACTCTGGATCGAAGCACGTCTTGCTCATTAGGGAGGTAGTCAGGGTCTGTAATCCGGTCTAGCTGGTTCAGGTAGCTAGTGAAAAGAGTGGCGTTGGTGATGTTACAGTCTTCAAAGTCAAGACTAGAAGAGGCAAAGGGTCTCCCCCTGAGTCACACAGCTAATACAGTGATGGAAGCAGGATTGGAGTCCACAGCACGGAATCCAGGATCGTGCAAATGCTTGAGAAGCAGGAGGGCAGAGGGCCACACCCACATGAGGCAAGTGTTCTGTCCTCCTAAGCCTTTCAAGACCTTTGAATAAGACTTTAAGCCGGGCGGTGGTGGCGCACGCCTTTAATCCCAGCACTGGGGAGGCGGGGAGGCAGAGGCAGGCGGATCTCTGTGAGTTCGAGGCCAGCCTGGACTACCAAGTGAGCTCCAGGACAGGCGCAAAGCTACACAGAGAAACCCTGTCTCGAAACACCAAAAAAAAAAAAAAAAGACTTTAAGCTGGGCGGTGGTGGTGCACGCCTTTAATCCCAGCACTTGGGAGGCAGAGCCAGGCAGATCTCTGTGAGTTCGAGGCCAGCCTGGTCTACAGAGCAAGATCCAGGAAAGGTGCAAAGCTACACAGAGAAACCCTGTCTTGAAAAACCACACACACACACACACACACAAAACACTTTAAATATGTGTCCCAAGTTCCATCAAGAGACAGGAGTAGATTGAAAGAGACTTTGAAGACACAAGATAAGGCAATGTGTGGACCTTCTCTCCTCAAACTGGGGAATATGAACACTGGTATTTGTAGATATTAAGGAGTTATTGAATATTTAGGTATGACGATATGATTTCTTCTTTGCATTTTAAATACATAATGAAATTGTTAGGACGAAGTGATAGCTGCAGGGTACTTTAATCCAGTGAGGGGGGTGTAAAGTAAGCTAAGAGTGGCCATGAGTCAACTGTAAACTAGATGGTTCACTGTGTGTTCCACTTTCATGTGTGTAGAAGTTTTCATAAGAACATGAGGAAGTTCACGAAGGGTAGAGAGAGGGCAGTTGTGAAATACAATGACAATATGGAGAAGGAAGGAAAATTGACATGAATGTCTAATGTACACCATGTATTTTCACATTTAAATTCTCACTAAATCTTAGAAGACTTTGAGAGTCATGCCCCCACTTTACAGATAAAGGAAAACTTCAGAGGGATTACTTGGGAGACCGAGGCAGGAGGACTGAGTTTCAGGCCAGCTTTGGCTACAAAGTGAGACCCTGCCTCCACCCAGAACAAGAAAGCACTGTGGCCTACTATAAAACTCAGCTTTGTCCACGTGCAGACCTGGACCCAAGCCTCCGCTGTTTATGCATAGCTTTGCCCAGTTCACTAACTTCGCTGGACTGCAGGTTTTCTACTAGAAAATGGGGCTCGTGGACCTTGAAGGCTAGTGCATAAACAAGGGCCATATAGAGCATGTTGTACACCTAGCAGGGACAGAACCTTTGTAAGGGGGGATTCCAAAAACTAAAAGCATTATTCAAGATGAGGTGACAGAGGGAGTCAACATGGGTCTGTTTGATCTTACAGCTCATGCCCACTTCTGATACTGTACTGTTGGGGGCTGATAACTGTGTCCCTTATCTTATTGGAGCCAGCACTGCAAAGTTGATGGGTTTCCTAGTGCCTGTGACCATCTTTCTTTGGTTTGCCTCTTGAGATAGGACCAAGGGCTGCTAAGCAGGGCCTCTGTTTTAGATTTTGTGTCTTCAACTTCATAGGCTTCAGGGAGGCAGTAGAAAGGACTATAAAACAGTGGGAACTGACAGATGTCCCCACAGCCTTAAGTTCAGTTTGTGTGGGTCTGCGGCTCCCACTACCTGGAACTTAAGGCTGGGTGAGGTTTCTCCTGAACGGCACCCCGCCCCTCCCCCGCCCGCCCCATCTTCCCAGAGTCTTACTAAGATGCCGAGTCATTGAGCTGAAACTCTGCAGCTCTGTCAAAGCAGGCTTGAACCCCACTGTCCTTCCATAACTTCCTGATGACCTCCACCAGCTCAGGGGGCATGGTCCCCTCCTCAATGGAGTCGGCCAGGTTGTTGAGCTGTCGACCGGCATCCTGTGTGATCCAGAAAGGTGGCTGAGAATGAGCTAGGAGAAGTTAGTGACTTGCCAGGAGATTTCTGGGAATTTACAGAATGGGAAACACTTTGTGCCTTAGGCTACCAAAGCCTAAGGCAGGACAGTCTCAGGGAAGGTGCAGTTTAAGGAAACGTGCTAATTTACTGAGCATGCTCTCCAGATGTAGCCAGCTCTGGGATGCCTAGAGGATAGTCCCAGGTGATCCTTCAGGTTTTGGACTTCAGATTAGGCTGAAAGAAGATACAGGTCCTTTGCTGCAGGGACTGGAAATGTAAAGGCTACACTGGCCCTTGTGTTGAAATACACAACCTAGTGTATTTCAGTGTATAAAAGGCTAGTGTATTCGCTTATAAAAGTCCTGTGGCTAGGGCAAGAAGCTCAAAGAGAGAATTTAAATGATAAAATAAGATTAGAAGGCAAAATGATGCTAGGAGTCAATTTTGTAAGCATTTGTTATAAAGGTAGAGGTTGTTGACTCTCCTAGGACTAAGATGATTTAAAGCTTAGCAGATGCGACTTGAGTTACACGGAACTTTTTCTTACCCGACTTTCCTTGTGGTTTGTTGGTTTCTTGTCTATTTCTTCTCCTGCTTCCACCCTGAACCAGATAACATTAATCACGTACCGCACAACTTGGTTCGGCATAGTCAATGCCTAGTGTGGACATGGCTCTGATGATGGCCAGGATGGACTGCAGCACGTTCCCATAGATGACAGATTTGAACTCTAGGCATTCTTCTGGTGAGTATCCATCCTGGTGAATGATCCTTCAAGGAACAGACACTAAACTTTTAGCGGGACCCGAGGAACCAGACCTAAGGGATTGGGACTCTAGGGGACATCCGGGTCACAGGAATCCACCTGTATTTCTACTGCTGTCTCTAAGTGCAGGGTGAGGAGAAGGACATTGAAAATCGGGTGCTTTAGACCAGGGTTCCTCGGAGCTAAGGACCCTTCTGCACACATCGACCCTGGCTCCTGCTCCCCCACCTCAGTCCTCCCAGGCTTCTTCTGTTGCCACTCACTTCATCTGCTTGACGATAGTGCTCTTTCCTGACTCTCCAGCACCTGGAAGGGAAATGGCCATGCCGTCAGTTTCCACCAGTTTCCCGCAGTGGTCCAGAAGATGGTGTGTAAACAGTGTTTCCGGGAGACTGATTGAGAGACACCCCGAGCTCAGGCCATTCGACCTGGACTTAGAGCAGTTTGTCCCCATTAACACTATTTACATTGAGGGCTGGATTTCCTTTTTTTTTTTTTTTTTTTTTTTTTTTTTTTTTTTTTTTTATGGCTGCCCTATGCACTATAAGCTGTTTAGAACCTTTCCTGATCTCTACCCACTAGAGGCCACTAGCTTCCCACTCTTAGTTGTGACAACTAAATATCTCCAGACATACCGTGTGCCCCTGGGACTCAAAAGTCTCCCCATTGGGAACCACTGATAGACTCATGGAAATTCCTTTAAAATATTCACAGTCAAGTAGAAAGAGCTGGGGCTCTTCATCGAGATACTGTTTTTCCCCTACCATGATGGTGTCTGTTGGAGCTAAAACATTCTAACGTCCTTATTTAGGCTGTCCTCTTGCCCACCACGAACCCACAATCCTTCCAGGCCTCTACTGACCTCATCCCCCAATCTCCTCCCACCTTGCCTGTGCTGTTTCTTCTAAGCTGCTTACCCTGGACCTAGACAATCTGTTTAGGCTTAAAAGATCTGTCCCTACAGCCTCTGCTGTGTGTAACTCCTGAATTCCTCGGAGCCTTGGTCTTTCAGCCTCTGTTCTGCGTCACTCCTGAATTCCTCGGAGCCTGGGTCCAGCTTACAAATAGGCCCCTTTAGTGTGTCTTTGGTCTCTACTGCCCCATTCTCCGGGTTCTTTACGGAAACCTGTCCCAGGCAGCCGGCTTTCTGCTCCATAGATCCAACGATCCCACCTCAGTAGTACCGTTGGTGTTTTTGTGAGCAGGCCAAGTGTCAGTTTCTTATTTTCTGTTGAAGCCATGATCGGTTTCCACGACTGACCCACAGAGGTGCTTTTTCATCCCGGCACCAACCAGTGATCTGCTTAGAATGCATCAAGCTGATGAGCCTTCCAGATGCCAGGGGCTTTAGAGCAATTGCTTAATAGAAAGCCAGGAGGGCATTTCTGTTAAAGACTCCATCTTCCCTGTGGGTCTCCCCTCCTTACCAGGTTCTCCAACATTTATTTTGGGAGCAAGGAGAAGGACCCAGTCTACTTAGCAGAAACCAGTAGGCTTCTCCTTGAGACTATGTATTGCTAAGGTGTGGTGGCGCTTTATGAATCCATTGCTGAGAGAGAGTCCTGTTTACTTATTGTATGCCACAGTTCTCTGACTGGAGATTTGGTGTGTGCCTGCCTGCATGGCCAGGGTTCCCGGTAGCTGTTGAACAACAACAACAACAACAACAACAACAACAACAACAAAAGGTGTTTTTGCGGTTGGGTAGCCCAGCTTTGTCCTTGCACTCTTCCTAGTCAAGGAAAAGTAAAACAATTCCAGTGCCCCTGACATGCTGGGTCCCCTTGCCTTGACTCTGCAGGCTCCATGGTAACATAGCTCTAAGCTCTGCTTGGTTTCCTAGCTTGAGACTGGACCAGGATGAGAAGAACATGCCTGGCCTTCCCCTTTCCGTGGGGTTGCCAGACCCCATCAACCCGGCCGGAAAGCAAAGAGAGTGCTAAGCAACCTTCCCCTCCGCTAGTTCATCTGCTCATGCCGCTCACCAAGCAACAGCAGCTTGACGGTCTTGGCTTCCTTATCCGCATCCTCCTGCAGCTTCCTTTCCAGCTCCTTGGACCTCTTGGCAAGTTCTTTGTCCTCAGCACTGATTCCGCTCCCCATCTCTGCCGTCTCCTCAGAGAAGAACCGCTTTCTCCAGCTCTTAAAAGGTTCCAGTAAGGTTCCTGTCTGTGAGATAGAGAAAAAGAGAAACTAGGTTGGGATAGAGGAGCATTTGCTCGCTCCCATAAGAGTTGGGTGAGTGTGGACTGCTGGTTCTTGCACCCTGCCTACCTGCTGAGATTCCTGTACTCCAGCCGGAGAACTACTTCTTTAAGCTGGGGATGCCCCTTTATGTCTAGCACTATGACAGGGCAAGCCAATTAAAAGCTTTGCCCGTCAGTCAAAGGACAGACTCTAACATTCTTTAGTGAGGGAGATGATCTGGGTTCGGACATAGTAGGGTAGAGTGCAGGTACTGGAGCTCTGGGAGGAAATGCCTACCCCCTCCCTTCTGAAGAGTCATCCCTAAGAGCCTCTGTTCCTGTGGATTCACTTGCATTGGAGAGCTGAAGGTTAAGGGTATTCTCCAAATTGAGTCTTCAGATTACAAGGTCTTGGTTTTAGGGAATCAAGGGGATAGTCCTGGCAAAGACTTGTCTGCTCTAGGGGCTATTATTGTTCCTTTGTGCTGGCTCATTCTCAGGATTCCGAGAGAGAGAGAGAGAGAGAGAGAGAGAGAGAGAGAGAGAGAGAGAGAGAGAGAGAGAGAGAGAGAGAGTTTCTTTTGTTGTTGTTGGTGGTGTTTTTTTGAGACAGGGTTTCTTTCTGTATCCCTGGCTGTCCTGGAACTCACTAAGTAGACCAGGTTGATCTGGAACTCACAAAGATCCACCTGCCTCTGCCTCCCGAGTGCTGAGATTAAAGGCGTGCACCACCACCGCCTGACTCTTTTTCTTTTTGGGGGACAGGTTCTTACTTTGTATGCCTAGCTTGCTCAGACCAGGCTAACCTCAAACTCAGAGATCCACTGGCCTCTGCCACCTGAGTAAATGCTGATACTAAAGGCGTGCGCCATAACTCAAACACTGACGTTTCATATTGTTCTGTTTCCCTACTTTATTTACCACTGGACATGTCTTCCATTCGCAGACGAAACCTGATGGACCTTAGAATTTGTGGTTCACCAGTAGGTCCTCGTCAGCTGTTTGGTAAATGAAGACATGAAGGGAAGAGAGTATGTGGTAGAGAAATTTCGTTTGCCTCCCCCAGCCCCACACCAGCTTCTCCCGTTGGGTGGACTTTGCTGGTATTCTGGGTGGGTGGTTTGTCACTGTCACCTCACACAGCACACTTCGTCCTTGGGCGGCTGGACTCTGCCTATGGAGAGGCGGGTTAGCTCTGACCCCTCGCGCTCCTCTTGTCCGTCTTTCTGTGGGAGTGAGGGTGCAGCCTGGCAGTTACCACACAACACTGAACACACCTCATGAGCCAGGGTTCTCAGGGCCAGGAGTTTCATGTAAATGAGTCTTCCCAGTGTAACCCCCTCACCTGAAGTTACAACAGTGGTTCTCAACCTTCCTAATGCTGTGGCCCTCATGTTGTGGTGACCCCCAACCAGAAGACTATTTTTGGTGCTACTTCATAACTGTAATTTTGCTACTGTTATGAATCGTGATGTAAGTATCTGATAGGTAGGATATCTGATACTCGACTCCCGTGAAAAGGCCATTCAACCCCTTGGAGGGGTCGAAACCCACTGGTTGCGAACTGCTGCTTTAGACCATTGCTACCCATATGTAATGCAAGGAGCAGGCACATCAGAAGCCCTGGAAGTTTGTTAGAAAGGCAGTCTCAGACCTCAGCTCAGAAAGTCCAATAAATAATTGGACTGCATTTTAACAATACCTCAAGTGACCCACAGGGCATTAAAGGTTGGGAAGAACTGCCCTAAGGAACTGGGTCTCTCCAGCTTTGTCTACTTATGTTTCCTGAAATATGGTTATAAGGTCACCTGGCTTTTCAAAAACAGTTTAGGATATTTGTAAAGGGTGTGTTTTAGAACCTGTGAATTTCAGTTACTATTATTTTTGGAGCCTGAAATGAAGCTAATATAAGTGATTATTATCATCTGGCAAGTCTGAAAACGCCGCCTTACAAAAGTACAATCTGGGATGTGTACGTTGGCATTGGATGTGCTGGAGATCAAACCCAGGCCTACGTGCACACCAGGAAGGTTCTCTACCAACTGAGCCCCAGCCCCAGCCCCGAGTGTTTTTAAAGATTGAGTAAACTGGTTTGGAGTACAGTCCAGGCATGAGAGTTACATTTTCCCCCAGGTGACTCCCAGGAAGAGACGTGGTGGAAAAGAACCCTTAAGATAAACAGACTGGATCTGCACTTTTAGAGCCAAAATTGTGTGGCAGTGGGGTGAGGATGGAGGGGGAGCTAGGTCCCCACTAACTGGACACTGGGAACCATGGCTTAGCGTCTTCCTTGGCCCTCCTCCCTTTTAGTATTTAAAAGGCCAGACTTTTGAGACCCAGGAGAGAACTAGCTGCAGAGGTGCTGCCTGGCATGGCAACCCTGCTTTCCCAATCAGAAACTGGCAAGAGCCTTAGTGACTTAAGGGCAGACAGGAGTCCCTTAGAAATTGTGGCTGTTTTGGAATCCTGGCTAGGAGGTTCCTGTAATTATGCGACCAGCGCTGCCCTGCCCAGCCCTGCCCACAGTGCTGGTAACTCACACCGAGACCAGCCCCGTGCTGAAGGCCCAACTGTTCAGAAGAAGGGACAGCAGAGGCTTGTGCTAGACCGCTTCTGGGCCTTTGCTGCAGATGGTTCTGCAGCCTTTTTCAGGTCCCATAGTTTAGTAAACAGAGGAGTCAATGGTTTTCCTTTCCCCTAACCGCCATCCCACTGAGTGAGAAAAAGAGCTGCTGGACACATGGGGAAACCGAGGACAGGGGCCTGTGCTGGAGAGAACCCCCAGCTTGATTCACACATGGGGGACACCTGCCCCCTTTCTCGTCCCAGCTGCTGTGGCTGACAGACTCTAGTGTTGCTTCTGCTTGGGCTGTAGCCGGAGGAGGAGGAGGAAGCTTGAGCTGAGAGACTCTCAGCCCTCCTGCCTTCCCTGTGGTTGTCCCACTTGATCATTACATTGAGGGACAACGTCCTGGTGAAGAAGGCAGGGCACAGGAGGGTACAGTGCCTGTCCCAGAGGTGAGTGAAGCATGGAAGAGTAATCCCCCTCTGCATGAGGGTGTGTGGACAGAACCCAGGTGTTTGGGTCACAACCCCAGATGGCCATCTCATTTTGAGTGAAAGCAACCACTTAAATGATCACCCGAGGAATTTGGGCATGTTTCCTAAGTGAAGGAGCTCTCAGGATCTGCCTCACGCTTCGTGAGAAGCTGTGCCCCAGATGGAGTGTGGGACACTGACACAGGAAGATTTGCCTTTGGGAACTTGCAGTCTACGTGAGGAGGCTGGAGAAAGCAGAGTAACAATTAAAGGGCTGACGCTAATGTTGGGGGATTCAGGGCTGTTGAAAACCTTGCTTCCACCCCCTGGTAGGAGAGGCAATTATACACACATCTATTGTTATTTTTTTTTTAAAAAAAAAAGTGTGTGTGTGTGTGTGTGTGTGTGTGTGTGTGTGTGTGTGTGTGCCTAAGCCAGCAGCTCATGCCCTTAACAGAGCATGCAGTAAGTTGAGGTAGAAGAATCCTCAGTTCTCAACTAGCCTGAGCTATACAAGGGCCACATTTTAAATAACAGTAATATTGAAAGCAAGAGGTGATTGTGAAAGGGACAGACTTTCCACGGGGAGCCGGTCAGCAGAAATGGAGGATGTGAGTCTGGGGAGAGGAAAGGATGGAAGAGAAAAGGTATGAGGTAAATATGAGCTTAGCCTGGAAAGCTTGATGTGAAGGACATGAAAGGATGGGAGAGCTGGGAGATGAGGACGGGAAAGGGAAAAGGACCAGCTAGTGCAGGGCCTTGAATGTCAGGTGGGGACCTGACCAGCAGAGAGGCAACTGCATGATGCTGGGTCAAGCTTGATTCTAGAAAGGTCTGGGAATAGGATGGGGCATAGGAAATTGCCCTGGGCAAGTATCCTTGGAAGCTTCAGCTATTTTTCTCCCGAGTCTAGCATCTGCTAGTAGAGGTCTGTTCCTAGCCAGGCTGGCATTACCAGGGAGCTGAAGGTCAGAAAAGCAGGAAAGCTGTTCAGAAAAAACGGGAGTGTGCTGATGTTGGGAGGGGTTCAGGGAGGTCCAGCTGAGAAGCCATGGTGGAAATCGGTTAGGAGGAGGAAGCTGTGTTTGGAGGCAGGGAAGTCCCAGAGACTGAGGCAGCATTAAGACTTCAATACCAGAAAGTCCCGGGCCACAGAGTGATCCACTCCTCCATTCTCCACACTCTGCTCTGCAGACAAGAAAACCCCACTGAAATTCAGCCTGTGTTGAGTAGGTGGGACACTGATGCTGAGCTGGAAGCAGGGCAGACTCCCTAACAACCACTACAGACCACGTGACCTGGAAGTGAGGGGGTGGGGAGGGCTGTAGGGGGAAGTCAAGGGTGTGTTGTTGTTGGTAGGACTTCAAGATGAAGGCGCTCATGAACTGGTTTGCCTGGGTTGGGTGGAGAACAGGATTGCCATCTATTGGCTGGGTAGGTAGGTAGGTAGATCTGGATTAGGGGATCCACATAGGCCTGGCCCAGTGTATGGCTGTGACCCTTAAAATTATGCCAAAATCTGCATCATACCAGAATATAAATGAGCATCTATATGGTCTCATGGTACTTGCTTGTTAATCTGGGGGTTTATTTTGTTCATTCTTGGAAGTCAACATTCTCACAACGCTCACAATGTCTAAGGGCCATATTCAGAACAGCCCACTTTCCAAGCCTGGGGGAGACTGACGGATGATTAGTGTTCTGCAGGGTTTTTGTTGGCTTCTGTCCTCTTGATTTCTGTGTGTCATATGTATCACACCATAGGGACCACTCTATTTGTGTAGTTCTTTGCATCCAATCTTTCACCTAACTTTATGTTGTAAGCATTTTCACATGATTAAAAAAATCCTCCAAGACCAGTATTAATGGTTGTATTTCATTGTGTTCATTTAAACATTCCCTTTTAGCCGGGAGGCGATGGGGAGGCAGAGGCAGGCCGACCTCTGAGTTTGAGGCCAGCTTGTACAGAGTTCCAGAACAGCCAGGGCTACCCAGAGAAATCCTGTCTTGAAAAACCAAAAACCAACCAACCAAACAAGAACCATTCCTTTGTTGTTGGGCCTTTATGTTTCCAAACTTTCTGTGGTAAATATTGTAATATTGAACAACTTTGTGGATATTTTTCAGACAACCGTTTATTTTATATTATTATTATTATTATTATTATTATTATGTTTATTTGTTTTGGATTTTTGAGACAGGGTTTCTCTGGGTAGTCCTGGCTGTCCTAGAACTCACTCTGTAGACCAGGCTAGCCTCTGGCCTCAAACTCAGACCCTCCTGCATCTGCCTCCTGATGCTGGGATTAAAGGCTTGCACTGCCCCGGCTCAGGTAATCTTTTTTTGTTTGTTTCTCTGTAGCCTTGTTGTCCTGGAACTCACTCTGTAGACCAGGCTGGCCTCAAACTCACAGAGATCCGCCTGCCTCTGCCTCCCAGAATGCTGGGATTAAAGGCATGCACCACCTCCCCACCTCCACGCCCCTCACCCCTCACCTCCCACCCCCTCCAGATAACCCTTTTTTAAAAGAACAGTTTTGTGATTCCCATCTCTTAAAGAAATCCCTGGAAGTCCCCATGAGATTTGCTGGGTCTGCCCATCTTCCTGTGTCCAGAAGAGAAAGGTGCAACTTTTCTTTTTCTTTCTCTTTCTTTTAAACATGTCTTCCTGTCTCCTCTCCTCTTTCAGGCAGCTGCTGAGAGTCACACGTTGCATGGCCTGGAGCTTTTCTTTTAAACACTAATAAAATTATTTTTTGATCTTAAATAAAAAAAAAAATAGACTTGTTAGAAATGGATTACTGGGTTAAACAGTGAAACTTGAGACCCTTGATTATATTTTGCTAGACGGTTCTTAGATTATATTAGTGTTTATGGTCATATAATGTGTGTCCTAGTTGAATACATCCTCACCTGTACTGGAACGCTTTTAGTGGCTCCTGTTTAAATATTTCAACATAACAAATTAAGAACAATGTATCTCTTGTTCTGTTTTAGTCTTTGATTCTCGGTGAGCTGGAGAATCACATACCACAGCTCTCCCAAGTTGATGGAGGCCACCTAGGGGGTTTCTTGTTTGTGTTTTTGTCTTTCTGTAGTGCTGGGCATTGCCTCTCACATATAAGGCAAAGGGATACTGCCACTGAGCCCTCACCCCCAGCCCAGGGCAATAGTTTTTAAAGTTTAAGCAGAGTGGACAGGAGACACCCTGGAGGCTGCCTCAGATGTAGATAGAGAATGGGGCGCAGGACCCAGAGTTCAGGGTGGAGTCAGGAGTGGTGAGATCTTTAGAACATCTGGGTGTGAGGGCAAAGGACTCCCCCAAGGGTAATGAGGGAAGGGACCAATTGCTGCTCGTAGGGTAATTGCTTTTAGTGAGGGGACTTTACCGTTTTCCTTTAGGTAGGACTGGCCCTTGGAGATGGGAATGCTGGTTTGAGAGGTGTCTGCAGGCCTATTCAAACAGCCCAATTTCACTTAACCCACAAGGGGAGTCAACCCACAACGAGTTGGCAATAAGGATCCCAGGCCAAAGCAATGTTACATGAACACTGATTAGGTAGTAACTTACAGGCCAGGCACAGGTCTCAGCACTTATAATTAACTCGTTTATCTTCACCAGCATCCTTTAAGGCAGACACTCATTTTACAGAAATAGCACAGAGAAGTTCAGCGTCAGTCAGGAAGTAGGTGGTGATGCCTGAATTTGAACCTAGACATTCTGGCTAGTCTGACCTCAACATAGAAACTAATGTGGGATGGGGAGCCAGCCATTGAAGGGCACACCCTGCTTACCAATGCCCAATAGAAGGAAACAGATTCAGGTGGGAATGCGGAGAATGCAAGGGCAGGGCTTCTGCAGAAAATGGATTCTGGGACCCTAATAATAGCTACTTGACTTGGTGCCAAGCATTGGGCAAAGGGGCTTTACATTCATTGCTCTGTAACTCCTTTGGGTGAGATGCTGTCATTACCTCACCTCATCTTACTGATGAGGACGCTGACGCACAGAAATGGCCCAAGACCAAAGGGCCAGGCAGGCCAACCCTGGCCGCGTGGCTGCCCACGTGGCGTTAGGGAAACAGGGAAAATGGTGGGGGCGTGGCCAGGCGATCGGAGGCGTGGCCGAACGGGGCGTGGCCGCAGACTTGGCGGGGCCTGGGACCGGCGAGGTTGGCGCGCAGCCGGGGAGGTTTAGGCGGGGTCGCACCTGTTGCGGGACTCCCCCGCAAGCCCGGCCACGAGGTTCGGATCTCTAATCGGTACCCAGAAAGTAGTGAAAGAACCCTAGGCGAATTCCGGGTCCGGTTTTCTGTGGAGCACGTGGCCGGCTTCCTCTTGAGTGCGGGCCCGGGGGGTCGCGGCGCCAGGGTCTCCGGAGGTCAGTCTGGCCGCTGAAGTCGGTGGGGAGTCCGCCTGGGGCCAGCTGGCCGTTTTGAAAAACTGCCTTCTTCCCGCTTCTCACAGTGCGGGAGCAGGGGCCAGTGGCGCCACTTCGCCCCGTTGGGGGCCCTCTCCCCTCCTCGGCCGTGCTTCCCCGCTGTGCAGACTTTCCTAGGCAGCCTCCCTGGTACCACTTGGGACTCGGGCAGTATGGCCTCAGGTAAGCGTGTGTTGGCTATAGAGGGATCCCGGGACAGAGGTGCCTTGGTCCGGTGACAAGAGGGTGGGGGCGTCTTGGCACACAGCCTTGCAAGACCTAGGGGATGTGAGCAGATCCTAGAAGGGTCTCGGGAAGCAGACCTTGAGTGTGCAAGCAGATGGACAAGTCAGAGGAGCCCGGGGTCTTTCCCCACAGACCTCAGACAGGACCCTGCCTCCTGCTCTTCCTGTCTTCCTAGGAGGCAGCTTCTGCCGGTCAATGGAATTTTCCCAAGGCAGGCCCCTCCCTCCTGGGCTCGAATTCTCAGTTCAGCCTCCTTCTCCCAGAGCTGGACTGTCCCTAGAGCAGGGGTCAGATGGAGAAGAAAAGAGTCGGCTCTGCCCCAGAGGCGCTGGGTTTTCATGAGTACGCTTGCCCTGTCCCTGGAGGAAATGGGTTTTGAGGTTGGAGAAGCTCAGGCTGTATTCTTGCTTATTATGTTTCTCTCTGGCCGGCTGGACCAGCCTAGCCTGGACTTTGGCTTCTTTGCCTTTGGCTTCTTTGCCTTGGAGCTTTGGCAACGGATGAGGGTTCCCGAGGTGGGGTGAGGGTGCTGCAGAGCTGAGAGCTGGCGGTGCTCCATCTGTTTTCTTTGCACCCCCCACCCCCACCCCAGTCCCAGCCACCATCAGTCACGTCACTCTAGGGACTGGAGTGGGAAGGGAGGGATAAGGGGCAGGATGGAGGCCCCACTCCCCGAGGTTGCCTAGACAACATCAGAAATCGTGGCCAGGGCCTCTTCCGCCTGCGGGGCGCTGCTTCCTGCATCAGTCACTCCCGCCGGGGGCGGGGCGGAGGAAGGGGTTGGATGTAAGAGAGCTTGGCCCCAGCCGGTGAGGTTCCTCCGCTGTCGCCTTGGCCCCAGCCATGGCATCCTATCCTGGCCCAGGCAAGTCCAAGGCCAAATATCCCTTTAAGAAGCGAGCCAGCCTGCAAGCTTCCGCTGCTGCGCCAGGTAAGTGTGCTTGGTTTCAGGCAAGGGTTCCTCCACCGCCTGCCCGGGCCACCTAGTGCCTCAGAGAGGGGCCCCCTCCTGCAGCACCCTCCTGCAGCGATCCTCTCTACCTCCGTTCCAGGGCTGACTGGCTGGTTTGGGTGGCGCAGGGAGGGAGGTAGGAGGGGATGCCTGAGGTTTCCGTGTCAGGGATGCTGCCCTCCGTAACAAGGAGTGGGTGTGCATGTGGGTGCAGAAGAGGCGGATATGCACACGTGTCTGCCTGGGCAGATGCTAAGGCTGCGTGTGAAGTGTATGTGAATGGAGTGGGGAGGGTGGTGTGGGACTGATTGCTTTGTGGACTGGCCACCGTGTTTGGTGCCTGTACCAGGCAGGCTGAGGATCTAGAACTCTGTGAGTGGCGGGGTTTGCCATCTGGGGTCCTGCATTGCTGGCACATGCACCAGAGCTAGGGCCCAGTTGCTGCTATCCTTGCTGTTTGCCTGTTCCTGGTCTGTGTTGTGCACCTCTTCAGGAGAGCGGGGAGTCCTTGGGATGGCCAGTGGGCTGTTGGACCTTGCACCCTTGGGTCTGGCCCCTACTTTGTGGCCATCTCTGCACCATTTGCAGCTGGTTGTGTGTGGTGGCGACTGTCCATCCTGGTGAGGATTCGGCCACTGGAGTTGGTGCCCCCAGGGGTGTGGGTGTCTGCAGCTCTCAAGTGTTCTGGCTAAAGAAAGACCTTTTGGTGATTGGGAGTTGTTAACCCTTTGTGGCTGTGTTTACACCCTGACTGTCCTTCCCTGGCTTGTTCTTATGCTGCCTAAGATGCCCGGCTAGGGCTTTGTAGGGTGCTGAGCTGCGTGCTCGGATCTTTGTCTCAGGCTGTGTGTGGATCTGTGTCTTCCAGGTGTATGCCTGCTGCTGAGCCAGAGACCCTTAGGTGGTTAGACCCTGAGAGCATCTTGTCCCTGGGGTCAAGGCCTAGTGAGGCCGTCTTGATAATGAGTGAGGGGGGCTCCTAGTCAAAAGGAGGGACCAGGCAGCAGAATCCTGGAGCTGATGGAGTGGTCCCCCCCCTTGGCTTTGCGCTGTATATGTGATGTTGTGATGCTAACTTTTGGCACAGGGCCAGGGAGACGGGAGCTGGCCTGAGGGGGTGTGGAGGTGGTTGCTGGTGTGTTGCCTCTGCTGAATCTAGTGGTCTTGTGCAGTTGTGAGGCAGACTGGGAAGGTGACTCTGGCTGCTGGAAGCCTTCCTGCTCTCCCAGCACTGCTGTGTAGGCCCTGGGGCTACCCGACAGGAAAGGGTTTAAAAGGAAGGCTTTTGACTTTATTCTGCAGCCCCCTGGTCTGCCTTCAGGGACTTAGAAGTGGTTAATGGCTGGGTGTAGTGATGCACACCTGTAATTAGCTACTTGGGAAGCTGAGGCAGGAGGATCATGAGTTTCCAGGTATGCTTGGAACTTATAAGACCCTACCTAAAAGTAAAAATAGAAAAGGGTGAGGATATAGCTCAGTAGTAGAGGACTTCTTAGCAGACCCAAGGCCTCAGGTGTGGTCCCAGTAATGCAAAAGACAGAAAACAAAACCCCTAAATAGTCTGGAGGGGTATTTGAGAGAATGGATAGGACCTAGGTTCATTTTTGTTTGTTTGGGTTTGCTTGTTTGTTTGTTTTTTGAGACAGGGTTTCTCTGTGTAGCCTTGGCTGTCCTGGATCTCACGCTGTAGACCAGGCTGGTCTTGAATGCGGAGATCTGCCTGTCTCTGCTTTAATCCCGAGTGCTGGGATTAAAGGTGTGCACCACCACCACTGCCTGGCCTAGGACCTGGGTTCTTGATAATCAAAGACTTGAAACCCTCGCTTGGGTGGGTAGGTATTGGTCTTTGCCTTTTCCTCCTAGTCTGCTCTCTTGCAGGGGAGACATGGAATCACCTCATGACCCATCCAAACTTTCTTTTTCTTCATTGTTTTCCCCAACTTACAGCCTTGCCCCTGCACTGGGCTCAGAGAACCTCTCACTCTCCCCACTGAAGGGTCTCCATGTGGGAAGTGTTTGCAGCGTCCCAGGAATTTCTGATTGCAGTCCCGTGGGATCCGAGCCCTAAGCTTTACGGAACGCTTGTGGGACATTCCCCTTGTGAGTCCCGGAGCTGTGGCCAGATAGGACAAGGCCACTTCTCACCCATTTATAGCCTGTGTCCAGAGCTTAAGACAAGCAAATAAACAAAAGTAGAGTCCTCTGTGTCTTCCAACTGCTGCTCCCATATTCCAAGGTACTCTTCCTGAATAGGATGTCTCTACCCTGACAGTGGGATTGGGACTGGCGTGTAGGCTGAGAAGCCTCTGTAACTAGCTCCTATCCAGATCAGGCCAGTGGTCTAACTACCAGCGAGCTTCTGCGTGTAGCAAAGCTTGTCTCTCCTGAAGAACCTGTAGTCAGTGCCCAAAAGACCATGGTGGGCAGAGGAAGCTGACCAGAGGCACAGGGCTCAGGGGAGGATGGCTGGTCTCCCTCCCTGTCTCTCCTCCTACCCTTAGGCCAGCCAGGCTGTGTACTTTCTGTCCCCTACGGCTGTGGTTTTAAGGAGAGTTGGCCCCTCCCTTCCAGGCTGCCTTGACCTGTCTCTTTTCTTCCCGTTGAGATCCCTGGATGTGGGTGGGCCTCACTGGCACCGAAGAGGTTAAGGTCCTGTTAGAATTAGAGTTCTTCCCATCTCCCAACTCCTCCTGCTCCTTCTCTGGATTTCTGAACTCCCCTGAACTCTCCCAGCCCCCTCCTTGGGGCCATCCCAGGGTCTCCCCTGCTTATAGCTGCACTTGGTACAGCCCATGCCAGCCCCTGAGCTGTCCTGGGGGACCGGCTGCAGCTTCACGAGGCAAACAGGCAGGCAAGGGGCACAGGGCTGCTGACCAGAGCACTCTTGAACTCTGCAGGTAGGGTTCCAGTAGGGACCAAGGCAAGTCGGTGGCTGGGTCCTGATCTAGGTTTAGCTGCTTTCTCTTTCTTTGTCCAGCTTTGGGACTGTACCTGGAACACTAGGACGTGGGTACAGAGACCTTAAGGCTTCATGCCTAGACAGAGCCTCTGAGTCCTTTTCCAAGACAGAGTGGAGGTGGGGGAGAGGGGTTCTGGAGGGATGCGTCTTCCTCAGCTGGCTGGGAGAACCAGATGGTCTGTGGACAGCTTCCTGCAGGAGGAGGCTAAGACTGCTGGAGGACCTAGAAGGGTCCATCCTGGTGGGCTGGGCACTTAGGCAGTGCAGGAGACTAGCAGCTTCAGACCGTCAGTGTTAGCCTTGTGGTGGGGCCCAGGAAGAGTTGCTCTGCCCTTGTTGGAGTCGAAAGACATCTGGCTTTCAATTCTGCCTTTCCCAGGGCCCTCCATGGGGCCTCCTGCCCAGATCCTAAGGCCTCCAAGTGGCGTGGACTGTGGCAGCTCCCTTCGGAGGGGCAGCCAGCCGTGGGAGGGGTAGCCTCGGATCAGCCCTCCTGTTGGCAGCTCTGGGGTCCTGGAACAGTACTCCAGGGGGAGAGAGGGTTCCGTGTCAACCAGGTCCTCTTCCTTGAGAGTTGCTTCTCAGGTCAGAGCTGAGTGCTGCTGTACTTTGCCTGCGCCTTGCAGGTCTAGGAGAGTAGACGGCTGTTCTTTTCTTCTCAGTGAAGGATCTGTTAGGCCAGGGGTGGATCTGACGCTGGGTTAGTGCCCTAGAAGCTGACGATCCTTAGTGTGGTCACTGGTCCTAAACGAGTGCCTGGGGTGTGTGTGTGTGTGTGTGTGTGTGTGTGTGTGTGTGTGTGTACACGTACGTACATGTGCACCCCTTTCTGGAAAATAGTCACTTGCAGATAGAGTCTCCTGATCTAAGGGAGTGGGCTACCCCCACCTCAAGTTCTTATTGCAGAGTTGATTCACTTGCTCCACAGGCAGGCGCAGGACCTCATCCCTGAGCCTGGGGTGGCGAAGGGCCTCTGTGTAGATGTGGATGAGTTCCCTCGGGAGCCCCACATGGCTGGCTCTTCTGTCTCAGTGGAAGTATTGCCCGTGTGGAGGCCCTGACTTTTAATAGGTTCTGGCCCCAGGGTGGGAAGGGGCTCCTCTTGACCTCCAGAGGCATCCAGGCCCTGCCTCTCCTCCCCTTAACCCTGGCATCGCTGTGTCCGCAGAGGCTCGAGGTGGGCTGGGGGCCTCTCCGCTGCAGTCTGCCCGATCCCTGCCGGGCACTGCCCCCTGCCTCAAGCACTTCCCGCTCGACCTTCGCACGTCTATGGATGGCAAATGCAAGGAGATTGCCGAGGTATCACTGGGTCCCCCCCCACCTCCAGCGACTTCTGTTGCCATACCCCTCCACCTCAGCCACCTCATCCCAGACTTGGCTGTCCCTAATCCTGGAACAGGAACCCTGGCTCCCGTGTACACCCCTCACCCAGGCTCTGCAGGGGAGGGGGGCTGAGGGCATGAAAGCATGGCCACCTGACCTCCCCTCCTTCCCTCCTTGGTACCAGGAGTTGTTCAGCCGCTCACTGGCCGAGAGTGAGCTCCGCAGCGCGCCTTACGAGTTCCCCGAGGCAAGCCCCATCGAGCAGCTGGAGGAGCGGAGGCAGCGGCTGGAGCGGCAGATCAGCCAGGATGTCAAGTGAGCCGGCCGCTGCCCCTTCCCTGTCCCTTTGTCTCTCGGAAGTCCACCGGGGAGGCAGCAGAGAGCACATTCTTTGGAGCCAGGGCCACTGCTGCTTCTGTCTCCTGGGAGGCTTAGAGCCTGCTGTATAAACTTGGGGGACTGCTTGCTCACCTCTGAAGTGGGGTGAGAACAGCCCAGGGTCCACAGCCCCTGCCCATGAGGACCCCATATGACAATCTGTGCAGCGGCCGGCACAGTGCCGGGACCCGCTTGCCGCGGCCGCTGCTCGCTCTTGCCCTAGCAGACCTTACTGCTCTCCCCTCTAGGCTGGAGCCGGACATTCTGCTTCGGGCCAAACAAGATTTCCTGAAGACGGACAGTGACTCGGACTTACAGTGAGGAACGGGGTCTGCGGAGGGCATGCGGAGCCGGGGTCTGCGGAGGGCATGCGGAGCCGGGGTCTGCGGAGCGCATGCGGAGCTGGGGTCTGCGGAGCTGGGGTCTGCGGAGGGCATGCGGAGCCGGGGTCTGCGGAGGGCATGCGGAGCCGGGGTCTGCGGAGGGCATGCGGAGCCGGGGTCTGCGGAGGGCATGCGGAGCCGGGGTCTGCGGAGCGCATGCGGAGCCGGGGTCTGCGGAGCGCATGCGGAGCTGGGGTCTGCGGAGCTGGGGTCTGCGGAGCGCATGCGGAGCCGGGGTCTGCGGAGCGCATGCGGAGCTGGGGTCTGTGCTGTCTGCGGCCGTCTCCAGTCCTTTTTGTCTCCCTGTCCTGTAGGCTCTACAAGGAGCAAGGAGAGGGCCAGGGTGACAGGGGCCTCTGGGAGCGTGATGCCGTGCTGGAACGGGAATTTCAGCGGGTCACCATCTCTGGCGAGGAGAAGTGTGGGGTGAGTGTGGAGTAAAGGAAGCCTTGGATTCTGGGGAGTTCTGGCCTGGGGAACTGGCGGGAGCTAGAGAGGGTATTTCTCTTCTGGTGCCTGGAGTGACAGAGGGACTAGGCTCACGGATAGTCTGGGACTAGAGAGGGCTAGGTACTCCTGGGTTTTGAGGCCTTTGGAGCTGGGGGCGGGCAGTATGAGGTCCGGGGATGGCCACAGGGAGGAGCTGAGTGTGAGTGAGCCTGAGTGTGGACAGAGATGAAAGGAAGTGACTGCTTGTCCTTGTCCTCAGGTGCCATTCACAGACCTGTTGGATGCAGCCAAAAGTGTGGTGCGGGCCCTTTTCATCCGGGAGAAGTACATGGCCCTGGCCCTGCAGAGTTTCTGCCCCACCACCCGCCGTTACCTGCAGCAGCTGGCTGAGAAGCCCCTGGAGACTCGAACCTACGAGCAGAGCCCCGATACCCCTGTGTCTGCTGGTGGGGAGCTCCCCTCCCTCCCCACACCCCGACTGCCCTGAGTATCTAGGCTTGGAGCCTAGGCGCCTCTGCCCTGCCTGCATCTCCCCGCACCCAGGCTCTTTCTAGCTTCTTGACGTCCAGGAGGGTGGAGGTTGGGGACCATAGCTGCTCTTTTGGAGCCTTTGACCCTCTTTGGAGCCCGTAGACTGGGTGGCTGCAGGCCTTGAAGCTCCCTGGCCCTGAGGCTTCCCTCTGTCTTTTGCAGATGCCCCAGTGCACCCCCCTGCGCTGGAGCAGCACCCATATGAGCACTGTGAGCCAAGCACCATGCCTGGGGACCTGGGATTGGGTCTGCGCATGGTGCGCGGTGTGGTGCATGTCTACACCCGCAGGGACCCTGATGAGCAGTAAGAGGGGTGTGGTGTGTGTTGGGGTACACCGTGTGGAATAATGCATTGTCTTGGGAGGGTGCCAGAGGGCTTGACTTGCTCTCCTCACCTGAGCTTCCTGCATGCTAGCTGTCCAGAGGTGGAGCTTCCGTACCCTGACCTACAGGAATTTGTCGCTGACGTCAATGTGCTGATGGCCCTGATTATCAATGGCCCCATGTAAGTTTCTGCCTGTCCCGGTTCAGCTCACCTCACAGCCCCAGCCCAGCCCTGCCCCGCCCCGCCCCGCCCCTGACAATGTCACTTTGTCTTCTGCTACTCCTGCGTCACCTGCTCTTAGTCTGCTGCCCTTATTCTGTGTGTCCCTGCCCCCTGCCTTCACCCTTCCCAGGATCTGAGTCGCTCTCTGTCCTTCCTTCTTGCCCAGAAAGTCCTTCTGCTACCGCCGGCTACAGTACCTGAGCTCCAAATTCCAGATGCACGTGCTGCTCAACGAGATGAAGGAGCTGGCCGCTCAGAAGAAAGTGCCGCACCGAGACTTCTACAACATCCGTAAGGTGGGCCCTCCGCGTGTGGCCGCCCCTCCAAAGACTGGGGGGTTCTCCCAGCGCTCAGTATGGAGAGCCCTCTTTGACCCACTGTTTTGGCCACGGACCTTTCCCTTAAAAAAAAATTACTGCATTTTAATTCTGTAATTAGTGGATGTGTACCGGTGTGGGCAAGGGAGGCAGAGGGCCGCTTCCCAGGAATCATTTCTTCTCTTCCACAGTGTGGGTCCTGGGGATTGACTTGTGTTGTCGGTGGTGGCAGGTGCCTTCCTCTGCTGAGCCCTCTCTCCCCAGAGAGGAGTGTATGTGTCTGTGGTGTGTGTGCATGTGTATATGCGTGTTTGCAAGTATGTGGTGTGTGTGTGTGTGTGTGTGTGTGTGTGTGTGTCTGTATGTGGAGGGAGGCCAGAGTTGACATTGGGTATCTTCTTCCTTATATATGGACAGAGTTTCTCCCTTGAACCCAGAGTTTGTGGCCTCAGTTAGTCTAGCTAGCCAGCTTATGTCATGTATCCCTCACCTCTGCCTTCCTCATGCTAAGATTATGGGTCGGCTGCTGCATATGCCTGGCATTTGTGTGGCTGCCGGGGATCCCAGCTGTAGTCCTCCTGTTTGTACAGCGTACAAACACTTACTGGCTGGCTAAAGTCCCAAGGCCCCAGGCTTTGGTGGGCCCAGCAGTCCTTCTCCACTGCAGGTGGACACGCACATCCATGCCTCGTCCTGCATGAACCAGAAGCATCTGCTGCGCTTCATCAAGCGGGCAATGAAGCGACATCTGGAGGAGATTGTGCACGTGGAGCAGGGCCGCGAGCAGACCCTGCGAGAGGTCTTCGAGAGCATGAACCTCACTGCCTATGACTTGAGTGTGGACACACTTGATGTGCACGCGGTCCGTCCCATGGGCTGGGCTGGGCTGGGCTGGGCTGGGGTGTTGGGTCAGCACTAGGACCGGGGATCAGGGGTGACCTAGGCCTTCCCATCTCCTCCAGGACAGGAATACCTTTCATCGATTTGACAAATTCAATGCCAAATACAACCCTATTGGGGAGTCTGTCCTCCGAGAGATCTTCATCAAAACCGACAACAAGATCTCTGGGAAGTACTTTGCTCACATCATCAAGGTATGGAGGCAGCTCTCTCCAGCCGAGCCAGTGTGTGTGTGTGTGTGTGTGTGTGTGTGTGTGTGTGTATGTGTGTGTGTGTCTCAGGGCTCAAGAGACAGGAGGAGGGAGGTGAGAGGCCTGATGAGCACATGTGGGTATGCGGGGCAGGGAGGAACATAGATGTGATTGCTTCTGGTGTCTAGGAGGTGATGTCAGACCTGGAGGAGAGCAAATACCAGAACGCAGAGCTCCGGCTGTCCATCTACGGGCGTTCGAGGGACGAGTGGGACAAGCTGGCGCGCTGGGCGGTGATGCACAGAGTGCACTCTCCCAACGTGCGCTGGCTGGTGCAGGTGCCCCGCCTCTTGTGAGTGTCCTTTAGAGTGGGAGGAAGCTCCGTGGCTCTGTACAAGGGGCCAGGGCCAGCCTTCAGTAGCCAAGCTAGGCACTCTGAGCGCCAGGGAGGGCCTCCCAGGCCACCCCACCGTTATCTGTGCAGCCTGGTCTCTCTGAATGTCCCACTTCCCCACTGTGGTTCAGACAGGCGTTGGTGCTTCTCACGACAGCCCTGACTCTTTCCTGGCCTGCCGCTGGCCTTGACCTGCATGTGCGTGTGTCCTGTCTTCCCCGCAGTGACGTGTACCGCACCAAGGGCCAGCTGGCCAACTTCCAAGAGATGCTGGAGAACATCTTTCTGCCGCTGTTCGAGGCCACCGTGCACCCTGCCAGCCACCCAGAGCTGCACCTCTTTCTGGAGCACGTGAGCATGGGCTGGGCGAGGGCAGGACAGCTGGGCCTGATGTGGCTCTAGGACTGAACGAGGGCAGGACAGCTGGGCCCAGGCCCAGCTGTGGCTCTAGGACTGACCAGCGGCTCTTTGCCAGGTGGACGGTTTTGACAGCGTGGATGATGAGTCTAAGCCAGAGAACCACGTCTTCAACCTGGAAAGCCCCCTCCCAGAAGCTTGGGTGGAGGAGGACAACCCCCCCTACGCCTACTACCTCTACTACACCTTCGCTAACATGGCCGTGCTGAACCATCTGCGCAGGTGCTGGTTCCAAGAGGGCCAAGCCTCTGCTGGCCTTGCCTCGAGCGCCCTGAGCTGAGGCCACTAGTGCCCCGACTCACCCATTGCCCCAGCGTCCAGACTGACGAGGCTCTTCCTCTGCCCTTAGGCTTCATTTCTCGTCCCTTCCAGTCAAGAATCTGCCCCAGCCCTCCGTCCTAGGCCCCCATAGTCACTAGCTGGAGGGCGTGTGTGTGTGTGTGTGTGTGTGTGTGTGTGTGCGCGCGTGCGCGCACGTGTGCGTGTGCGGGATTTGGAGTCAGGTGAGCTTAGGTGTGCCCAGGCTCTGGAGCTGACTCTGTCTTCATGCCCCTCAGGCAGAGGGGCTTCCACACGTTTGTGCTGAGGCCGCACTGCGGGGAGGCTGGGCCCATCCATCACCTGGTGTCAGCCTTCATGCTGGCCGAGAACATCTCCCACGGTCTGCTTCTGCGCAAGGTCAGGGTCCACACCCCCAGCCTCCACGTGCAGCCGCTGCCTTCCTGATCCTCCTCCTCCTCACCCAGCCGTGAGATCAGATTCCTCCCTCCCGATAGAATTAGCTCTTCCCACCCATCCTCTAGTGGAGGAGCCCAGCTTGGGTTCACCGTTCTGACGTGGGACCGAGCCTGGAGGCCCCCTAACAGGTCCTCTGTTCCTCCTCCCTGACCAGGCCCCCGTCCTGCAGTACCTGTATTACCTGGCTCAGATTGGCATCGCCATGTCTCCACTCAGCAACAACAGCCTGTTCCTGAGCTACCACCGGAACCCTCTACCTGAGTACTTGTCCCGGGGCCTCATGGTCTCGCTGTCCACAGATGACCCCCTGCAGTTCCACTTTACCAAGGTCAGACCCAGCCCAGCAGGTAGCCAAGGGCGGGGGTGTCTAGGGGACCCTGGGGTGGCGTCTGTCTCTGGGTCTGGGCTGCCCCTTGCTGGGGGAGCGTAGCAACTGTCCTTAGGGAAGGAGGGGCTGCAGGGGCCTGATGCCTCTCTCAAGGAACCTGGCCTGTGCAGGAACCCCTGATGGAGGAATACAGCATCGCCACTCAGGTGTGGAAGCTCAGCTCCTGTGACATGTGTGAGCTGGCCCGTAACAGTGTGCTCATGAGTGGCTTCTCCCACAAGGTACGGTCGGCAACCTGCCTGGGGCCGGGCCTCACCTCTTTTCCTTCCTTTACGTTGGGGGTCCTGGCCTTGTCCCGGTGATGTTTGGATCTTCTTGCAGCTCAGCCCGTTACCTACCCCCTCCGCAGGTAAAAAGCCACTGGCTGGGACCCAACTATACCAAGGAGGGCCCTGAGGGCAACGACATCCGCCGCACCAATGTGCCAGACATCCGAGTGGGCTACCGCCATGAGACCTTGTGCCAGGAGCTGGCACTTATCACACAGGCCGTCCAGAGTGAGATGCTGGAGACCATCCCAGAGGAAGTGGGCCTCATCATGAGCCCGGGGCCTTAGTGAACCTGGTCCACGCAGTGCTTGCCCCATCTCAGCAACTTGATCGTGTCTGTGATTGAACCCCTCCCACCCGGTGTGGTCCCTGCATGTCTCCGTTCTGTGTCTCTGTCCTGCATGTCTTTGACCATGTCTTGCCTCTGGGCCACCTTTCAATGAGAGCAAGTCCAGGAATTTGCCTCACTGTTGTCTTGTCTCGGGTGGGACCTGATGGCTGCTGAGATTTAAGGGCTGGCCCTGCTAGCGACCCGTCCCAGGATTGTCAGAAGTCCGGCTGTCCTCTGGTGTCTTCAGTGTCCACAGGGGCTTGGGATAGTTGTGTGGAGCTGGTCCCGTTAGCCTCGGGAGCCCTACCTCGGCAAATCCAGGCTTTGGCTAGAGTTCAAAGTTGAGTTCCCCTGTGGTTTACGTGGCCATGGGACAGTCAGGAGGGGCTCAGTATCCCTCTGTTGTGGTACTGGCCTCTCGGTCTCTGTGAAGTTGTGGCCCATCTGTGCTGGGCAGAGCAGGACTTGGGCTTGCTCATGGCCCTGGAGGCCTGGCCTAAGGGGCTGGACCACTGCCCCTGCCAAGTCACTGCCCATCAGCCTCCTCTGTTTCTCTCCGGTCCACATGTTCCTTTGTAACCAGCTCCCTTGTACCCCTGTGGGAGGGGGCAGCCGCCCAGATTGTGTGTCTACATTTGGAGGCTACTACAGTTGTAGGGTACTGGGTCTGCCATTAGCCCTGGGGGTGGTACCACCTTCGAGGGGTTCCAGGTCTTTGACTAGATCCAGATCCCAGTTGGCCTCTTGCGTTATGTTCTAGACCAAGGCCTTTGCTATGAAGAACAGTGTTTCATATGACCCATTTTCCTAGTGCATGAGAAATAAAGATTATTTAAGTAATGAGGCATGTGAAGGTCTCTGTTGGGAGAGGAAGGGGGTAAATGGAAAGGCACTCTGGGGGGAGTAGCGGGCCGCTGTATAACAAAGGCCGACGTTGGTCCTGCCAACACTGCTGAGTGCCTGGACCACGGGTGTACACTGTCACAGCTGTGACGTGCGACACATGCTGAGGCACACGGCATGGATGAAGTGGATTAGTGCATTTGCACACTGACTGGGGTATCTGTAGGAGAGAGGAGATGCCCATTGAACCCTCAGCCAGTTGGCCCCTTCTGGAGGGGACGTGGGGCTCGAGGTCCATGGTGTGTTCTCGTCACACCAGCTTGGATGGCACCCTCCCATCTCGTGCCTCCTGTGCAGCCTCTTAGGACTGCATGGTAGGTGGGAACATGTGCCCCTGCATGTCTGCCTGAGGCCTCTGGTTCCAAAATTGCGGGACCTTCCAGGTAGCCTGTTTAAAGTACTCTCTCCAGATCTCTCCCTCCGGGGAAGATTCTGACACCAAGGTGGCAGATGTGGTGACAGACGTAACTGTCAGATTGTGTTGCAAACGGCTGGAGCTGCTTGTATTTGAATCCGTCTCTAGCAATTCACTTTCCACCCCAAGTCTGTGGTGCAATTGCAGAGCATCTCTTGGCCACTAAGGTGGCTCCAGTCTGCTGTGCATGTAAAGAAGGGACAGACAGCACAGGGCACTTCCTGCTTAGGCAACCGACGCTCGCCACAGCTGCTGCTGGGTGGAGAGGGACTAGGGGCTTCCTGCCTCGCAATTGCAGGCCTGTGTGATGGGAGGCCTGGCTGGGAGCCCACAGAGGCTGGCAGCCTAACCCCTACTCTGAGCAGGTAGGAGGGCCCATCTGCATCTGGCCTCAGACTGTAGCAGGTGCCCCAGAGACCCAAAGCAGCTCTGTTTAATCCCCGACTCCCACTGGCTCCTCGCCAATTCATTTTAGTCATTTATGTATCTGAACTGAATGCTGGAGTTAGGGCGTGAGCAGAAGGCTGTACACACACACACACACACACACACACAATTGATTTCTGCCTAGAGGAATGGCCTGTGGAGCTAGAAATGGCCAGCAATAAGAGTGGAGACAAGCTCCATGTCTAAGGTTCTCCATGCTTCACTGGACCTTGCCTGCACCTCCCCAAAAACAATACTTTTCAAGGGTGAGGGGAGCTAACTTTTGGCACCAAGTAAGCAAGATTAGTGGATTGAGAGCGTCCCTTGAAGGCCAGCACTGCCTGTCCCATACCAGCACTGAGGACTCCATTCTCGGAATGTGTCATTAGGTCAAATCCTTTCTTTTTCCTGCCTGGCTTTTCTCAGTCTGTGCTGAGGCCCAGCCCGCAGCACATCACTAACCAACAAAATGTTCCTTAGCAACCTCTCCAGCTTCACATCAATGGGACTTTGGTTTTCAGTTTTGCAGAAATTTCTCTTTCAAATATTTATCGTGAGTTAATCTTTTCCCTTTTTCAAATTTGACTTTGTGGTGCCCGGGATTGAACGCTGGACCTTTCCTATACTAGGTTAGTGAGCTGACACTCAGCCCAGGAGCAACTCATCTTTAAACGGTAAGGAAGCTTTTGCTAGCTAAGAAGAAAAGAAAACTCGCCTGGTGTGGTGGTACAGGCCTTTAATCCCAGCACTCGGGAGGCAGAGGCAGGTGGATCTCTGTGAGTTCGAGGCCAGCCTGGACTACAGAGCGAGATCCAGGAAAGGCGCAAAGCTACATAGAGAAACTCTGTCTCGAAAAACCAAAAAAAAAAAAAAAAAAAAAAGGGAAAAGAAAAGAAAACTTTCTGCACTACCATAACAGGTCACATGAATTTCCTGGCTGATGCTCTCAAGAGTGTAAAGGATGCTGAGGAGACACACATCCTGTCCTTACCAGCCTGTGCCCTGGAGTAGTCACCTGGCTGTTCCCTGTGAGGATGAAGCATGGCTCTGCCGGCAATCACTGGTGACCACAGAGCTGGGAAAATGAATCTCATGCCAGGCTAAACAAGTGTGGCATGGTCAGCCCCGAATTGGATGTGTAGCTCAGAGACTAGGAAAAATGAACAAGAGTAATCCAGCCTACCCATCAGCTTGGTTTCATTGTGCTGACAGCCTCAGATGGCAGTGTGAACCATGAAGAATTAAGATGGAAATACACAGGAGGGAAGATCCTGGGGCTCTTCTAGGGGGCATAAAACAAAAACATACATATAAATAAAATGCCTGAGTAGAAAAAAAAAACAAAAACAAAAACAAAAACCTTTGCAGATACAGGAAAACAGGAAGTAAAAATCCTATTCTTACCATTTTACCAAATGTTTGCTTATAACATGCATACCTGAGCTATATGTATGTATGAATATATATTTTACATATTTGTTTTCCTTCTAGTTTTTTTCAAAAATAATTTTTATTGCATATATTTCGTGTGTGTGTGTGTGTGTGTGTGTGTGTGTGTGTGTGTGTACACGTGTTCTTGGAGTGTATGTAGCAGTCAGTTGGGTTCTCCCCTTCCTCCACTGGGGTCCTGGAGATTGGAGCTGAGGTGGCCAGGTGTGGCAGCAGTCATTGACTGAGTCGTCTTGCCATTCCCGATTCCTTTTTTTTTTTTTTTTTGGTTTTTCGAGACAGGATTTCTCTGTGTAGTTTTGCACCTTTCCTGGATCTCGCTCTGTAGACCAGGCTGGCCTCGAACTCACAGAGATCTGCCTGCCTCTGCCTCCCGAGTGCTGGGATTAAAGGCATGTGCCACCACCGCCCGGCCCGATTCCTTTCTGACAGTAGCATTTTGTTGGTTTTTTAGACAGTCTCCTAGGCAGCTCAGGCTGGCCTTCACGATCCTTCTACACAGCCTGCCCAGTGCTGAGGTTACAGGTGTGTGCCACTACATGCTAAATTCAAGTGATTTTTTAAAAATCGAATCGAGGTTCTAGTGTATATAAATTTGTTTTTAAAATCACGAACTCGTCTTTAACGTTTCGTGAAGATAATCTACCAATGTAAATTTTGTTGCTGTGCCCTGGTCTGTGATTTGCCATTGTGACTCTTCTCTGCTAAGGATAGCTAGGCCTGGGCTTGTAGGATGGCTCCACGGGTAAAGGCACTTGCCGCCAAGCCTGGCGCCCTGGGTGGATCCTTGGGTCTTACATCGTGGAAAGGGAAAGCTGATTCTTGAAAATTGTCCCCCAATAACCTGCACCATGGCATGTGTGCACACATGTACTCAGAGTGTAAAAAGACAGTAATATGTCAGCCTGGGGCACGTGACTGGCTATGCACTGTGGAGCCATAACACCTGGGCTTTGGCTGTACTCCTGGTCTGTGTGACCATGGGCAAAAGACACTTCTCTGTGCCTATGGATTCTTATCCATAGTGCTTTCCTCAGCTGGATTCTTCCCGTCATTGGATTTAAAACATTAGGTAAGATTTTGGTAAGCTTTAGCTTTGGTTTGTGCAAGACTCGAGATGCTCACCCTAACCTCCATGCCCGAAAGAGAGAACTACCGGGTTTAAGATGTCTGTTTCACTTGATAGAATGAAGCAAAGCCCTTCCCTTGCTTGCTCGCTCTCTGCTTTGCCAGACCTCTCATACAGTCCCCGTGGCAGCCCCTCCCTTTGACCTGCTTGGCAGATGACTGTGGACCCCTCCGGAGGGAGGTTGCACCTTACTACCCTCCAAAGGCTGCCCTTGAACTCATTATGTAGTCCTGGCTGGGGCAGGAACTGCCTCTTGTTTGCAGGGTAGGGGAATGGTGACTGATTTTTAAAATCAGTGCTTTAAAATGCTCCAAACAGCGCATGCTAACAGCAGAAGGATCTCCCTCCTTGTAGCTCCAGGGCTGGCCCAGAGTGAGGTCTACACCTAGGCACAGCCATCATAAAATCTAGTCAAGCGGACAGTAACCTGGGCTGCTCTCTGGCGCCCCCTCCTGGAGAACTGGAGAGGAGCAGGTGGCGACATTTCTTGTGCTCATCCAAACCCTATCACACTATTGCCTCATGGGTGAATTTATTCAAGGAAACTTCAATAGAACTTTAAACATTAACTCACATTTAGTCTAATGTTCAATGATTCACTTTGTTTTCTAAAGGGGAGTAAAGTCGTTCAACTTGCCATTGCCTGGTTGATGACCTGGGGTAGATGGTCTCTGTGGATAGAAGCCACAGAGACTCCTGCAGTGTCTGGAGCTGGGGTGGCCCAGGAAGGAGCCCTGGCTGTGGATGCAAACCTGTGGAGTGGACTTTCAAAGGCGCAAGGAAAGCTGTGGAGCTAGAATTTTGGAGACTGTAAAATAAGAAAGAGAGAAATTCAAACTAACAAATTTTGAAGAAAATAGCATATCAACTTCAATATTTGTTAATTTTAGTATCCATACAAATGTCATTATATTTGAAAACAATTTGTACACTGGATTTTTGGCAAACGCTCCAGAATTCACAGCATGATTGTAGTCATAGACAGTTCTAAACTAAATGAGTTACTCATAGTCGGGCAACTTCAAAAGCAAGCCAACCGAGGCCCCTTTAGTTTAAACTAAAGAAGAGTTACATTGAATGAGGGACATGGGTGCATCTGAATGTTTGTTACTTTGGAGGGGGGTCCTCAGAATCAGATGCAGGGGTCTGCACAGGGCTCAGGAGAGCCCCGCCCTCAGCCCTCGTCCAGAGAAGATTGGCTCAGCCTCAGGTCCAGTCTTCAGGTCAGTGCTTCTGGCTGGCTGAAGAGGCTGGGCAGACCAGCAGTCTCTGCCGCAGCCTTGGCTCCTGTCTGCAAAACCGCCACAAGAACGGTTAGCGTGTCTGTCTCCACTTTGCTCGTGAGGGACGGGTTGGGGTGTGAGCCCCGAGACACAGAGTAGGTGGAGGAGTGAAAACCAGCGTACCCCAGCCTGGGGCCCTAAGAAAGGACACGAAGGGACTAGTGTGTGTTTCTAGCAGGACAGAACACCTCTGCACACAGAGGCCTACGTACGCCCTTTCTGGGTGTGTAACATACTAAGGGCTGCTTTGCGTGTCAACCAGCATCATATTCCCACTCTTCCCTTTTCGAGACAGAGGTTCGCTCTGTATTCCAGGCCGGAGTTCACTCTGTAGCCCTGGCTGGCTTTGACTTGGCGGTGGGCATCCTGCCTCACGCGACCTCCTAAGTACTGGGATTCCAGGTGTTCACCACCAGGTCTGGCATTCTCCTCTCGTAAAGAGAGGAACCTGGGGTTCAGTGAGGCTGAGTAACTGTCTGAGATGACTCGGCTGGCTGGTGCAGAGCTGACTCTCAGCCACTCTATGGTGGCCCTTAAGGTATGTGTCTGATTGGGGGCAGAAGTCTCTGAGAAGGGACAGTGTCCTGCCCCATCCTGGCATGAGTGATCTGGATGCAGCTGGTCGATGGAGTGGAGAAGAGCATCAGAGGAGAGGCAGTTTAAGATCTGTGGTTAATGGCTGGAGAGATGGCTAAGTGGTTAAGACCACTGGCAGCTCTTCTAGACAATGTCCGGCACCAACATGGCAGCTCACAATCATCGGTAACTCCAGTTCTAGGAGATCCAACTTCTGACCTCTGTGGGCATGTGGTACACAGATAACCATGCATACACATAAAATAAAATTACAAGTACAATTTTTAAAAAAGATCAGTGATTAAGGGGTTAGGGGGATAACTTAGTTGGTAAAACATTTGCCTTTCAAGTACAAGGACCTGAGTTCAGTTCCCAGAATCCACATAAAAAATGCTGGGCTTGCTGGCCAGCGGTGGCACACACCTTTAGTCCCAGCACTTGGGTTGCAGAGGCAGGTGATCTCCGAGTCTGAGGCCAGCCTGGGCTACAGAGTTAGCTCCAAGACAGCCAGGGCTCCATAGAGAAACCCTGTCTTAAAAAACCAAAACCAACCAAGAACAAAACATGCTGGGCTTGGGGACAAATGCTTGGAATCCCAGCGCTGGAGAGGTGGGGGCTCCTTGGGGGCTCACTGGCCAGCTAGTCTAGTCAAAAATGAGGTGGACAATATTTCTGAGGATCCTAGGTCGTCTTCTGGCCTTTAACACACGGGCATGGATGTGTGTGTGTTTAGAAAGGCCAAACGTTGATTAAGACAGGGTGGCAGAGCTAGCTACCCACGGTGTCATGACTGCCCGGCAAAGTCTGACAAAAGACTGAGACTCCGCATGCTGAGAGATGGTGACAAGCCTCACTCTTTCCTGCTGCCATACACTGGGCCCCGTGGAGGTATGAGTTTTGGGTTAGAACTCAGTTTCAAGGTACACTGACACTCATTAACGTGAGTGAGCTCTTGGGAACATTATATGGACTCTGAGCTTTTGCCCTCTTGTCTACGAAATGACCTATCAGGGTGTGTCAACTCTGTCACGGGGCAGAGTACCTGGGTAACATAAAAGCAGAAGTGTGTTTTGGCTCCCATTCAGAGGCCTGCAGCCCTGGCCACCTGCCCCTCAGAGGGAGCATGTGACTGAGGGGATCCCTTTACCTCATGGAGGCTGGGAAGCATCACACAGGGTGAGGGTCCCAATATCCTCTTCAAGAGTATGCCACCAATTAACTAACTTCTTCCAGAGGGGGCCTACCTCTTAAAAACTTCACCGTTTAGGCTGGGCGGCGTTGGCACATGCCTTTAATCCCAGCACTCGTGAGGCAGAGCCAGGCGGATCTCTGTGAGTTCGAGGCCAGCCTGGTCTACAGAGTGAGATCCAGGACAGGCACCAAAACTGCACAGAGAAACCCTGTCTCGAAAAACAAGAAACAAAAAAAAAATTTTTTTTTTTCTGTTTCTTACCCACTGGTGCCGTAGGCTAGGCATGCCTTCAACACTTGGGCCCCTGAGTGATATTCCACATCCAAGCCACAGCACAGGCTCTATCGTGGGGGTCTGTTGTGTTGTGGTTAAACAGGAGTGTGATTATTTCTACCAACAGCCTCAGAGTCTTTGGGAGCAAGGTGGGGTCAGAATTGTCCAGAGGGGATAACGGCATAGACAGCTGAGGGGCCACGTACGTCGCTGGTCTCAGGCCAGGAAGGAAGTGAGCTGGGTGAGGTGCAGCATGAGACTCCTGGCCCAGCGTTTACCCTATGAGCTCCCTTTGGGACATCCTGCAGATTCTGGTCAGGCCCTGTAAACAAGCCTGGATGAGGAACGGAGATGTTGGGGTCCAGGGTGAGGATGGGTCTAAGCACACTTTTGAAGGCAAGAATGCCAGTGTCTCTTTTAACTCCCGGGACCGCCTCCTCTGCTCCTACTGCACACCCCGGCCTTGGCCCTGAGCACCCCTTGGGGGAGCCCCCATGAGCATGGATCTCAGAATGCTTTGGGGGTGACGGTGGAGGCCCAGACCCACAGCCCTCCTCCCAGGCTCCTGAGCTCCCAGCCCCCACCCAACATTCTATTTATCATCGTCCTGTCTCTGGACTACTTTCCTTTTCAGATTCGCACAGCCCACTGGACGTTATCTCCATCTCACAGATGGATGCTCTAATCTACAGATTGAGGATTTCCTGGTCGTTCTGCCTTGTGATGTCGATAGAAGAACCAGGCTTCAAACTCACGTCTCTTTGAATCCAGATTCCAAGGCGAGCGAGCCCCTGTGGTGGTACCACCTCTGCTGTTCTGGAAACCTCTAGAATCTCACAGATGACGTCATCTTGGAGCATCTGAATTTCACATTGAGACACGGTGACACACAGGTGCTTTCGGGGAGATGTTTACAGGTTGTGACGAAGCAGGAGAACCCACAATTCCCTGGTCTGTCACCAGATTCTGACTAGCCTGTCCTGCCTGGCAAGCTGCATTTTCTTCTGCATTACTCACTCTGCTCAGGGTCACCCAGGTTAACTT